>NC_065542.1:18159727-18478060 GCF_932294415.1 Quercus robur
TGTTTGCATAGGCCTAATTCCACAGTAACCCTTATCTGCCAAAGGTAAAGATCCGAATTATTAAGGAGTAGGAAACAGTGAAACACACAAAATGCATCTCAGAAACACACATGGACGTATAAAGCATAAACCCTTTCATTCACACAACAAAAGCAAAAAGCCAAACAAAAACCCACCTTTCCAATCCAATCAACAGCTTGTTTTCTAGCCCCCAAGTCCAAATCACCGCCTAGTAGTTTTTTCAAGTAATCAACACCAGGCAAATACTGGCATTCCTTTTCAACCATCAAAGCCAAACACTCATCACTCTGCAATGGCACCCCATCACTACCACCGCCGCCACCACCACCACCAAAGCCACGGTCTTGATTACGGCTCCGATGACCCAGATGATGCCACGTGGCCTCAAACTCCTCCACCACAACCCCATAATCGTTATCATCGAAAATACTATTGTCCTCCCCACAGAGAAGGCTTGAAACCGCGTAGTCAAAACTGGGTGCCATTACTAATGACCAAAAAAAAGACCAAAACAAAACACAAAAAAAGACTCTCTCTCTCAACAACAAGTTTCAACAAATGAGAAAAGGAAAAAAGAAAACGTGGGTTTTCATTTTTCACTAAAGATATGGTTTTTGATAGTGTTTTAGATGAAATAGTAGAGATTTCTCATCAAAGAATCAAACCAAAAACAGCGAATGATATAAGGAAATAACACATAAAATTTGTTTATGAAGTGAAGCAGCCCTGTTATGTCTCTCTCTCTCTTCACTCAACCGCTTCTTCTCTTCCTCTCTCAAAAGACTGCTGCTTGAGAGGGGCTTTTATGAAGGAGATGGAATGTGAGAGAGAGAGAGAGAGAGAGAGAGAGAGAGAGATTGATAGGGGTATTTACAGGATTTTGATAAGTGTGTGTGTGTCTCAGTGTCTTGTCTGTAAAGTGCCAATGAAATCAAAGGATGTAATGGTAATATTACCTTTTTGGTTTATTACGTCGTTAATAATAAAGAGTGTAGTAGTACGTGAAAACTAACATCAATGGTAAAATCTATTTTTAGATATTTTACGTGGCTAAAATCAAATTCATTAATAATTTTTGTAACATTGTTGTTGTTGTTGTTTTTTTTTTTTTTTTTTTTTTTTTTACAACCTAATCCTTATATCAAATTCGTTGAATTTATTCATCAAAATAAAAATTACGATCTTTGAATCTGATTTAATATTAGGATATAATTTGTGTTTGATTTGTTCTAATCAACTTCACAATACGTAATCAATTACTTATTTTGGTCCATAAATATCAACTATATATTTTAATACTAGCTCGTGATTCATTTTATTTTTTGTGGACATTCTAATATATAAAAATAAAAATTTAGGAGATAATGTCAATATCTGGTAAAAGTAGGAAATAAACAGTCTTAGAATAAAAGGTATGATATAACAAAAAGACATATTTGGCCTAATTTTGTGATCCAAGATCCAAGGATAAAAGCGTAATATGGACAGTAATGAAGGACTGAGTTGTGACCCATTGGCCTTGATTCTGTCTTTTACCTCCCATGCTGACGCGTGTGCTCTGATTCTTGCAGCTGACGCTGAAAGTGCCGAGCTGAAAGTGTTTAGGTGCTGAGCATGATGGTCCCTTCTCTCAGTGTGAGAAGAGAAAATATTATTCATCGTGTTCCAATAATATCTCATGAGTGTTTAAGTGTTATTGTTCAATTTTCAGTATTATGAAAATATGTGTTTGAGTTATTTTTAGGTGCTTGGTATGATGCTCCCTTCTCTCATGTGAGAATAGAAAATACTATTCATAGTGTTCTAATAATATCTCAAGGCATGTTTGATAATAGTGTTTAAGTATTGTTGTTGAATTTTCAGTGCTGTGGAAATATGTGTTTGAGTATTACAGAAATAGAAGTGTTATTATTGTTTAAATACTAAAAACTGTTGTTTAAACAACAGTACTAAATAGCCCGTAAGAATTGCTCTAAGGAGCGAAAAATTATTAGGCCTATGAGGAAGATTGCTGATGTGGTTCTCCCAACTAATGAGACAATGTCATCTATGCAAATGTGTGAGTAAGCTTCCTAATCAGTATAAGGAATAAAAAATAAAAATTATCAGGTGATATCATATTTGTATAAATAACGATATTTTATTGGCTGGGAGGTTAAAAAGGATCACATCAACAATCCTTCTGGTAGACCTAATAATTCCTAGTCGGATATGTTTCTTTCTAAAATTACGATTATGACTCAATCCCAACCTTTTTAGTCTTTGGCCTTTCTAGTATGTACACTTTTTACTAAACCAAACTTGATATACACCATGTTTATTGAAAATGACCCAAATTATGTGTTATTGGATTTCAGTATTCTTAGTAGATCCATGTAAAAGTATTGAAATCAAATTAAGGCAGGTGTTCTTCTCATTAAAAAAAAATTAAGACAAGGTGTAGAATTGGGTGTGAGAATGGTATAATTTTTGCCTTTTTCTTTTTCCCTTTCCTCCATTATTGCCAAAAATATCTTCTTGATTGATTTTTATTTTTTATTTTTGGAAAGAAGCTTAATCGTTTGTTTATATTCAAACTTTCCTTGAAAAACAGAGTCAATTGTCAAATGTATAAATGTCACAAAACTATGACTATTCGAGGACATCTTTTAAAATTAATTTTGCCACCAGTAGTCCTCCAATGAGAAAGAACTATTTTACAATATTTTTACAAAATGTTAATGTAGAAAATTTTTACTAGTTCTCAAATTAGGCTCACCACTAATATTTCATTTTTATTTACTAATAAGTATTCATCACATCAACTATTTGTAAAAATACTTGTAAAATAATTTATGTCTGTAACATTACTCTAATATGAAATCATATTACTCTGGTCACTTTCATCAAACTAATGCAATGATAAAGCAAATTTGATCAAAATTGTCGTATTAGTTGTCTATAAGATAAACACACCACCTAAATTTGTAGACTGTTATTGTTACAATAAAATAATCACTACAATAAAAAGTATTTATTACGAAAAACAAATAGTTACAATAATATTTGTGTCATTGCAATAGTTGATGCAAGTTGTTACAATAGAATTTGAAGTAATATATCTGTACAAATATATATATATATATATATTCATTGCAATAAACTTCAAATATTTTCATGAAAATTTTGATGCAATAATATATATGTTGTTGCAATAAACAATTTACTGCTTCAAATATCTTATACTAAGTTAGGACAAAGTTTAGCTACAAAATTGGTTGTAACCTAAAACTACAACCTTACTCAATAAAATAAACATTACTATGTATTTTGAAAATTTAACCATTGAATTGTATGTTCTCTACACTCTAAATACACATGTCAAATTATGTGTCAATTAGATGTTATTTACTTTATGATCTATAAGTATATATTTTATGAATAATTTTAAATTACAAAAACTTGCAATTTAAACAATTTATTGATGATAATAAATTTTGCAAGCATAGAGAATATAAGAAAAATATGTCATCCAATGGTGGATTTGTCAAAATTCACCTCCAATAAAAAGATATTGAGTAAAGTTATAAACTGAGGTCACAACTAATTTTGTAGCTAAACTTTGTCCAATTAATTGTTACTTCAAAAATCTTATTGCAATAGATTGTAGATAATTGACAAAAATATTCAGATTTAATTATTGCACTGATATATTCATTGGAATGGATAATTATATAATGTTTGTCACTATCGCTATCACCACCAAAGCCAGGGTCTTGATTATGGTATCAATGACCCAGACAAATAATGCCATGTGACCTCAAGCTCTTCCATAACCCCATAATCTTTATCATCGAAAATGTTATTTTCCTTCCCAAATAGAAGACTTGAAACCACATAGTCAAAATTGGGTGCCTCCTTCCACCGTTCCTATCAAACCCCTTCCCAAGCCTAGTTTCCAAAATCCTTCATCAAACCTTTCCGTCCCACCTCCCCCACACCACTGCCAATGCTGCCCTTTCCTCTTTCGCCTCCCCTTTGCTGGATCCTATGGTCACTGGCCACTCTCCCCTTGAAACTAACTCCATGGAAAGTGCCCCCCAATTTTTGTTGGTCCAACCCTCTAGCCAACTAGACCTTCATAACACCCTAAACCTAAGAACTCCCAAGCAAGCTTCTGCCCATGATTTCGTCCTCATCACTAGCACAGAGTCCCAACTCAACCCCTCTGATGATCCTTTACTCACTGCTGTCCAACCCCCAAACCCAAAACAACTAGGCTCTATTCTCACATGGTCGCCTAAGGCCCATTGGCAACAACCTTCTTAACTAGATAAGAAGTTGCCTAAGTTTGTTCTAGTCACACATAGAGGAAGATATGGAGATGACCTTAAGAGCCCAAGCTCCATCTCTCCTTCCAAACACTCCTTTCGAAAGAGTCGTGATCTTTTTGTTCCCCGATCTTGCAATTGTCTCGCCAGCGATAACCAACCCCACTACCACCACTCCCCACTTACCTCCCATGCATGCCCCTTTCCATCATACTCCACTGACCATTCAGAGGAGACCTTCAAATCAGAGCGTTACAGAAGCCCAAGAAGCATCGACGACACTAATCTCACTGAAGAATTCCATCATCCGTCTCATTTTCTCAAGGAGTGCATGGTCACTGATGATCATAAAGGTCCATCACTAGGTTCTTGCATTCAGACTATCCTTGGACCTCACCCAGAACTCCTCGACAAGGAGCCATTCCTATCGCTTGGTACTGAACCCACAACCTAGGGAATTCCTAACCCAAACCCCATGGGTATGGAGATCAGATCTAGCTCACCAGACCAACCCTTTTAACCTGTCCCCAATGAAGATTCTTGTTTGGAACTGTAGAGGTGCAAGACATTCAAATTTCAGAAGAAACTTCTTAGACCTTAATCGTCTACACCGACCTTCCATTGTTGTCATCACGGAAACTCGAATTTTAGGTGCCAGAGCTGAAGACATAAGTTCTAATATTGGTTTCGACAGTGTTTGTCGTTCTGATGCAAATGGTTTTAGTGGAGGCATCTAGATTCTCTGGAACTCCGATGAAACAACCTTGGACATTCTCTCGATGACTGACCAGGCCATCCACACTTTTGTTTAGGTGTGTGCCTCTAACCCTGACTCTGTTTGGTTATTTTTTGCAATTTACGCTAACCCTAACCTTAGCACCCATCTCCACATTTGGGAAGATTTAGCTTCCTATGCTTCCTCTCACTCTGTCCCTTGGCTCTTAGCAGGTGATTTTAATGACATTCTCAACGATCGTGAAAACTTCAGCTGCTTTCCCCCTAATCGCAATCGCATTGCCCACTTCAATAATCTCCTTAACAAATGCAACTTGCTGGACTTAGGCTTTAATGGACCCTGTTTCACCTGGACTAACAAAAGAAATAATCGTCTGGTCATGAAACGCTTGGATAGAGCCTTGTGCAACCCTGGCTGGCACCTCCTCTTTGAAGAAACAACTGTGCTTCATCTCCCAAAAACTTCTTTTGACCACCACCCTATCCTTATTAATTCCTCCCCTTCTAATCTCCCGCATATAAACCGACCCTTTAGGCTAGAAGCCATCTGGTTCAGCGATCCTTCGTTTTCTAAAATCATCCAAGACTCTTGGAACTCACACCCGGAGGATGCCACTCTTGCTCTTAAGGACTTCACTAATAAAATCAGAATTTGGAATAGGAATGTCTTTGGAAATATCTTCCCAAAAAAAAAAGGCTTCTTGCTCAGCTCAATGGCATCCAGACAGCTCTCTGCTCCACCACTCTCCCTTCCTCACCAATTTGGAAAAAAAAATCTCAACTTGGAATTCCAACATATCCTAAAATTGGAAGAAGAATTCTGGGCTGTCAAATCTAGAACCGAATGGACCTTACTGGGAGATCGCAACGCTAAATTCTTTCATTTCTCCACTATCCACAGACGACACCATAATAAAATTTGGTGCCTCAAAGACTCTGCTGGAAATTGGACGCACTCCCCAACCGATATTCATGATCAGATTCTCTCCCACTTCACCTCCCTTTTCACCTCAGAGGCATTGTGTATTTATGTGCCCATTGGAATCACACCTCTCTGCCTCACTTCCCCTCCATCCCCGAAAGCCTTCTTGACCTTCATGATATCTCTATCACTAAAATTAAAGAGGCAATTTTCTCCTTCAAGCTCCTAAAAGCTCTTGGCCTAGATGGCTTTCATCCGGTGTTCTTCCAAAAATATTGAAACATTATTGGTAGATCTGTTACCTCATTTTTAAAACAAATTTTCAAAACTCATAAGATTCTGGAGGACCCGAATGCCACTCTCCTCTGCCTCATCTCTAAAACCTCTAAACTAGAAACTGTCCACCAACTCCACCCCATTGGTTTATGCAACACCCTCTACAAAGCCATCACAAAAATCCTTGTCCGTCACCTCAAGCCCCATCTTAAAGACCTTATCCATCATTTCCAAACTAATTTCATCCTAAATCGGAAAGCCAACAACAATATCATCCTCACTCAAGAAATCGTACACTCGATAACCACCTCAAAAAGCAAAAAGGGTACCATGGCCATAAAAATTGACCTGGAGAAAGCTTTCTACAAATTGGAATGGGGTTTTATTAGGCAAACCCTTATCTACTTTAAATTCCCACCTGATTGGATCTCGCTCATCATGTCTTGCATCTCCTTTTCTAACCTCTCAAGTCTTCTCAATGGTGACCAACTAGATCCCTTCCAACATTCTAGAGGCATCAGACAAGGGGATCCCCTCTCCCCCTACATCTTCATCCTCTGTATGGAGCACCTTGCCTAGCTCATTCAATAAGAAGTTTCATTCGGTAATTGGAAATGCATCAAAGCCTCTAGATATGGTCCTACCTTCACTTACCTCTTTTTCGCTAATGACCTCATCCTCTTCATAACAGTCTCCTAAAAAAACTGTCAGACCATCAAGAAAGTCCTAGACACCTTTTGCCTTGCCTCCGGTCAAAAAATTAATCACTCTAAATCCAGAATTCTCTTCTCTTCTTACACTGCCCCCCACAACATTGAGATGGTTGAGAATGAGCTTGGCTTTTCCTTCACAAGAGACTTTGGCAAATATTTTGGCACCCCCATCCTCACTGACTGATGCAATAAAAGGGTGTACAACTTCATCATTGATAAGCTCCGTGCTAGACTAGCGAGTTGGAAAGCTAACACTCTTTCCTTTGCTAGCCGTCTTAACCTCATTTACTCTATCACCACTACTCTTCCCACCCACATCATGCAATGCACTCTCCTCCATACCAAATTTTGCAAAGAAATTGATAAACTCCACCGAAACTTCCTTTGGGGTGACACAACATCAACTAAGAAAATGCACTTGAAAGATTGGAACATTGTCACTCTCCCGAAAGTTGTTAGAGGCCTTGGCATTAAAAGAAGCCTTCCTCTCAATAAAGTTCTCCTTGCAAAAAGAGCTTGGACCCTTCAATCAACCACTTCTGATCCTCGGGCCATTACTTTAAAGAGCAAATACCTTTCCCACCTTCCTCCCACCAAGAAACTTTCCTCAACTTGGCATAGCCTGACCAAGGTTAACCATATTTGCAACAAAGGTACTAGCTGGTCAATTAGAGATGGATCCACCATTTGGTTTTGGTTGGACAACTGGCTTGGTTTAGGTCTTCTTTGCCAATTGATTCAAGGCCCTCTCTACCGGAATGAGGATTCCCTCAAAATTCGGGATGTGTGGGATGCCAATGGTAATTGGAACATTGGTTCCCTATCTATAACCTTCTCCCCACATATCATTGATTCTATCATTGCTATCCCCAAGTCCTCCCACCCCCACCAACTCGATAACCCCTTTTGGCTTTCTTCTTCCAAAGGCCTCTTCACCTCAAACTCTGCCTACCTCCTCGCCCTTGACCCCCCTCTTCCCACCTCCAATCTTTGTTGGAAATGGCTTTGGAAACTACCCACCCTCCCTCGCATTACAACATTCCTTTGGCTTGCTTGTCATGGTAGCCTCCCCACAAAAAATCTGCTCCTCCAAAGGAAAATCCTTACCGATTCCTCCTGCCCCCTCTGTAGGAACTCACCTGAATCCATCATTCACATCTTGCGTGACTGCCTTATAGTCAACCCCATATGGTCCACTATCGATCCTATTCACTCACTCAATGAATTCCATTCCCCCTCGGCTTTTGAATGGATAAAGAAAATGGCTGCTATCAATAACACCATTTCCAAATATCCTTACATCCCTTGGAAATTTGTTTTCCCTTTCGTTGCCTAGTCTATTTGGTCAGCTAGAAACAAATTTGCCATGGAAAACACCCTATTTTCCCCCAATGAGATCATTGATAAAACCCTCTCCCTCTCCACCAATCTCTACTCCTTGCCAACCACCAAATCTTCACCTCACCCCACTAGCATCAACATTTGTTGGCATCCCCCTCCCACGGGTTACTTCAAATTAAACACCGACAGATCTATCCTCCATAGTAACCCCAGGAAAGCAAATGTTGGTGGACTCATCAGAGATAGTTTGGGCTTATGGATTGGGGGCTTCACAAGGAAAATTGGTATTACCCACTCTATGGCAGCTGAACTTTGAGGTCTTCGCGATGGTCTTACCTTAGCAAAACAACTCAACATTAAAAAGCTTTATGTTGAAGCTGATGCCAAAGCCATGGTCACTCTAATATGTAATCCAACATCTATTGCTTCTCACCCTTGCAACTCTCTGATTTATGATTGCAGGCACCTCCTCCAACTTTTGAGGAAGCACATATTCACCACATCTTTCGGGAAGGAAACCATTGTGCGAATCTTTTGGCTAAGGAAGGAGCTTCTAGTAATAATAATTTTATTTTGTACTCTAGCCCTCCTCCCTTTCTTTTGTACCAGCTATATGTTGATTCTTAGGGTGTTTCTTACCCTAGACTTTGTAATTCTTAATTTGTTTTAATGCATTTTCCTTTTCACCAAAAAAAAAAAAAATTTTGGGTGCCATTTCCAATGACCCAAAAAAAAAAAAACTCTATTTCTTTATAAACAACAAGTTTCAACAAATGAGAAAAGGAAAACAAAACATAGGTTTTGAGTAAATTTATGGGTTTTTTTTTTAATAGTATTTTAGATGAAATAGTAGAGATTTTTCATCAAAGAATCAAACAAACAATAAATAGGGACATAATACATAAAATTTGTTATGAAGTGAAGCATCTCTCTCTCTCTCTCTCAAAACACTATTGCTTGAGAGGAGCTTAGGAAGGAAATGGGTGCCTCTTTTTAGGGGAGAGAAGAAATATCGAATATGCACATCAATAGGGGCATTTACAAGATTTTGATAAGTGTGTGTCTAGAAAGCATTTACATATTTTTAGGAATAAATGTCACAAAAATGCAACTATTTGAGAACATTTTTTAAAATAAAATTTTCCACTCGTAGTCCTCACGAGGAAGAGTATTTTCCATAGGTAAGACAGTGTCACATAAATAGCACAATAATATGAAATCATATTACTCTTGTCACTTTCATCAAAATAATGCAATGATAAAGCGAATTTGATTGAATAGTTATCACTTGTTTGAAAGATAAACACATCACCTAAATTTGTAGACTGTTATTGTGGGGACCGGCCCAAAATAACAGGCTGGGCCCTAGACCCGTCCGAGGACGCAGCCCATCTGAGGAGCCAGCATGACTCAAGCAATCCTTATTTAGGCCCACTGGGGCAAAGAAAACATGTCCGAGGAGTAATTTCTCCTCGGATACTACAAAATCCGGAGCAAAGGTACATCCAAGCCACTACAGTCCGTCTTCTAAATACGTAAAAATGAAGGAAACCCGAAATATCTCAGCAAAGGCTACCACCACCACATTAAATGCATTACAACTACTCTCTTGGCCGCATTAATGTGGAGAAGACCCCTGAACAGTACTACCTTGGCTACCGCAACTCACAAAGAATTGAGAGAGGTGTCTGATGGGACAGGTGCTCAAATGGGGGTTTGGATGATCAACAAGTGTAAAGCCCAGATGATTGGAAAAGGCCTATATAATATGTAAAAGTCCCCCAAGAGAGGGGGACAAGAAAAAAGAAGAGAAGACTGTAGCATTAAGAGGGAATCCTATTACACTGATTTGTATCCATTAATCAAGTTTTTTAGCCCTATAATTCTTGGGGATCTTTCGACACAGTGGCATTTGCTCTTGCTTATGTATTTCCTTAACCCATGCAACAAACCGTTTAAACTTACTTAAACCTAGTTCTTCAACCCATACTCTACAAGAATTCATTGTGTTGGACTTTTTGGACCAAGACTTGAATGATAAGGACTGGGCCACCGAATTGTTCCTCTATAGTTATTATTATAATAGAATAATCACTACAAGAAAAATGTTTATTACAACGAAAAAAAAAAGTTGCAATATTATTATTATTGCTAAGTTACTCTTTTTTTTTTAATTTTTTTTATACAAGATAGAAATTATACTCTAACCTAATTTAAGTGTATATGTGTATGAAACTCTCTCCTATAGACCTGAACTTCAGTCCTTACCCCCCACACCCAAAAACACTTATACTTGTAGAGTGACCATTGCGCCAAAAGTGCGCGGTGGTATTATTGCTAAGTTACTGATGATGGTTTTTTTTGTTTTTCTTTGAATAACTTATTATTATTATTATTATTATTATTATTATTATTATTATTATTATTTAAACAATTTGATAATTTTAATTTATATCTCGATGGTGTATTGGGAAGTTTACCAAAAAATTTATTTTTTTAATAGTTACAATATCCTGCTAACTCCGCAACTCGATTATTTTCTCTCTAAATTCTAAACAATATATACATAGGGATGCAAATTAAACTACTAGGCTCTTGGTAGAAAGTTTACCATACTCTTGGCAGAAGTTTACCTACCGAAGTTACCCTTTAACTAATTATTCTTATGAAAGATTGGATCCAAGTTTATATGTGATAAAAAATATAAAAGCCATAAAGCGTGTATTGTATTTAGTGCACAAGCACACCAAACTTGGACATTTGTCCAGGCCTGTGTCATTTTCAGTGACCAGCAAAGCTAAATCTTTAATGATGAAATGAGGAAATCTTGTCCAAATCAGCCCAAAAATTTTGTAGGAGGAAATTAAAGGATCGTCTTTGTCTCTACACTGGCCAACGAATAACAAAAAGAGATGTACTTTTGCGGTTTTGCCTCCTTTTTTCACTTTTGGGCGCGGCTCCTTTTTGGTCGTGTAAAATGTGGATGAGAATTTACAAGTACAAAATTTTCTCTAACATTCAGCAATGACTGGACAGGTGGCTTAATTAGTGAAATAACTATGTGGTTTAACGAAACAAGAATGAGTTAATGACTAATGAGCAAGAGTTGATACAATAACCTTTTTTTTTTTTTGAGAAAAAGTTGAAACAATAACTTTTTTTTTTTTTGAGAATCAGTTGACACAATAACTTGGATACAAAAATTTAACCACTTTTTATTTTTGGTTAGTGTAATTTAGGGCCCCCTGCTTTTCAAAAATCTTCCCGCATTCTTGCAATTTTGGTATAAAAAAAATGGAAATAAATTTAAATTATGGACCCCTAGATTTTTACTAAAAATATGTAATGCATTTATATAATTAACTAATGCATTTTTGTTCCCTCTAATGAATAATGTTGGGACACCGAATTTGACACAACTTTATATCACCACATATCACATAACGAATTGTGATTGATAAGGGTGTGGTGACTCGCCATGTGGTAAGTTATGACACAAAATTGTGTTAAAGTTGGTGTCCTTAACATTACTCTTCTCTAATTACTCTTATATCGTACATGGTTCATTAATTTAATTATGTTTTATATTTATTAAATGGACTTATATATTTTTAGATAGGTAAAGACTTACCTTTTTTTTTTTTTTTTTTACAAAGATATAGAGACTTATTTGATGTGAACATTTTTGTTTACGTAAGATAATATAATATGTTAAATCAAAATTACAAACATTTTTTATGTATAAGCAATATATATATGTGTGTTATTCTTTGGATTTAATTTTTTAGCATACAATAAAAGTGATATCAATAGCGATCAATCTACAAGTATTATTAATATTTCATCAAAAAAAAAAAAATAATATTACTAAAATAACAACTTCCCACATAAATGTGTAATGAAATTTTTTGTGCTTCTAGCATTAGTCCTGTAGACATGAAATTACTAAGCCGTGTCAATAGGGTGTAAAAGTTCTTTGCCTCTAGACTTTTGCATTACTAAGCAGTGTCTCTAATTCTGACTAGTCTAAGACATGTTGACTGGAGGATTCAGAAATGCCAATTCATGACAAAAAAAATTCTATCTTTTTTTGCCTTGGTAATGCTGCTATTAAGATTATTTTCTATGCCGGTGGGGAGCTGAATCATGAAAATTGCAAAAGAAATCAAACTCATTCCAATTTTGCTGGTTCAAAATCCTTAACCAGATGCCCCTCGACTATGTGTTTCTCAATTGACTAATTATTTACCCATCTGACTTTCCTTTGTTCCCTCCTCTGTGTGTGTGCACAAAGAATTCGGTGTTAGTAAACTAATACTACAAGAAGATGGTCCAATAATTATAATTTTTACCTTATAGATTTGTATGGTTTTACTGCAACAGGTTTTCTCACTACTAGCAAGGAAATTGTCAAAAGTTTTAGACCACTGCAAGATGATAATGATTCATTTGTGGTTTACTTTTTATTGGGTTTTACTGAGTGAAGGGATTTGGTTATCTAATTGGCATTGGCCTAATGTTGTAAGAAGTAAGAACCCTATAAAAGCAATTTTGCCCTAGATCTTACTTTTTTTCACCTTGGGTACTACGATCTACCCAAGTGCATAAATAAATGCAATTGTTTTTGCTAATTCCTAAATGCATAAATGAAAGCATTTGTTTGACTTGATTTTTCTTTTTAATGTGTTGTATGAATGGTCGATTATTTATTAAGTAAATGTGAAAACTTGAACTAATGATTAATGAAAGGCAAGACTTCTGTCAAGTGCTTCAGTGTATTGGATGGAATATAGAATTGCATCTCAATTCGTGCTCATTTTAAAATACATGTTGTATCTGTGTCGCATTTAAAACACTAAATGTGGTTATCACATATATATATATATATATAAGATTGCATCCCGAAATGTGTTCATTTTAAAATACATGTCATACCTGTGTCGCGTTTAAAACACTAAATGCGGTTATCAAAAAAAAAAAAAAAAAAAAACACTAGATGCAAATCAAACCCATTTTGGAATAATGATCTCTCATATAATATCAATTACATGGTTCCATGGAACCCTATTAAAATACCTTATGACAAGGTTCGATAATTCATCATTCAATGGTTGTTTATCAATATCATAAGCTCACACAAAAGTTTATGTCTATTTTATTATAAGAACCTATTTTTTTTATATTTTCTCTAACAACTTTTCAAAGCACCCACATTAAATTGTCAAAGAATAGTGATAATCAATAATTCATCATTCAATGGTTGTAAGCTCCATTTCATTAAAATATCAATTTTTTTTAAAAAAAATTTTTAGAAACTGTTTTTCTCTTTTCACACATTTCGACCACCATTCGTTTTCTTCTTTCATCTTCAGGAAACGCAAAAAATGAATAAAAAACTAAAGTGCACAACAACAGTTCATGTGTATATTTGCATAAGTACTGTAGCAAAATTACATTTTGCACAATGAATACATAAGTATATATGGATTTTTTTTTTTGGAGTTGATCGGGTAAATTTTGAACTCTATGCTATTTTACAATATATCATGCAAATGCTCTTTTTTTTTTTTTTTTTTGGCAATTCATGCAAATGCTCTTAAGATCCCAAAGTAAGGTTCCATACATTGGAAAAACTTAACCACCCTGTAATAGTTTAATGCCCATAGTTAATGAACTCGTAACGGTAAAAACTGGACTGAATTGAACCACAAACTTATGTGACTAAATTTTACTTAGGATGCTTGTTCTTGGATTCACTAGTACGTTCTAAAAAATAGTTATCCTAAAGAGACTTTAAGGGACACAAATTTCTAACCCTTTTTCTCTTCATTCTTTGAAATGCTCTTTTTCACTCTTTGGAATTCACCCCTTTTTTTTTGTTCTGCTTTTTGCAGTTTCACTCAAAAAAATTGCCTCTCAGATCAGTGCCAAAACCAAAGTAGCCCCAAAAACTTTGCTCATATGCCTCATGTCAGTTTTGTGCAAATTTCAAAGACTATATTCCACCTTTATTTTAAGAACTTAAGCACGAGTGAAGTGAGGCCCCTCCTCCCTTAGACTTTTCCTTATGGTCTAAAGAGAGTCTTCCTATACTGTTTGAGATCCGAGCTTAACAGAGTGTCATTCACACCCACTTATATTTTTTTAACTCATCCATTAGAACTATTTTTCTTTCTTTTTCCTTTTTAATATGCTACAACCCCAAGGTTAGGTCATATGTTAGGCACATGAATTTTCTTTTAAAGTCTATATAGTAGTTCCCATATGAAACTCGTTTCCTACTATTGCTCTATGACTTTAAGTGTGTATAGTGTATACTCGGATTAAAGATCACAGCGTCCTTAAAAATTGGATCTTTCATTTATGTTTTGTACCATTGCCATGGATTTGATTTCTTATACTAAATAGATATGATAGAGCATGAGCAATAATGATCCTTTGTTTATGTTTGATGTTTAGGCCTGATGATGATAAATAAGTAATAATTATTTTAAATTTTAAATCTACCATATCTATTTGAAATTCATATAATTATTATCTTGTTCTTGTTTTTGGGGTTGCGTAAAAAGTGAACATTATTGATTATCACTTCTCTTTGGCATGGAATATCAATGTATGTTTTACCTAGAATATCCCAAAAGGATAATTTGTAAAAATATATCTATGAGGTCAGAATGATAAATTATGAGGAAAACTTACTGTTATAACAAGCAATTGCAGCTATTAAGTATTAACTAGTAATTTTGGAACTTAGAACAACCAAAATGACAAAGCCATTAGAATTATAATCACAAATTTAACTTTGTTTTTTCCTTCAACTATTTCTATATAACCTTGTGTAATTTTTGAAGTATGCTTGACAAGACAACTATCATAATCAGACCATTGTTTCAACCATGGACTCGTAGTTGCAAGTTGCTACCATACAGTTCTTTAATAATGTTACATTTTAACTAACATATATATCAATATTATGTACCCAAGAAAGGAATTTCCAAGGTCTTACCTTTTGTTCTTTTGGGTCAGCGTTCCTGAGAAAATGACCACTTAATAAGACATTATCAAATATCAATTGCAAACAAAGAACCAGTAATCTTAATCCAGATCCAAGAATCTAGTCCAAGGTATTGGCTAAGTATAGATTAACAACCAAAAAAGAAGTCTTTAACTAATAATCCCTTGAGATTCACCACTAATATAAACTAACACAGCATATAAAACAAATCAGCAGCGTTTACTTGCAAAACAAATTAGTGAGTATAATACAAAATTGGGAAAAAAAATTACAAATAGAATTTTTTTTCTCTTTTAAAATGCATCCTTCTCAATGTATTTATTTATTTATTTTTTTATAGAAGTGACAATATTTTTACAACAAATCATAAGTGGTGAGTTGTTATTGGTTTTAATTTAAACCTACTACTAAAATTACTTTTTTATCCACTAATAATGACCTTTATCAACCTGTCAGTCTATTATTTATAATTTTTTGTGAAAGTATTATGAAAATGTCGTGGACATTTCTCTCTCCTTTTTTTTTTTTTTTGGGCCTAGAAACTAAATCTCTTCCTAGGCATGTGCAAAGCAATACAACTATACAACGCCGTGGTCCGCCATCAAAAGAATCCAGAACATCCGCCGTATCTTCTGTGTCTCCATGACAAACCCTAATCTTCAATTTTTTTTAATTAAAAAAAATGTCACTAAAAAAAAAAAAATCTCACCTGGAATAAAATAGGGTCTTTCTTTTTGTCTATTGCTTAATTTAAAAATTGGTCATGTGGTTTAATATTGGTCTTCCATTGGTCATAACATTCTAAAATTAATAATGTATATTCTACTAAATCCAGTTTGAGCTGTCAAAGTCACCCTGTCTTGGCTCAAGTTGTGTCTTTATCAAAGTTCTCAAAAAAAAAAAAAAAAAATTATAAGAAAAAGCCATTGTTGGTTATGTATGCTTTGGGGGTGGTGTTTGGGACCATATGCTTGTGGAAAGGGGGGTAAGTGTGGGGTTACATTTTTCATGGGACCAATTTTAAGTGAGTATTGTCCCTATTAGAGAGAAGCTTATATTAAATTTTTATCAAATCTCGATTCATGTTTCACATAATAGCACTAGTCAAATGCACACTTACTGTGAGTGTGGGGATGCTAAAACAGTGATAGGATAATATCATTAGCAACCGACCTGACATAAAGTTCCTTGTGCTTCCTTGACTGATTAAAACGACATTCATAACCTTAATTCAAATCATCTAGTTGAATGAATCATTTTGCTTCATTTGTCTTCACACATTAACACTTGAATAAGCCGTGTCTTTTCTTGAATGTCTTCATTGATTTTGTCATGTTTTGTAACTCAATTTTGTCATATAAATGTTATGGGAGATTGTTTGCTAAAAAGTAACTACAATGAAGAATATGAAAATCTTATTAATTTGTAAACAAGTTATAGGTAATGATCACTTTTGAAGTAGTTCTTCCTGTAAAATTTCTAAGTCTAATCATCCTAAGTCCTAACCCATTATGGCATCAAAATTGTCTTTGCACATCAGTCAACACTCAATAGTCATCATCCTAATTCCTAATCCATTATGGCATCATACTTACTCTTCATATATTGTCTTTGTAACATCATTTGAGAATTATTTTGTAGGCATTAATATCATCATCATGAAAAATAACCTATAAAATCTACTATGTAGTATGTATACCAACAACTATGAACTATCTAATTCTAACTACACCTTTAATAGGAAGTAAAAACATTTGGAGCCTCAAAATGTTGTAAAAAGCATGATTTATCAAAGCGGTGGGATGTCTAGATTGGTGCCAAAGCTTTATTTAAGTTTTCAAAAAAAATGATACTAACGTTTCTTATTTTTATTTGTATGGCCTATTGGGTGAATAGTGTTTGTGGTTGATTTAAATAAACTAGATTAGACTATGAATATTTTATGATATATTCCAATAAGTTAACTTGGTTTATGATGAGATAAATTAGTTTGAAATTTGAATTAGGATTTCTTATGATTTATTTTGTTGATAAATTCCCAAAAGTTGGAGTTTATCTCTATCTCATTAAAAATTCATGTATAAATTTAAATTTACACGATGAATAGAGGATAATTATATTTCAAATTAGAGATTGGCTGTTTATCTAACTTAGATCAAGAGTTCCCTCCCTTCAAAATCCAAAAATCCGATCACACACACAAAAAAAGAAAAAAAGAAGAAGATTAGGCCTTGTAGTTTAGTACTATAACTTGCTCACATTAATTAGGAAAACTAAGATTTGAATCTACTATCCCCCATTGTTTTAGTTATTAATTTAAGAAAAAGAAAAAAAAAACTTAGAGGTTAAAATTTCTCTAGAAGTAAGCTTTTCTGTTATTATTTGAACAATATAAAGAGAATGGTTTAAAAGTCCACCATTTGCAAATCAATCCAATACTCAATTGGCGTCTAGACTTTGATGTTTTAACAAATCTACAAGGATGTTGCTCCATCTATCCCTGCATAAGCTTAAATAGTTAAATGTACACAGTACACACAATGAAAAGGGAACTAATATGGCTACAACTACAACTACAAATAATTATGCACGTTGGTAAAAAAAAAAAAAAAAAAAACTATTTAGCGAGGATACTCCAAAACAATCATCTTGCTAATGGCTAGTTCAAATTGAATTTTGTAACTTCGTTAGAGCATCATGCTTAGAGTATTCTCATAAAAAAAAAAATGCAAAAAATGCTAAATCTAAAATTTTAGCATCTGAAACCCAAAAAAGCTCACTCCATCAAGGGAACTACTATGGCTACAACTACACAGTACACACAATGAAAAGGGAACTACTATGGCTACAACTACAACTACAAGTACTTATGCACGTTGGTGAAAAAAAAAAAAAAAAAACTATTTAGCGAGGATACTCCAAAACAATCATCTTGCTAATGGCTAGTTCAAATTGAACTTTGTAACTTTGTTAGAACATCATGCTTAGAGCATTCTCATTAAAAAAAAAAAAATGCTAAATCTTAAATTTTAGCATCTGAAACCCAAAAAACCCACTCCATCAGCATATGCTAAAAAATTTGCAATCTTGCTACAGTACACTCTCATTTGCTACAGTGCACTCTCATTTTGAGAGTGCACTGTAGCAAGATTGTATAATATTTTATTGATTTCTAATTCTCTCTCTCCTCAGACACGACTCACTTTCTCAAACTCTCCCTCTCGTTCTTTGGTTGTCCCTTATAACCTAGGCATCATCTCCCTTCCCTTTTCATCACGCTGCCTCCATTCTGAAACTCATCTGCTCTCCGTTAAGCTTCAAGGGTTTGTGGTCGACAATTGTGGTCATGATTTGGTGGGTATCGATGGTGATCGACGACGGTTTTGATGGGGTTGAGATCGGGGTGGTGGGTTTTGGTTGGAGTTGAGAATGAGGTGGGTGGGTGGTGGTGGGTTTTGGTTGGGGTTGAGATTGGGGTGGGTGGTGGGTTTTGTGGTGGCTGTTGGTATTGGGGTAAGGCTGGGCTGCAATGGTGGGGTTCAGATTTGTAGGTTGTGGGTGGCATTGATGGTGGTTTTAGGTGATTTTTTTTTTTTTTTTTGGATGTGGTGGGTTGCAATTTGTTGTGATTGTGGTGGTTGGGGGTGTGACCGTGGCTGTGACAATGGTTGACCGTGATTGAGGTGTGGTTGCTGTGGCTAAGGCGTGGTTGTTGTGGCTGAGGCAGTACTAGTTATGGCAATCATGGGTCTCTAGGTTGTTTTTGTTTTTGTTTTTTTGGTTGATGGTGGTATGAGTATGTGGGTGTGGGTGGTGATGAGCAGGGCCGGCTCAAGGCCTAGGCCTAAGGCCCCACTAAAAAACAAAAAATTCTTTTGAGAAAAAAGGCCTAATTTTTTATAGTTAAAGGCCTAAATTTTTATAAAATTATATATATTTTTTAAAGGTAGTACATTTTTTTTTATTAGTGATGTACAAATTTTACTATTAGTTTACAAATTGTCATGTTATTAATCACAAAAAATGTGATATAAACATTCATTAGTTAAATTGATGAAGTTCATCAATGAGAAACAATATCACATTATATTTTGAACATTTTATAGTACTTTTAATTAGCACATTTTTGTTTTTTATTTCTATTAAGAATTTCAAAGTACGAGACAACTTTAACTCAATTGAAACCCTAAAATATTTCAAAAAGATATTGCAAATGTGTTAAATCATCAATTATAGATTAATCTCCCCTAATAGTTTGAGACTTTGATTTTTGTATACTAATATCCTACAAAACCATACACCAAATAATATATATATATATATATATATATCTCTCTCTTAAAATCAAAATATGAAATTAAAAATTAGATTACAACTTTATTTAACTATGCATAGTCTTATATCCAAAATAAAGTATTTTTTTCAATCGCAATATGTTTTTATTTCTTTTTTATTAATATTTATAATTCAACTATGATATTCAATTCTCTATATAAAATTAACATTAGTCTAGTTGGTATTATTTATGTATTTAATGTATCAAATTAACCTTAATTTAATTAGTATTAAATAATTTTGTTTAATTAATATTTACATATTAAAGGCCCCGCATAAATTTTTTGCTTTAGGCCCCAAATTATGTTGGGCCGCCTCTAGTGATGAGGTTGTGGGTTTGGGTTTGTGATCTTGGTGGTCAGGGGTTGTGGTGGTTGCCAGCTAGTGGTTTTTATTTTATTTTATGGTGGTGGTGGCTGGCAGTAACTAGCCATGTGTGATTGTGATTGGGGTTGCTTGGACTGAGAAGAAAGTGGTGGAAAGAGAGAGACACAATGGTAAAATAAAAACAATACTCCCTCCGTCCCAATTTGTTTGTCTTGTTTAAAAAGTCAAACTTTTTAAGGGAATATCATTTATTGTCTTGTTTGCCTTATAAAAATATATAAGTTTACAAAACTAACCCTTAAAAAAATTTATCAGTTTTTAAAAAAAGAGTTATTCTTAATGAGGCAACTAAAAAGGTGCTCTAATTAAATTGATTTTTTTTTTAAATATTAGTTAATTTTCTTTTCAAATAGTTTTGAAAATAAAGTAGGGGTATAATAGAAATATTAATAAACTAATAATTTTTATTTTTAGAAACAGGACAATATTTTGAATTATCCCAAAATAAAATAAAAGACAAATAATGTGAGACGGAGGTAGTATTATTTAAATGAAGTTGTAAAAAAAATAGAATGTTTGATGTTGGGTGGATTGTAAAGTGGAATATTAAAATTGATAAAGTAGGATTTTGAGATGATAAATGCTAAAATATTTAGGGCCCATTTGGTAGAGAAGTTTGAGTAATGTTGTTTATAATTTTTTGAAATACGTGTAAGTAAAAAAGTATTTGAAAATGTGTTTAATGTTATTTAAAAATTGAAAATGAGTTGTTTAGGTGTTGTTTGGATGGTTTTTTTTCATCATTCAATTTCCGTTACTCAATTTCCATCACTCATCACTCATCACTTTAAAATACCACACCCGTTTGGCACCATCACTCACTTGTCATCACTCAATATTTTTCACATTATTTGTGGGCCCCATACCTGTCACTCAGTGTAGTTCCCCCCCCCCCCCCCCCCGGGTACCCAGAAACTCGAACCTAGTGAAAGAAAAAAAAAAAAAAGAACCCAAAAACCTGAACCCAGTGAAAGAAGAAAGGAAAAAAAAAAAAAGGAAGAACACTCGAGACCGAACCCAGGAGAAAAAAAAAAAGAAAAGGAAGAACACCCGAGACCAAACCCAGGAGAAGAAAGGAAAAAAAAAAGTTAGATTAGTCAAAAGGTGCGACTGAGTTATAACTAGTGGAGTTCCATGTGTGTTTAATTACAAAAAAGTCATTGAGTTATGAGTTATGAAAACTGAAAACAACTAAAATGTGTTTTCAGTTTCTATAACTCATAACTCAAAAATCAGAGAATTGAGTGATGGAAACAGAGTTATAGTAGTGCCAAACATACTTCTAACTATAGATCCCACCATTTTTTAGTTATGAATTATAGAAAGAAAATTATAAGCTATAGAAATTAATGATCTAAACACCCTTTAACAACTCTACCAAACGGGCTTTACATTCTTGGATAAGAACGCTCTTATGACCAGTTCAAAATGACTGTGTAAAATGCGTCGCTATTTGTCAACATCTATTTTACATTCTTGGATAAGATTGCTCTCATGACCAGTTCAAAATGACTGTGTAAAATGTGTCGCTATTTGTCAACATCTATTTCTCTAGCCGAAAGTGAGTTCACTGAATTTTCCATTAAAATGTCAGACAATGTTGCCACTTACTGCCAACATTTCCAATTTATTGCAGATAAAAGACTTATGCACTGACTTTGCTACGAGTAGTCTGGACTTTTTTGTGGTTAGGTAAATCAGGAGCGGAAAATTTAATCCCAAATATTAACTCAATGGGCCACTAGGTTGACAAGGCAACAATCAGGCACATAGTCTAACTTGTGCAGCCAATGGACCCTATAACAAAAAATGCATGTGGAACATTCATGACCTTTTTGGTTCATAAATCAAAACTATTTCTTGGGCCTAAACTATGTCACTAATGGTGAGCTTTGATCAAACTTCATTTTGACTTGTTGAGCTAAGCTTCTTTTTTTTTTTTTTAATAAATAAAAAAATGAGGGCAAGATTAGCTAGGAGTTTTTAGGAATAATGAACTCAGAGGATCGAAATAACAAGCTTCGCGAGATTGGTCCATTTTACTTTTTAGAAATGCTCCTACCTTTGCTCAAAAAAAAGAAAAAAGAAAAAAGAAAAAGAAATGCTCCTACCTAGAGAGAAAATCAAGCAGTGCTGTCTTTGGTTTCTAGAGCTAAATATTGTACTCCAGTCCACTAGTTCAGGATCCAGACTAGACCACCAAATTCAGCTATCATTTCGTATTGGCCGCAATGGGCCTAGGCTTGGGCTGAGAGAACGGAGCATCAGCCTTAATAAACAGATGTTAGATGTGGGCACACTCCATTTATTTCGATAGTAAAAAGACTGAAAGTTTGGCTCACATAGAAAATTATCAATATTTCTTGTAATTTCAAATAAATATTGTATGAAGCCAAGAATCATGGGCCTGTATCATGAATGATATGGGCCCTGTCCATGACAACCTCAGCCCAATAATGGCCCATGATGACCGAGGGTTAAAAGGAGGACTTGAGAAAAGAACACCTCAGCCTGTGTATCCTCAAATGAGTGTGTCGAGGAATTGGGGTAGTGCCTTGGGAGAATTAGCCAATTGAACACAAGATCTGGCATCGAGCACAAGTTATTAGAGGGTCACCTCAACTGCAAGGGAGGATCCCTCCTCTAACATAAGATTTGATATGGGAGAACAGTAGCCTAAACTAAAGAAGCCACTGACGTCTCGTGAGTGAAGGGACCCATTGACACACGAGAGATTCTCTCATTATGACTACTCCACTTAAAGAAGGGTATAAATAGAGAGAGGGATTGAGGAAAAAGGGGTTGAAACAAAAATTGAAAGAATGGTACACGAGAGTAAGGCAAGAACATAGTCTTAGAGACAGAAATCCTGCTAGGACTTTCAAGGGGAGCTTGGCTGTTTAAAACCTTGCTTGGTTAAGCTTAGTTTGACGTAGCCCAATTGAAAAGTGGGACCAGGGGTGGATTACTTAAGGAAAAATCACTTCAAGGATCTCTCATTGTGGGTTAAACCCAACCCAAAATACAAATAAATTGGAGACATGACCAATTAGCCCTAGGTTGTTGAGTTACAGCTTCCACAGATATATTTTAGAATCCACACAAGCATAATTAAGGGAAGACAATCAACCGGCCAATGCCAATCAACAATTGTGTCAATGGTACGGAAGTGTGGATGAAATGACATCAAATAGAGGATTTTTTTTTTTGTTAGAGCAATATTAATTTCACATAAATACCATGTAAATAATTGTGATAAATATTGTTTCTTTATTGAAAAAGAACCCATGTTGAAATGGACCTACTAAAATATCAATCCAGCTGGAAATACGACCACCGTTAGATTAAATTCCATCCTTACGTGGCACAATCAGAACAATCAGTAACTTCTAGTACCGGCAACTTTGCTTCTCTCGTATTCCACAGCAAGATCATCAAGCAAAGCAACGAACTTTAACCCAAACCCAAATACTATAAAGACACAACAATCCCACATCGCAAAAAAATGGTACCCACGCTCTGTTCCAGAGCCAGAGCAACCTCGTCCTTCTCCACCCTCCTCTCTTCCTCAACACTACGACGCCGTTTACCCCTAGTCGGTGCTGCGTTTTGCGTGCTCAGCTTTGGCCTCTCCAATCTCTGCCTCTCCTCTTCTCTCAAAACGGGTTGTGCTCAGTCTCTCCCTTTTGTCCCTCTCTTACGGTAACCCTACTCACCACCACCACCATTTTTCTATTATGGGTTTTAACTTTTATATAGTTTTGCTTCAACATCACCATGATTTTTGTGTCATTTCAATTTTTGGTTATGGGGTAACGTTGAATTTGTGTGTGTGAGTGTGTATGTTTTTTATTTTTGGTTTTGTGGGGTTTCCACAGATCTAAGTTTGGAGGTGAATCGCCAGCTAAGAGTGTACGTACTATTAAAATGGAAGGTAGTAGTGGCAACACTGTGCCCAGCATCGTTGTCTATGTAACTGTCCCTAACAAAGAAGCAGGTTTGTGTGTTTTTTTTTCTTCTTCGATTTTGTCACACATTTGCTTTTGAAATAGATGCAATAGTATTGGTTCGACTGCATTATAAAATTCAACCTTAACGAATGTCCTAAGGCGCCCGTTAACCAGACCCTATTGTGTTTAGGATAACTATTTATTTTTTCAAGTGTGGTTTTGGCCGAAATTTGATTTTCCCATTGTGGCTTATATATATAGGTTGTGGTATGTGAGAGAAGAACCTACTTTAAAATTACAAGAATGAACAATGATTAAAGATGAAAGAAAACCTTGTTTAAGAATGTTGCTCTAGTGAAATTCAGTTTTGCTTGAACAGAGTGGTATGCATGAACGCATGAGAGTCGAGGAATGAGGGAGTGGTACTCAAAGTGTTCTTCCATTGTTCCCTTATTTTCTCAACACAACCTATTGCATTTGCTTTCCATGATGATTGCCTTTTTACCTTTAGATACAGCGAGTTTCTTTTTGGTGTAAGCGGGATTCAATCATTTTATTTGATGGTATGAGACTTTACCAGATGAACTAACTACGGTTTATAAAGTTACACTTCATCCACCTAAATCAAATGTTGAAATCACTTTTTTTTTGGAAAACTTTAAAAACGAAATAACCTACTTGTTTCAATCTGAATACATTGAATTAATGAACTAAAAATCCAATTGATTGATCAAATTTGACTGAAACCTTGTGTGGGTAAAAATGCAATTAACCCTTTTGTTTATATATGGTGATGGTCATTTTTTGTCCTTTTGGTCTATTTCTTTTTTTGGGCTTCATTCATTGGTTCTCTTAAGAAATTGTTAAAGGGGTTTCTGCTTTAAGAATATATTGTGGTATGGTAGTGATTTAACCATTCAGCTCATATTTTTTATTCCACTTTGTGGTATGTACTTGTTTACTTGTATGTTTTAGATTTCAGGCTGTTAAGTCATTTATATATGTTGAAAGATTTGAGTCCTAAACTGCTAATTAATATCGGGGAAATCTTTGTGTAGGTAAGAAGTTGGCAGAAAGCATTGTTAGAGAAAAACTTGCAGCATGTGTAAACCGAGTACCAGGTATACAATTCATGGTTCTATCTCTCAATAGATACAACATAGAGTTGCTTGTCCCCTGTTTTGATAATGGCATATTGAAAGGGACTGATCTGTATATGGGTTGGTTTATATGTATAAACCTGCTGAACTTGAATTTTCTGGTTGACATTGTTTTATGCATTCATTGTGTAAAATAAAACCATAATATTCTGTTATCTATTGAGTACAAGAATGTCTTTTTTCTCTCTCTTTGAATTCATTTCTGCGGGTTGGTACTTGAATTTTATGGTTCTTCTGTTTGATATTTATTGGCATCAAGGCCTTGGCTCTGGTGGAACTGGGTTGCGACAGTTTGTAGGTTTGGGTCTTAGCATAACAAAGGAGAGAAAGAAAAGAAAAACAAGAAGAAGAATGAAATTGGTGTCATTCATTGATTGAAGTTTTGATGAGCCATGTTTATTTTGTTTTTACAGGTATTGAATCAGTGTATGAGTGGAAGGGAGAGGTATGGATTATGTTCCCCATTAATCAAGATTACCATTTGAATATAGAGTAGAGTGGAAATCAACCTTTCCAGCTCTTAGCTTTTCATTTCACACTGGACGGCTTACATGTTCTTGTCTATTTGTATAACCAAGAGTGACTTGCTTGAATAAGTTTACAACATTTTGTCTAGCTTATTTCTCTTGGTTTTGTATTGTTGGTTGACAGATCCAGACAGATTCCGAGGAACTTCTTATAATCAAGACTAGGCAGTCCCTTTTAGAAGCTCTGACAGAGCATGTCAAGGCAAACCATGAATATGAGTAAGGCCAAAACTTCTTTGTCGTAATTTCTACTTAAATAAATTGATGAAAAAGTTGAGTTGCAAGTAAAGTGATAGTATAAGGGGAAAAACAAAGTGGTAGACATATGGTAGTTTACCTGCTATGCAGTAGACAATCCTGTCTTATTTACCTATTTGATCTCTTGTCACAAAATCTATGCCGAGAATTTAGATGTTGTCTGCATTCCCATGGTACTGAAAGTAGAAGAACCCTTTGGACAAACATAACATTTCTTTCCTCTTATGCCTCTTATCTTTGTCTCTCTCAGGGTGCCAGAAGTAATTTCTCTGCCCATAACTGGTGGCAATCTTCAGTATCTAGAATGGATCAAAAACAGCACGAGGGACTGAATTCCTCTCTCATCAAGATGTTGATGAAGCTGTCTAAGCATTTGTTGCAAGTCTCAAGCGTTACCTTTTGGATTGTATGTGTGGATGGAATCTGAGTGGGTGTGTATATGACCGTATGTAGGTGTGTGCCATAGACTCAAATAAACTGGCGTGTCATCTCTGTAATTTGGCAATAGAAATCAGTTGTTATTATGATCTAGGGTGCGTTTGTTTTGGTGGAAAATGATTTCAGGAAATCATTTTCCCCCAAACCCACGTGTTTGGCAGCAACGGAAAATCATTTCCTGTTGACCAACAATTACTCCTTTGACCCGGAAATTATTTTACACCCTTATTTTCACTTCAATTCATTTCCGGAGAGAGAGAGAGAGAGAGAGCCCAGATCGGAGAGCACTGATCGTCAATCGCGCCGCTCGTCGGATGATCGCACCGCGCCGACGAGCGGCGCGATCGACGATCGCGATCGATGAGATCGCACGGTGCGATCGTCTGACGAGCGGCACACTCGCCGATTGACGAGCAGCGCGATTGCGATCGTCGATCATGCCGCTGGTTGGACAATTGCACCGATCTCGCCTCCGCTCAATGTCGCCTTCACCATGCGATCTCATCTTCTCATCCACCGCGCGATCTCAATTTGAACGGATTTGATGAATTTTTTTGCTGGGTTTTGTTTCTTTTGTGAATGAGTGTGTAATTGATTCATTTTCTTTTGCTGGGTTTTGTTTCTTTTGCTGGATTTGATGCATTTTCTGTAAAAATATTTGAATGAACCAAACACCGAAATTAATTTTCCATAAAACGAATTTTGTGACAGCCAAACACATAAAAACATTTTCCTTTTCGGAAATGCTTTTACACGAACCAAACACAGCCTAAGACACAGTTCATTGGTCTCCTCTCTATGATAACATATCTATCTCTGTTCTCCTAGTCTCTAACCATACTTTGATTGAACCTTTTGACTCTGCCTTGATAATTTGGCAATAGAAATCGGCCAGTTAAAGAAGCCTCTATGTTTTGATAGGTAAAGCTATTTTTAAGAGGGGTTAGGGACAAATTTTCATTATCTTTTCTATGAAAGTTGAAGCTACAAATTGTGCTTTGAGTCCTTAAAAAAAAAAATTGTGCTTTGAGTCTCTCTTTAGACAGGCCTCGAGAATTGTAAAAAAGATTTTTAAAAATTGTGCCCATTTACTTATTGAAATGAGAATGATCTGTATTGCTGTGTGCCTGGCACAAGTGGAACCCACGTGAGCTTCTTCAACTTGGATGGAACTTAGAGATTGCCCATATGCAAGCAAATTATTGTATGCTTTTACAAGCTTGTGTGCCTTACAAGCTCTAGGATTTTCATGTGATGTGGAACCCACGTGAGGTTCAACCTGATGGAACCAGATATTAACAATCACAAAATACCACCTCGAGAATTGTAAAAAAACAGATAGACAAAATTGTGTCCATGTCCTCATTGTCTCATTGAAATGAGAATCATCTGCCTCGCTGTGTGCCTGGCACAAGTGGAACCCACGTGAGCTCCTTCAACTTGGATGGAACTTAGAGATTGACCATATGCAAGCAAATTATTGTATGCTTTTAACCCGGAATAGCTGCTTTGCAATTATATCATGCTAAAATATTGCCTGGTAGTTGGGACTGATGGAGGTGCAACTGTAATCTCGTCATGCATACATTGTTTAATCCTTTCCCACCCCTTGGTCCAACACAACACGCATGTGAGATCACATGGAAAGGCTTAAATCACCATGGTTTCATAGGTCATCACGAACACCTTAATCCTAGTAAAAGACTTCCTCACAGATATAAAATGAATGTGCTTCTATCATTGGAAATGTCGGGGATCGATAGCGACATACTCGACATTGCGTTGATAGCCATTGCGGGCTATCTGTTAGTTATTGGTGCTTGAAGAATGAAAATGTTATAAACACCCCGGAACAATAGGCCTTTCAAAAACAAAGACAGCACAAAAAAAATTATATTCGGAATGCTAATAATCATATTAACCACAACACAGGAAGTTTGCATCATATAAAAAGCTAATAGGTACTCTTATCAAATGCTACCCTTTCCAAACCAATTTCCAAAGAAGAGAACAAGTTTACTCTGAATATTAAACATCATGTTATAGGGTTTGATACCCAGAGTCTTTCAAGATATTACACACTTTTAATCAGCACACAAATGACATTCAAAGCCCACCTCCTCCATTAGAAGAAAAGGACCGGTCAAGCTTACAATACCTTCTATGGCTCGTCTAACTGGTCCTGCAAAGCGGCAAACATATCCAATTGTTAGATCTTGATCAATTAATTCTCTAATCATAAAACACATATTATCCTTAGAAATAGCCATGAGAGGGTGTGAGAGAGAGGGACCTGTGCATCAGAGGTCCAAAGAGTGAGATTGTCCCTCAAAAGTTGCATGATAAGGGTGCTATCCTTGTATGATTCTTCACCCAAAGTGTCTAGCTCAGCAATGGCTTCCTCAAATGCCTTTGAACAAAAGGAAAATAAAATTCAATGAATTTCAGACGTTTAGATGAGAGGAAAAAGGACAGAAACTTTGCCTATGAAAAAGTAGAACACGGTCACAGGTATTTAAAGCTTCATTTGTATGACTTTCGGTAAGTAATTAACGTTGGCATTTAATGCATCATATTTCACTTGAAATAGTTGCATCCTATTAATTTACATTAAGAACTTTTCGAAATACTACACCAAAAGTGAACTATTACTAGAGTACAATAAATCAACAATATTATGTAGACTTCCATATGGTTAATCTCACCCAATATGATGCACATGGGTAGACTGCCATAACAGTTTGACTACGATATTACCCAGCCACTCCTCCAAACACACAAAGGAATAGAGGTGGGACTATATATGCATCTTATTAGGCAATTTTCTGACTCCAAACCAAACTCATCAGAATCCTATAATCTGCAAACATAATTCATCACTCACTTGCAGAGAGAGAACAAAAGTTCATAAACTGACTATAAAACTTGCAGCTGAGATGGTCCACTTATCATTTTTTTTTTTTTTTTTTTTCATTTTCATGAGCGTATATGACATTTTTTACTTCATTTCTACAACTAGCATAAAGGAGCATAGCGTCAATATAGGTTGTGGTCATACCAAAGACTTAAAAAAGAAATTTTACGATTGATTTCCCGTCCTTTTTGTTGGCTAGGCAATCATGCAAGCGATTGTTATCATTTTTTCCTTTTTCTTTTCTTCTCCAGATGCTTCATAAGTTTATTAAATAAGCAAAGCAGACTTAAATGACAACTCAAGAATAGGCATTACACTCTCAGTCAATAGACTACCTTGATGGTAAACAAGTATAAACATGATTAGAACGGGAAATTTTTTTCTAAATTTAGGTTCATCTTGGACAGATCTAAAGAGATATCCTTTTCTGTTAACTGGCCTGTGGTCAAATATGTCATAACCAATTACTAAAGTTATGTTTTGGACTTAGTACGGCTTTGTTTGATAGGGGACCAAAGGCCCTTTATAAAACCAACCGTACCTCTAATTCAATGACATATAAACCAGTTTTGACAATTGTAGTCCACATGAATCTGCTAACTATGTCCATTGCTGACAAAAAGTACAATACAATGAAAGCAATTGTAATCTTAAACATAAAAAAATATCCCATAACTGGGAACTCATTCAACTGCACTGAATTCCATAATTAGCTTAGCTGTGCCAAATCATATATCTCAAAATCCAGAAAAAGGACTAACAAACAAAAAGATCTAGAACTACGTTCTCTTCCAAGCTCACCAGAAACAAAAGGAAATGATTTTGAGAAATTTTCATGTGGCAAAAGGAGATCAATCTTACCTGTTTAGCCATACTGCAAGCCTTATCTGACTGATTGAGAATCTCGAAGTAGAACACAGAGAAATTGAGAGCTAGACCCAACCTTATTGGATGTGTTGGAGCAAGATCCGCGAGTGCAATATCCTTCAAAATCACAAAACATCAACAATGCATAAATTAGACAAAACATACTAAATCACATCCTGAAATTTCAACCCCACTATTTTAATCAAAACCAGTTTCCTTTAAAATCGATCAAAATTCCCAGTTTTTATTTTAGATAACAAATTTAAAAATTCATATTTATAAACCCTTCAATTTAGCAGAGCCACATTCACTAACATAGAACACTCATAGAGTCAAAACCCTAGAATCACAGCCACCTAAAGTTCTCTCTTTTTCTTTTTCTTTTTTTAAATCATAGACCGTTCACAAATTTTGAAACTTTCACACCCAATTCAACGCACAAAAAAAAAAAAAAAAAAAACCCAATTTTCTCAAGAACCAACGAAACAATGCCCAAAACCAAAATCCCAAAAAAGCAAAAAACCTTTTAAAAACTCACAAAGTCAAAACACTCAAACCAAAAGCTACCTAATCGTAAAATTCTCACAGATCGTTCACAAAGTTTGAAACTTTAACACCCAATAAAGACCTTCACCTAAAAAAGAACTCCATTTTCTCAGCCACCAACCAAGTAGAATCCAAACCCCCAAAAAAAAAAAACCAAACCTGAGCAGCCTTGTAAGACAACATAGTATCCTCAGCCGCGGCTTTTCTCTCATCACCAACCTTAAACTCAGCCATGTACCTATGATAATCACCCTTCATCTTCAAATAAAACACCTTAGACTCACTCGCCGAAGCCGAGGGTACGAGGTTCGACTCGAGAAGATTAAGAATACTAGCACAGATATCAGACAGTTCGGACTCGACTTTAGATCTGTATTCCTTAACGAGCGCCACATGCTCCTCGTTCTTCCGACCCTCTTCTTTTTGCTCGATCGAGGACACGATACGCCACGCGGCTCTGAGCGAGCCGATCACGTTTTTGTAAGCCACTGAGAGCAGGTTTCGCTCTTCGACTGTGAGCTCCGAAGCTGGTGTTGAGGTCAGGACTAGCTTTTGCATGAACTGGACCATCTCTTCGTAGCGTTCAGCTTGTTCAGCTAGCTTTGCTAGGAACACGTACTGGTCTCTGGTTAGGTTTTCGGGGATGCTCGTCGCCATTGTTGAGACTTTGAGAGAGTATCGAAGAGAGAAAGGGACAGATGGGTTTGTGTTTGGTGTGTGAGTGTGTGTGTTTGTTTTTGTGTGTGGGTGTATATATATTGGGTTTTGTGGTGTTTGAGTGTACGGTGTGAGTGGAATTGTGGCCGTTGGATTTTTATGATGATGATGAAGATGAGGATATTTTGTTTGAAATTTGTGGAAGTTTGGGTATTTCTGTTTGAATTGGAACTGAAAGACAGAGATGAAAGATTATCCCATTGTGGGTTTTCCTCTCACGAGTCTCACGACACCTTTCTTTTATGCATGTGTCAGTCTCTTGTGACTGAACAGAACGACCTTTTACCACGTTTTTTTATGTTTAAACAAATTAGGAATAACCACATCTTCTAAAATTCGACTTTTATTGGGCAAAAAGAGGGGGAAAAAAAAACCAATAGAGGAAAAGTTGAGTTTGGCTAAAGATAGGATTTCAAATTGTAAAATGAAGTTAGATTTCTAAATCAACTTAGATATTATAAGAGAAAAAAACAAAGAAATAAAAAGAAGTCGTGTATTATAATAGAATAAAATAATTGAAGAAAAAAACAAAGAAATAAAAAGAAGTCGTGTGTTATAATAGAATAATAGAATAAAATAATTGAAGAAAAAAACAAAGAAATGAAAAGAAGTCGTGTATTATAATAGAATAAAATAATTGAAGAATAAAAAAAAGACAAGTTGATCATTGATTTCAATAATTAAGATTTTATGTCTATTCAGTGCAAAGAAATTTTTAAAATTTTTTTTTTAGAAACAAGCATAGAAAAAATTAATAAGGTCAATTAAGTTGTTATTCATATCTCCCAAAAAAATTTATTGTAATTTAGTGCAACCATTTAGCAATTAAAATTCCCTTTTAAAAAATAACAATTAAATTAGATATCAATAGTGCGGTGCAGTATGCGGTTTTATGTTAAAAAAATTGCACTGCATTGCATCTCTCTCTCTCTCTCTCTGTATTCTTAAAATTTTTAACTAAATTAGCATTTTTTTTCCTTTGAAGATTTAAAAACTTAATTTTTTTTTTAAATAAAATTTTAGAGTAAACTATGGATTTAATCCCTGACCTTTTTGATGTATTTCAATTTAGTCCTCAACGTTTCAAAAGTGTCAATTTAGTCCCCAACTTTTTGGTAGCGTATCAAATTAGTCCCAACCATTAAGTGATGAATGAAAAATGCTGATGTGACTAACGACTAAAATAAAAAAAATTTAAAAAAAATTATATCAACTCAGATGCCACCTGCACTTCTAACATGGATTAAACTTAAAAAATAAAAAACAGAGTAATAAAAACAAAAAACAAAACAAACAAAACACATATTAAGGAAGACACAAAATTATGATAAAATCCTAGATTTATCACGATGTCAAAATCTATGTGGGGTTTTTTGTTTCTAAGGTCAGATTGCCGATGGGGAAGGGGGACATAGGGTTTGTAGTCATCGCTAGAGTGAGGTCCCTCGTCAGAGTGAGTAGAGGAGCTGTATGGCTTGGCCTTAGCTTTGCAAATTGTTCACCAATTTGCAAACCCAAATTGTTCGCAAATTGGTGAACAATTTGGGTTTGCAAGGTCTGGGACAAACGAATTCATGGAAGTATAAGGTATTACAAGCTAGAGTGAATGTTAGCATGATTTGGTTGAAGAGGGTAAAAATATAGCCTGATGAACCTCCATTAAATAGGCCTGACAGATCCATGTCTGTGGGCCGATAGAGGGCAAGCCCAACTTGTGCAAAGGTCTGTTATGGATAGATACTGCAGAAACCCTAGATGGGAAATACTTGCGACACACACTTAATCACCATAGAATCCCTAGCATGAAGAGAATTCCGGAAGATACGCGCGTTAATGAAAATCTTCTCTATAAGGAAATATCTTGTCCATCACGTTTTGGACTATTCAAAAGGATTCCTATAAGGAAAGACTTCTACACCAAATAAGAGAGGCCAACTTTCTACTACTATAAAAGCCCCAATATCCTTACAAATCGAAGTACGCATAATTTACCCTTTTCTAGCACTCTAGAGTTGTGAGAATAGTTCTAACTTGACATTCGGAGGGTATTCGGCCGGCACCACATCGGTGCTCTCTGTTAGGTCTTCTCCCTTTGCTGTGCAGGTATCGTTACGAGCATACGAAGATCGTGTGGCTCACTGATGATATTTACGGCCTCATCATTTGTCAATTCGATGCTTGGTTTTACTTAGTTTACCTTGTTGTTGATAAGGTGATTGTGACAACAAAGCACAATGACGATGAATAGTATATCTCCAAGATGGTGCTTCATTCATTGTGGTAAGGGATGTTAATAGAGAGCAACTTGGTAGGGGTAATATAAAATCTGTTATGATTTATGAGGCAGTATTGTTGCTTCTAGTTCCAAAGCTTACTTGGTGTTTTCATTAAGTTAGGTTTTATTTTTGTTTTTTAAAGTTTAATCCATGTCAACAGTACACATGGCATCTAAGTTAACATCAAAATTTTACTCAAAAAAAAAAAAGTTGACATAAAAATTATTTTTTATTTTAGTCGTTAGCCACATCAATATTTTTCATCCATCACTTAATGATTGAAATTAATTTAACACAATACCAAAATGTTGGGAACTAAATTAACACATTAAAAATATTAAGGATTAAATTGAAAAACACCGAAAATGTTAGGGACTAAATTTATAATTTACCCAAAATTTTAATATATATATATATTTTTTTTAAATTTTAATATTTGATTTTGATTAAGTAAAAAAACAAAACAAAAACAAAAAATCAAAATTATGTAGTTTAGGCTGTTAAAAGAGACTGAGTATTGTACAGTAGAGAGAGAGAGAGAGAGTCAGTAAAGGCGCATATACAGAGCGAGCGAGATAGAGAGAAATCTTGGGCGCCACCACCGTCAGCCTCCTGCTACCGTCATTCTGCCGGAGCCGCCGCCTGTAAAAAAGTTCTGTTTTTGGTGATAATTAATAAATGAGGTTTTGTAAATGACTTTCTTTGGAGAGGAAAATATGATTCCTGATCACAACACTACACTTGCTTCGGCAACGTAAATCCTTGAGGTGAGTTTTTTAAAATATACATCTTTGAATTCATCGTAATTTTTATTATTTTTTCTGGTTTCAATATTTTTTGAGGGTAATGGGTCCTTTTACATTTGTCTGTAGCTACTTCATCAAAATATTGGTGGGTCTTTTTTTTTTTTTTTTTTTTTGGGGTGGGGGTGGGGTTCCCCTCTTGATATTAAGCTTTAAGGTGGTATCTAAATTACCAATTTTTATTCAAGGCGAGCGTTTTTTCAATTAAACAACAGGATGAATTTCAAGTTCTGATACTGTTTACTGTGATTGCTTGAAGATGGAGTGTGCTAAAGTAGGTCTGTAATAACACACTGTTTTTTGTTTTGATTTTGTGGTAATGAGTTTTCAATAAAAGATGGGCAATTATGATTGGTGTTCTAAATTTCATTCATGGTTGAGCTGGTGAAACTGTTGGATAGTGTATTTTTAAATTCTTCTGGAAGCTAAGAGCTTTATACTTCAATGGCATTGCCTGGTCTCCTATATAAAGTGAACGAGGTTCAAATGCCCCCTCCCCACTTGTTGTAACACTTGAATTATATCGGGAAAAAGAAAATCTGGGAACCTGACACAGTGATGTTTGAATCATCCATGTTTCCTATTATCTCTTGGTTAGTGTGAAGGCTTCCCTAAATCCAAGTTGGCTTTCTTTTTGGGTCTAAGTTTCTTATCTTTTTGTCTAACTCACTTCCTTGTGAGTTTCAGGAATATCCCCATTCATAGGTCCAAGGTCCACATATATGAATTGAAAGGTTTGAATGGTCAGTTGGTCACTCAACAATCAGTTTTTATAATCAAAAGGTCTTCAAATATTTCATTTGAAACCCCAATGGATGATCATGATGCTCCTAGATATTGAAATTCTTTGATCAACAAAGGAACAATATCACCTTTTTTGTTTAATTAGATACCAAAGTGTTGGATGATTGATTAATTTCAGCAGAGATGGCTCTGAAGATTTATACACTGATTCTTTATATGTGCCCTGTTATCTGTTTGCTTAATGGTTTAATTAAATTCCAACTGTTATTCCTCAGATGGGATATTTCTTGTCTGCATTCTTGCTATTGCTTGCAATTAATTTGGATTACAAGTCTTAAGTTTGTGTGTGTTCTCTTTATGGTTTGTCTCTTTTCTAGATTTTGTTCTTCATTGCTAGTTTATAACATACATAACTGGGCCGCTGCCTGCTTGATTTTTCATTTCTAAGTCTATCTGTTTACACCATTTTATGAAAGTTATTTGCTACGCAGATAAAGACTAATAGACTCTCATTATTCTTCAGATGATGAGGCCCTTTGAAAACAGCAACAATTTTCATGAATTTTATGGCAGTATCTATTGGTAGGCGCTGCTGGTTCTCCTCCTCTCCTCCATCAGCATGCTCATCTTCACTTCCATGGATCTCTCCTCTTCAAATGTCGAAAGCTGCATTGCCCAAACCAGACCCTCCACCCGAAACCACTACTACAACAATAGATACTCGGAGGAAGCCCAAGTATATCTCTCACGAATCTGCCATCAACTTAATCAAACGTGAGAGAGATCCAAAACATGCTCTTGAAATATTTAACATGGTAGCAGAGCAAAACGGATTTAATCACAATGGCGCCACTTATGCTACTATCCTCGATAAGCTGGCACGGTCCAAGAAGTTTGAAGCCATTGATGCTGTTCTGCATCAGATGACTTATGAAACTTGCAAATTTCATGAGGGTGTATTCCTTAATCTCATGAAGCATTTTTCAAAATCCTCTCTGCATGAAAGAGTGCTCAAGATGTTCTATGCCATCCAGCCATATGTTCGTGAGAAGCCATCTCTCAAAGCCATCAGCACTTGTCTCAATCTCCTAGTTGAATCAAACCAGATTAATTTAGCACGAGAGTTTCTCTTGCATACAAAGAAGAGTCTCAACTTGAGGCCAAATACATGCATTTTTAACATCTTGGTTAAGCACCATTGCAAGAGCAGGGATCTTGAATCTGCATTTGAAGTTGTTAATGAAATGAAAAAGTCAAAGATTTCCTATCCTAATTTGATTACGTACTCAACCCTGATGGATGGTCTTTGTGAAAGTGGAAGACTTAAGGAAGCTATTGACCTGTTTGAGGAAATGGTCTCAAAGGATCAGATCTTGCCTGATGCCTTAACTTACAATATTTTGATCAATGGGTTTTGCCGTGGAGGGAAAGTTGACCGGGCTAGGAAGGTAATGGAATTTATGAAGAGCAATGGATGCAGTCCCAATGTATTCAATTACTCAGCCCTGATGAATGGGTTTTGTAAGGAGGGAAGAGTGCAAGATGCCAAGGAACTTTTTTATGAGCTGAAGAGCTCTGGTCTGAAACCTGATACGATTGGCTACACTACTTTAATCAATTGCTTCTGTAGAGCTGGGAAAATTGATGAAGCCACAGAGTTACTCAAAGAGATGAAAGAAAGAGAATGTAGAGCTGATACTGTGACTTTCAACGTGATACTTAAAGGACTATGCGGAGAAGGTAAGTTTGAGGAGGCACTTGATATGCTTGAGAAACTTCCTTATGATGGTGTTTATCTGAACAAAGCAAGTTACCGGATTGTGTTGAATTTCTTGTGCCAAAAAGGTGAGTTGAAGAGGGCAACAGAGTTGTTGGATTTGATGTTGGGTAGGGGCTTTGTACCACATTACGCAACTTCAAATGAGTTGCTGTTTCACCTTTGCAAGGCTAATATGGCAGATGATGCAGCTATTGCAATGTTTGGATTAGTAGAGATGGGATTTAAACCAGAGCCTGACTCATGGGCTCATGTGCTTGAATTGGTTTGCAGAGAAAGGAGGCTGTTATCTGCATTTGAACTGCTTGATGAACTGGTATGTTAGAGAGCTTGGATTCCACAACTGTATTGTCAACTAACTTGATGGGTTTGGGAAGCAACATGGACGCTGATGAAAGTAGGTGTAGATAATATGAGAAAAGGTATGGGCAGCCACCGTTTGATCAATTTTGCAATCTTGATCTACTTAGTGGTTTGTAAGAAATTGTCAATTATCATGAGGTGGTACAGTTTCTGTTGTCAATTGAAAAGAAAGAAAGGAAACCAGGAGCTGAAATTAATTGACAAAGTGTATTATAATAAGTGTACTTTTATGTTAAGAGCGCATCAAATTGACCTTCATCCAACAACGTATTTAACTCTTTGGTATCTCTTTTTGCCTTTTTTTTATTTATTTATTTATTTATTTATGTAGAGCAGATTGCATGTACCAGAATATGATGGAGTAGTGATTTTCTAGAATCTGATTATTCAGGAAAAAAAAAAAAAATCTAATTGGAGATTCGGTGTCATGAATAGTTCTCCTACCACTCATTCATTCATTCTTTCTTTTTTTTTAATTAAAAAAAATAAAAATGATTTGTGCCCTCTTTCCGGTCTTGTGGGCACATCTTTTCTTTATGCAATAATATAAGATCGAAGTTTAAACGATAACACAACGGTAATAACATCTTTTATAGTGTTCTATGTCTATGGTTTGAATTCGGCCCCTTCCTACTATTTTACCTAAATAAATAAAAGAATATAAGCATTGAACCTCAAAAAAAAAAAATCTAATTGGAGATTCGGTGTCATGAATAGTTCTCCTACCACTCATTCATTCATTCTTTCTTTTTTTTAATTAAAAAAACAAAAATAATTTGTTCCCCCTTTCCAGTCTTGTGGGCACAACTTTTCTTCATGCAATAATATAAGCATTGATCGAAGTTTAAATAATAACACAATGGTAATAACATTTTTTATAGTATTCTATGTCTATGATTTGAACACGGTCCCTTCCTACTATTTACCTAAATAAATAAAAGAATATAAGCATTGAACCTTCCCTTTTTATTATCATTTCCTCCCCCCCCCCCCCCCCCCCCCCCCCCCGGCTTTGGTTCTTTTGTCAATTGCTTTTGCCATTCTTTAGAGCAGTATGATATTGGATGTTTTGCCACTTGCTTTTGCCATTCCATGTGTACATAATTTTGTGATCTAGGGAAGATAGACGTTTGGCTGTAGATTTATCTTTTTTATTTTTTTTGCTGAATGGCTGTAGATTTATCATTTAAGTATGCATATAGGAAATCAATCATCAAAATAAACTTTTGTAGAATCACTATTTTTTATTTATTCTTGACACAACTTTTGTAGAATCACACACAACTGATTTTTTTTAGGGGCGTAAGAAATTAAAGCCTATATTTTAGTAGGGTGTTAGTGGGAAAAATCAAAATAAAGGCTACAAATTTTTAAGTGCAACCAATGTCTCAGTTGATGGGAACCACATACCCTTGGACCTCACATATTATGAGACATTGGTTGCATACAACCCTTACCAGGTCAAAGGCAGTGTAGAAATCTCTCTTTCAGCCATCCCAAATAACCCTATGCGTCTGTGAACTATGTATCAGCCTTGTGAATCCCAGGATTTTGAAAGATCACAAAAAAATATGTACTTTACTTTTATGCAAAAATGAATAGGGAACCAACAACAAAGAGTGCAAGACGGATAGAAATTGGGTGTTTTCTAAATCAGTATGATAAATCCAGAATAATATATAACTCAAACATATTCATCATTGCTATGCAAAATAAGCTTGATAAGGTTAAGAATACAGTTACATAAAATATCTGATATCAGGTGTCCTACGAGATTGAACCATGCACTACAACTAGAAAATCAAGTTGTCCTTAGTGGCGGGGAAACCAATATCACACCATCTCCTCTAACAAAAAGGAATGGCACCGTGCGCCTTGTAGTCTGTAATGGAAAAAAAAAAAAGTAATCAGTTAAAAAACACAAATACACACATACAAATTAAGAAAATGACAAGCACTTTCATGAAACAAAATAAAAATAATACTCATCATAAAATGCCCCAAGATAAGTAATGGACGCGAGTGGGATTAGATTTTGCAAACTTTCGTCTTTTATAGGAGAATGGGATTAGATTTTTTTCAACCAACATAGTGAGCCTACTATAACGTGAGCTGCTTAGCGTATTTCATAGATTTAATCATTCTGTCATTTGGTTGTGGCTTTGATTACAAGGATAGCACTTCCTCATGTCCAAGGAACAACTATTTCTCCTCAAAAGCAAGGGAATAGCTATAAGGTTAGCTGGGTAACAACTTGAATAAAAACAAAAAAACAAATAAAGAAAAATAAAAAGCTGGTGGTGAATGAAAATCATGAAGGCATAATTGTACAGAACCAACCAAAACAGTTCCAAAGCATCAAGCTGGTGGTGCTGTTTTCTTGTTGTTCTTCCTCACTCTCTCTTTCTCTCTGATCATGTCCCACCCTATGGCTTGAGTCAATCTCTACTGTCAATGCCACCTGTCACCTCCCTCTCCTTCAATAGACCCAATCACTCCATTGCAAACTGCTCCTCATTGCTTGAATCCACAACTGATTTCCTCCCCAACTTATTCAACTACTGTCAAATTGCCTACGCCACCCCCTCTTTCCTTGTCATCTCCTCCCACTTCCCCCTCTCCTCTCTCACTCCTGAGTCTTCAGTCTTTTTATTTCTCTTATTATTTATTTATCCTAAAAACAATTTTGTAATAGTTGACTTCAAAGAATTCAAAATCCTTCATTTATCTGCAGCAGGCTACATAAGCTTTCAGTGTGCAAGAGGCTTCTTGGACTTGTAGATGATTGGATAGTGTTTGAAAACAAAAAGATAGTAATACTTATATCACACTAAAAAGATGCAGGCTTCAGTGTACTAGTGGCTTTTTGGGTCATATCTCACTGTTACAACTATAAAGATGAATAGTAAACTTATATCATTATAGCAACTTATATTCCAACTAATTTTTATTCCTACTCACTACTCAATTTCCATTTAGTATATCAACATGATTTAGTTGAATATGCATTCTTATAGCCAAGAGCCTCCTGGCTCAGCTGCATGTTTGGTGAGTCACCTCAGGTTCAAAGCCTGCCCAAGGAAACGTCCCTCACCTAACTGTAGCAAAAAAATATTGCATTCTTTATATTACCACACAGTAATACTAACCCTATCCATCAGCTTCACAAAAGTTTAAGAGTTCCTAAATCATTCCCAGGTTGCTTTTCTTAAATATTAGAATGTAAACAATAACAATTCATAAAAAGAGCCAACAAACTTTTTGACAAGTATAAAAGAACTGACAAACATGCTCCTATTAAGGGCATTGTATTGCATGGAGGGGTGTGGTTCCATTAGTGCTAATATGTTCTGGACTTCTTCTCAGTGGTGTTTCCTACCAGGCTACAGCCAAGTTCTACTAATATGGAATTTCTACATAATTTGTCTAATTTATTTATTTATTTTAAAGAGTACATTCAAAACTACAAACATGCTCCTATTAACAAGTAATCCCCAAAATGTGCATATTATGCATTTGTGCTAATATCTTCTTGAACTCTTATTAGTGGTGATTCCTATGAACAAGTTCTACTTGTATGAAATTTCTACATCATTTGCCTTTTTTTTTTTTATTAAGAGTAGATTACATAGTAAAATTGATAAAGAAACTTATTGACTCCAGTTCTTCCTTGTACAAAATTTTGATGGGTTTAGATAAAAAACTTTTCAGACATGAAAAATCATAACTGCAACTCTCAAGCTCTGAGGCAGTTAAGTTACATAGGACCCAACTCCTCAATGCAGCAATAGAAAACTGTACTCCACAAGAGTATGTCTGACTTCATGCTAGAGAAACACACACTTCTAAAATCTAGATGTGCATACTTTTTCAATTGACAAAAAAGATTGCTATCCTGTACAGTGTCAGTTTGCCCGAGCTTTTTCCAGCTTATTTAGTTTATGTACAATTGTATTATTGCCCTAAAAGAGTTTAGTAACTCAACTGGCACCTCCTGGTGTTTCTAATAGAGATGTTCAATATTTAAATACCCCCCTCCCACATTGTAACTATACTATTGAATTTATCGGGAAAAAAACTGTACTTTTGCCCTAAGAAGCAAGAACACTAACATAGACACAGATACGGGTATGACACAGCAACATGAGCAATTTCTGAAAATTATAACATGAAACCAGTAGGACACCGGTGTGACATGGGTATAACACGTTAAATGAAGCGTCCATGCTTCCTAGCTTTTGCCCAGCTTAATTTTAAGCCCAATAAGCTAATGAAAAAAAAAGATCTCCCAAGACTTAAATTTAAAAACACTCCCAAGTGCACCTCTATGCTCTATCCATTTTTATCTCTTCCACTCCCATAATTTAGCTTCCAACTAAGATAAAGATTACATTTTTAAAATATTTCGAAAATAAAATAAAATAAAGATTAAAAAAGAAACAAAATTGAAATGAAAAGAACATACCCGAACAATCTCTTCATAAGTTTCATCATCAATTTCTACAGTGGTCACAATTTCTTCAACATCACCAAGAATCATATTCAAGTGCTGATCATAGGCCTGAAAAAATGCAATAAATACAAACCCAGAAAATTTAACCACAAAACCAGCCAAATCAACATGGCTACAAATTGATGAAACTATACAAGGTAGAGAGAGAGAGAGAGAGAGAGAGAGAGAGAGGTACATGGAGTTTGCCGCGGAGTTCACGGTCGGATCGGAGCTTGACGTAGATGCGCTCATCGAGGCTGAGTCTGATGAGATCCAATGGCTCCTTCACAGCGCTATCTTCCTCGCTCGCCATTTTTGCTCTTGTCTACTTCAATTTTAGGGATTTCAATTTTTGTTTTCCTCGCAAGTTAATTTTAGGGCGGTCACTAGACAGTGATAGACTGATAGGATACTATACAATACGGTGCCGTTTATGTGTGCTTAGTTCAGCCAATAAAATGATACCGCGTCATTTTTATTATGACACACCATTTTCATTATGCCACGTGATATCATTTATTGGACGAACAAACAAACATGCAAGCTTACGAAGCTCTTAACGGAAAATATGGGCATGATTGTTAATGTAAATATAATGTAACTTTAAGGTGTAAAATCCAAATTTCAAGAATGTATTTTACCCTTTGGCCTAACGGTAAATGGAAGATACGGCCAACTTGACAATGTTGAGATTAAGGCTAAACCTCAGACCACTGCCAAGCTAAAATTGCTAACCAACTCTACATCAGCAAATAGCAACGGCTAGTTTTTCAAACACCAAAAGCAGAGTATCTATACGACACCGTTTTGGATTAATGAGCCTATGCCACGCTGTCACTCCTGAAGGCTAAGTTAGTTAGATTTAGGCAGGACAGTTAGTTTCTATTGAGCTTAACTGTTTCCTTGATCTAGTGGGATTAGTTCCGTGATTTAAGGAACTGTAGTTGTACAATTATGAGGTCAATCAGTTGTATATATTGAACCATTTGTACTTTGTATTGATTAAGCAAGCATTTCTTCTAGAATTCTCTTTCTTTCTTTCACTCTCAGTTTCTTCTCTCACTCTCAGTTCTTCTTTTCTTCTTTACTTGTTGATATCTGTAAATCTGATTCACTTGCTTCACTTGCAAGCTCAAGCTTTGCTTAGTTTTTCTTCATGGTATCAGAGCAGCCCATGGTCCCTGCTAGCACAACTTCAGCTAGCACAAACGCAACAATAGCAGCTTCAACTTCAACAACTTCATCCTCTACTATGTCTCCATCAACATCAATCTCTCAAATGAGTTTGGTTAATCACCCTCTATTGTTGTTATCAAATATGTCAAACATGATGACAGTCAAGCTCGACAATTCCAATTATATAGTTTGGAAGCACCAGATTTCAATGGTGTTAGAGACTTACTCAATGATTGAACTTCTTGATCAAGCTCAACTTGTTCCAGAGAAGTTTCTTAAGGATCTCTCAGGTTCAATGAAAACTATTCTTAATCTAAATTACCTCACTTGGAAATCTAAAGAGAAGGCTTTACTTACCTTCATCAACTCCACATTAACACCTTCAATTCTTGCTTTGACTATTGGTTGCTCTTTAGGTTTAGAAGTGTGAAAAGTATTGGAAAACAGATTCTTTTCCATTTCAAGATCTCATGTATGAACCTTAAGGGAGAATTGCATTATGTCAGAAAGGGTTCTGATTCTGTAGATGTCTATTTGCAGAAAATCAAGGTCATCAGGGACAAGTTAATGGCTGTTGGTGTCCTACTTGATGATGAGGAACTACTACATGTTGCAATTAAAGGTCTTCCTAGAGAATTTAGTGCTTTCAGGTCAGTAATCAGAACCAAAAGCACAAAGTTGAGTTTTGATGAAATTAGCTACTATGCTAAATGTTGAGGAAGAATCACTGAATGAAGGCATGGAAATTAAAGATTCCACCTTTGCTATGGCTGTTAACACTGCACCTAGGCCTGGCAATAACAATGGCTATAATTCCTACAATCAATCTTCCAATAGAGGTCGAGGTAAAGGAAATACCAACAGAGGTAGAGGCAAAGGTTCTACTACAAATCAATTTTCCCCAAATCAGTTTTCACCAAATCAAGCACCAGGCACAAGATCAAAGGGACATATCTATCAAATTTGTATTATAGTTGGTCATATAGTTATTGATTGCTATCATAGGATGGACTATGCCTATCAAGGTAAACATCCACCAACAAAATTAGCAGCAATGGCTACTTCATCCAACTCAATGATTGCACAAGATCAACATTGGCTTGCAGACAGTGCAGCCACTGATCATTTCACCTCTAGCCTTAATCATTTCTCTTTGCCCAAACCTTATAATGGACAAGAACATCTCACAGTGAAAAATGGGAAAAACCTACCAATCTCACACATAGGTAATTCTCTCATTCTTTCACAAAATTCTGTCATTCATCCTAAAAATGTTCTAAGAGTTCCTTCAATAGCATTTAATCTTGCATCAGTCCACAAAATATGTCAAGATAACAATTGTTGGTGTTATTTTGATGAAAACATCTTATCTATCCAGGCTTTGGCCACGGGGAAAGTTCTCTACAAAGGCAAGAGTGAAGGTGGGGGTGTATCCAATCTACCCTCACAAAGCATCTAAGCTTCTTCTTTCTCCTAAACTTTGCAATTCAGCTTTCACAACCACTCCTAGCTGGCTTCTGTGGCACAACAGACTTGGACATCCTAATCACCAAGTTCTTAGTTTACTTTTTTCAAATAAAACTTTGTCTTTTTGTAAGTGTATGAATCTTGTAAATACTTGTACACATTGCCTTCATGGCAATATGCATAAGCTTCCCTTCCCTGATTCTAAATTTGTTGCACATTCACCTTTCGAGTTTGTACATACTGATCTGTGGGGTCCTGCACCTCAAAATTCTGTTAATGGTTACAAGTATTATGTGCTATTTGTTAATCATTTTACCCATTTTACTTGGTTATATTTGCTAAAGAATAAATCTAAGGTCTTTTCTAAATTTCTCATTTTCAAAGCTATGGTAAAGAATCAATTCTCCACTACCATCAAGACATTGAGGTCTGATGGCGGGGGTGAATATACTTCTAAAGATTTCACATCCTATCTTGCATTTCATGGCATTGCTCATCAGATTTCATGTCCATACACTCCTTAACAAAATGACCTAATAGAGAGAAAACATAGACACTTAATAGAAACTACCATCACACTCCTTTCACAAGCTTCTTTACCATCTCAGTACTGGTCTTTTGCTATCCAAAATACTGTGAGTCTTATTAATCTTCTTTCCACTGCTACTCTTGGCCTTTTATCACCTTGGTACAAACTGTATGGTCATCATCCAGATTTAACTTACCTTAAGGTGTTTGGTTGTACTTGCTATCCCTTACTTAGGCCTTACACACATCACGAGTTAGAAAACAGGACCATAGAATGTCTTTTCCTTGGTTATTCCACTGTTTCCAAAGGATATTTGTGCCTAAACTTAACTACTAATCATTTGTACACTTCTAGACATGTTCTATTCAATGAATCTAAGTTTCCCTTCATGTCTTTTACTGCCTCTAAGTCTGCTACTGATGTTTCTCAACCTTCTCATGATATTTGGTTGTCAAACCTTCTCTATCTTCACTCTACCAATCAACCTTCTGTTTTAGGTCCTTATATACCTTCTGCTACTATTCTTCTAGATAGCTCACCCACTATTTCTCCCACTCCTATGCCTCAAGTCCAAACTGTCACATTTAATGCTCCTCCCAATCCTATACCACATGTTGATGATGCTTCTGTCCTCTCATTCAACCTCCATCCACTGTTTCCCACAACACCATCTTAACAAACCACATCCCCATACCAACAAATACTGCTATCCCTACCTTACCTCCTGTCACCAATACTCATCCCATGACAACAAGATCCAAGAATGGTATTACCAAGCCTAAACTATGTTTCAAAGCCATACTTGATTACACATACACTAAACCCCCATCCTATAAAATAGCCTCCCAATATCCTCAATGGACTAAAGCTATGGATGATGAATTTGCTGCATTCCAAAGGGAACAGACTTGGTCTTTAGTTCATGCTAAACTTGGTGTTAATTTGGTTGGCTGCAAATGGGTATACAAACTGAAATTGCACAGTGATGGCACCATTGCTAGATATAAAGCAAGGTTGGTTGCCAAAGGTTTTCATCAGCAAGTTGGGTTTGATTATACTAAGACTTTTAATCCAATAGTTAAACCAGCAACAGTCAAATTGATCTTGGGTATAGCTGTGAGTTTCAGTTGGCCTCTTAGACAATTGGATATTTCAAATGCCTTTCTTTATGGCATTCTTAAAGAGGAGGTGTCTATGCAACAACCACCTAGTTATGTTGATTCTAAATTTCCCCAGCATGTTTGCAGGTTGCATAAGTCTCTCTATGGCCTCAAACAGGCTCCTAGAGCTTGGTTTGAGCATTTTACCTCTCAGCTTCTTCATCTTGGCTTCACTGCTTCATTGGCAGATTCATCTCTCTTCATTTATCACAATTCTCACACCACCATCTATCTACTTGTTTATGTGGATGATATTATTATTACAAGGAATAATCCTCCTTAGACTTCACATCTGGTTGCAGCTCTCAGCCATTCTTTTGAATTGAAAGATCTTGGTGCTATTTCCTATTTACTTGGAATCCATATTGTACCTACTAAGTTTAGTCTCACTCTATGTCAATCTAAGTATGCCTCAGATATTCTCCACAAATTTCACATGGAGAATGCTAAGCCAACCAAAACCCCTTCCTGCTTTTCCAATAGACTTACTCCTTACACTAGCACTTGCTTATCTGATCCATCTGAATACAGGAGTATGGTTGGGGCTTTACAGTACCTGACTTTCACCCGCTCTAATTTGGCATTTAGTGTCCATCAATTATGCTAATTTATGCAACACCCCACGACTACCCATTTGGAGGCTGCCAACCGTGTTCTACGCTATGTCAGAGGCACTTTACATTTTGGCATACATCTTTCTCTAGGTCCTCTTACTCTCTCAGCCTTTTCAGACGCAAATTGGGCTGGGGACCCCCCTGATAGGAAGTCTATAACTAGATTGTTGGTCTTCCTTGGCTCTAATCCAGAAGCAATCCACAGTTTCTCGTTCTTCCACTGAGGCCGAATATCGTGCTTTGGCCTCAACAACTGCTGAATTGTCCTGGCTTCGTACCTTGTTCAAGGAGCTTCGTTTGTATCTTTATCACATTCCATTCCTTTGGTGTGATAACATCTCTGCTATTGCCTTAGCTTCCAATCCTATTTTTCATTCCAGGACTAAGCACATTCAAGTTGATTATCACTTTGTCAGAGAGAAGGTTATTAGGCGTGATTTGGGGATCAAATTGATCTATGGGAAAGATAATTATGCTGATATTCTCACTAAGCCCTTACCTGGGCCTCCTTTCTTGTTTGTTCATGGCAAACTCTTGGCTGATTCAATCTCGTGTTTGAGGGGGGATGTTGAGACTAAGGCTAAACCTCAGGCCACTGCCAAGCTAAAATTGCTAACCAACTCTACATCAGCAAATAGCAACGGCTAGTTAACGGCTAGTTTTTCAAACACCAAAAACAGAGTATACATATGACACCGTTTTGGATTAATAAGCCTATGCCACGCTGTCACTCTTGGCGGCTTAGAGTTAGTTAAATTTAGGTGGGACAGTTAGTTTCTATTGAGTTTAACTGTTTCCCTGATTTAGTGGGATTAGTTCTGTGATTTAAGGAACTGTAATTATACAGTTATGAGGTCAATCAATTGTATATATTGAACCATTTGTACTTTGTATTGATTAAGCAAGCATTTCTTCTAGAATTCTCTTTCTTTCTTTTACTCTCAGTTCTTCTTTTCTTCTTTTCTTGTTGATCTCTGTAAATCTGATTCACTTGATTCACTTGCAAGCTCAAGCTTTGCTTAGTTTTTCTTCAAACAGGAATGTTAAAATTTAAAGAGTAGAATGTAATTTGTGAAACTATAAAGTTTATTTGCAGCTAAATTTTCCTATATTTTTCAATTTGTTATAAAATAAGAAAGAATTCAGTTTATGCTCTCAATTCAAAAGAAATGAAGGAAACCCCTTTGGAGCTGAAATTTATTGACCAAGTGTTTTATGATGAGTGTATTTTCATGTTAGATCACGTCAAATTGGCTGCTTGAACAATGTATTTAGTTCTCAAAAAAAAAAAAAAAAAAACAATTAAGTCTTTTTGTATCTTTTGCCAATTATTTAATTTCTTTTATATTTATAGTAGATTTCTTGTACTAGGTGTCATGAAATGAAAAGAACCATAATAGAATTTCACGGCATTAGAACACATTTTTATAGTAACAATACAAAACTATCACCCCAATTCACAAACACCAAATAATACACAAGGAGGTCATTCCCTTAAGGAATAGTGACAGTAGGTTAGGAACATAGTTCCCAAGTACTGTGATCTAACATTTTTTCATGTCTAACATCAGGCAATCATGTATCATTAGAGAAAGTATCTTTATGTATTAGATATATCATACGTGTATTTTCTCTCATAACGTGTCCTACATAACTGTGGGGCCAACACAACGTGATTGGAATGACACATATATCTAATCTAATATATAAGATAATTATTGGTATTATAAGAGAAGGTATCTAATATATATGCATCTTTCTCCCAAAGTGAAATGTTTTTACCATCCCTAACTTCGTGAATTAAACAAAAGCTCAAAAAATTTCCTCCATTAGCAGCAGGAGCAATCTAAAGGCTCAAGTCCGAGGAAAAGGCTTCATATTTTTTTGAATTTGTAAAATTTAATTTAAACCATAAAATAGATTTTATCAGTTACCGGATCCTAATTTATTCCACTTCTTAAAGCTATGCCAACTGCTTTTAGGAGTTTTTATTTTTTTTGGGGGGTAGGGAGGGGTGGCCAAGTACCTACTGGTTTTCATTGGCTCAACTGTCTATTATTCTCATCCTTAGTTTTTCTCGGGGGTAGTTTCGTTCAAAAGTTTGCACGATCATTTGATTATACATGTGAAACTTCGTAATACTGCAGCAGAATAAAAAATAAGAATGGAAGTATTATGTCCTGGCCATATCTTACCCAAAGAGGTGACATATATAATCAACAAACCTCCAAGAAGAGGTAAAATGGTCAAGAAGACGAAGTTACAAAATGTTGGTAAGTCTTACATTTGTACATGAGCACAACATAATATTAAACTAACTAATGCATCCCGACCTAGCGCTCATCCCCAACTATGCAGTTTAAAGTGTCGACAAATTCGTGCCACGCACCACAAAAGTTTCTCCAAGTGCATTGAAGGAGATCTGTGCTTGTTATCTCCACTTACCAAATTGAATGCCTTAACCCAAGACCATTGCATGTTAATATAAGGCCTTTGTAACGGTTGAGATATTCCTGCAGCCAACAAATGAAAAATTACAAGGTGAATAAGAAAAAAATGAAGGAAAACTAACATTTAGTAGAGCAGGGAAAGAGGAGTAACACTTACAATTATATTATAATCATAGACGTAAAGCATCCCTTTCTTGTCATATTCTATTCTTTTGACAGGATCACTCAGGACTGTTGGATAAAATGAAAAACGCTTGTTAAACACGAAGAAATTGTTACAAGTTACTGACTACTACTTAAATTATTCTTTTGCTGTTACTAATTCTATGAAATGAGCATAATGTGCTGAGAAAAGAAGAGATGTGAAGAATTAATATTAGCTGCTGATGTATGCTCTCAACACAGCCTTTGACATCCATATAACTATTCATTCACTATTCAGTCAAGTAAAGGACCCTATCTTGTGGCACAATCAAACCGTAGAATAAGACATGTTACATGGGGACTGAGAGGTCAAGGAATGGCATCTAAGTGGACTTCTTCATAGACAGACAGACGTGAATGTTGTCCCTATATAATAAAGATTTTTATAAGGGAAAAATGGAATTATACAATACCTTGGACCAAGATAAACTTGAAGGCCCAACATTGATTATTTTGGTTGCAGATATTCTGTTCCACCATAACATACTGTCTAGGGTACAATTTACTATCAGATTACAAGTGATCGAGGAGTAGCTATGACAAGGTGACTTCTGGTTCTTAACCCTCAAAACACTACTTTGACCTTTTCAATCCTTCCTTCTTAACCCGAGAAAGAGCATTTTCATCTGAGCACCGTTTCGCGTACAGCTTCTTTTCCTGCTACACCCGGAACACTGTACTCAGGGTTCCAAACCGATTGGATCACTCCCACCAGTTCCTACCTCAACCACATCCCTCTTCACCTTCTCGTTTTCTGTATAAAACCTTAAACACACATCATCTTGATCCTAACATAATCATTAATTTCGACAACCTTGTTTTAGGGATAGTGATGGGATTGGACCATCCTAAACTCTACTTGCAACTTCAAGCCTCCATCCATATCCGCCTCATAATGAATCTGAGTGACTCTGTCGTGCTTGGTTGCTAATCTTATTGAGTTTTGTCTTCCTTTTTTTTTTGGGGGGGGGGGGGGGGGGGGGGGGAGAGGAGGGTTGGGGGGGGAACCTGTTGCTGCTTTGAGTTGAACCCAAGACTTGATACTCACCCTTTGCTTCTCACAAGGAGGGGTGCCATTAGATGAATTGGGTCATTGGCCTATTGAGTTACCGAATAATATGAGAAGATACAGAGTACAGCAGCAACCTCTTTCCCAAATAAGTAATCACTCTTTTATTTCACTAGAAACAATTACTGGTAAAAAATTTCATAATAGATACAAAACCTTAGGGAAATGAAGAGGGTTGTTAAGGACATTCAGAAGATCCCAAGACACACTGTACTAGGAACCACTTCCCCATAAGGCACTTTCTAGAAAACCTGTTTGGCAAAGGGATGAGTCTATTTATATGGGAAGTGTATTGGAAAAATTAAGGAAATACCTAGAACACTCACAAGAATTGACAAGGCAATGCACAAGAAAGGTCTGTGACACATATTTTGCAATGAAATCATGTTCCTCCAATTAGTTCTCTTGCCATTTCTCCACTCATTCTTTTGTATTTCCCATGTCTCTCTCTCAATGCTTCTCAATTACATGAAATTTTCACACATTTCAAATCAGTTACTTCCCAGAAAACTTACACTTAGCAGCTCAAAAGTTCATACCATATACGTGAAACAATACACGGGTTGAGTCAAAGTTTGGACCAAGCAGCAATTTGATCTTTTTACACAAGAAAATCAATAGGCTCTGGAAATTTTCTGTTAATTTGACAAAGACAACATTTGTCACTTCAAGAAAATAACACCAATCCACTCAAGTACAGTATCAAATTAACAGAGGAATCTACACCCCCGAGCATGCCTCTTAATCCACAAATCTTACACCCTTGCTGAACAGTAATCACAAGGGGGCCCCTATAATGAGACCTTTGCAGTCTCCACCATTGTGGAAATCCATTTATACATACATCTTAATTCTTAAATTCATGTGTCAATACCACAATTAGAACCCAAAATCTTAAAATAATTCATTTTCTTCTTCCCAAAACACACCATGAACTGCAAAAGGGGCCACTCACCAATTTTAGCAATAACAATTAACAAATATTGATACAATGATCAGCTATATCATGAAATAAAAAGAAAAAGAAAAAGAAAAAGAAAAAAAAAAAAACCTTACCTATTCTCTCACACATTAGACTCAAGAAAAAACTCAATCAGTTACTACCTACAAAACATGTAGGATTTGATTCACAAACTCGTAACCAGTTATATATTCCACAAGATTCGTTAGACTTAAAGGTTAAAGATGTTGCTGGCTTTGGTGGTTGGGATTGGTCCCTCGTTCCTTTTGAGCTTCCCCCTGATATTAAAGCTGAAATACAAGGAATCCCCACCCCTGTTATCACAAGAGGTGGTGATAAATTGGCTTGGAAACGATCGTCATCAGGTGCCTTTGATTTGACGAGTGCATACCCTCTAGCTACAAGCTCCTCGGAGGTGCACTCCTTCCCTGGGAGGTGGATTTGGAAGCTCCATACACTTCCCAAAATACAAATGTTTGTTTGGAAGTGTATGCACAGCAGTATTGGAGTTAAAGATTGCCTTGCTCGGAGGTATATAGCGTTAGACACTGCCTGTCCTTTGTGCCACAGATAGGTAGAAACGATTACCCATGCTCTCCGTGACTGTCATGTGATTAAAAATATCTGGTTTCAACTGGGAATCCAAGCTGCAAACAGCACCTTCTTTACCCAAGATATTGGGGAGTGGCTTGTGACTAATGGTAGCCATAGGAAAGGGCAGGTTGCTAAAGACCCTCCTTGGGATATCATGTTTCTCTTTGCCATCTGGTTAATTTGGAATCAGCAAGACCATGTAGTGTTCAAGAACAACAGTCCTAATCCAAGAATTACAAAGGAAATTGCCAGACAAGCGACGGAGTTCTTTCATTGTGCTGACCGATTTAAGAATCCCAAAATCATGATTACCAGGCAAGTTCATTGGGAGAAACCTGATCCGGGATGGATGAAACTTAACATGGATGGAGCCTCCAATTCTTCGCTGGGCATAGCAGGGGGAGGGGGTTTGCTAAGTGATGACGCAGGAAATTGGGTCGGGGGTTTTGCCAGGAAAATTGGGAAGGCAGATAGCTTCTTGGCTGAGCTTTGGGCACTCAGGGATGGGCTGTTGTTGTGCCAACAAATGAATTTGACTGCTATTGTTATAGAACTAGATTCTAAAGCCATAGTTGATGCGTTTACTAACCCGACCTACTCTAACTCCATTGTTTCTACCCTCTTTGATGATTGTAGGCAATTGGTCACTAGTTTTTCCCAGCACCGCATCAGGCACGTCTACCACGAGGCTAATAGCTGTGCGGATCGCTTAGCAAATTTAGGATGTTCTCAAGTTTTAGACTTTGTTTTGTTTTCTAGTCCACCTATGGACCTTTTGAATGTGTTTGAGGCTGATAGCCAAGGGTTGTACTCTAACAGGCATTGTCCTGAACCTCTATCTTCTTCCTAGTTTTTAATGCATATTCCTCTTTACCAAAAAAAAAAGCACCAACCAGCTCACAAGTCAGAACCTCCTCTGAACAACACATCCACTCCACTCACTCAACTTCGAAATTCTTATGAGATTAAAAATGCATCTACACAGAGATTTTATTCCCAAACAAATACACTGTTACAATTTACAACAACAACCAAGCTTAGTCCCAAAATTTTTGGGATTGGCCATGGATCCTCAACAAACGTATTTGTAGCAGTGACTAAATTTTACACCATCCATCAAACTACCACAACCCTACTTTTTTTGGGGCTTAAGACCGGCTCTAAACAAAATATACGACACTAAGCACATACACAAGCAGTTAAGTAGCTTATCTTCTTTACTCACTAAAAACACTTATGGTTCAACAGCAAAAAAATCAAATCGAAAGCCTTAGTACAATGTCTATGCTACAAATTATGCCATCACACAATGCACCAAAACAAACACAGAAATACTTTGTAATATTGATATATTTACTAACCAATAAAAAATAAAAAACTGACCCTGATATGCCTCATTTATATCTTGAAATCTGGAAGTGGAACTGTCCTGGTCTTTTTGCTTATCCGGGTGCCATTTCTTCAGGCACAAAATTACAGAGTAATTTATTAGTAAAATCATAATAACATTTCGATAATAATAATAATAATATAAATAAATTTTTTTTTTTTAAAACGCCAATTTACTAAAAATACAAACCAGAGCTAGGCGGATATAATTGGACCGAATGGTATCGTCCGTAGCATCATAATCCACTTCCAATATCTTATAGTAATCCTATCAAATAAAAAAAAATTAAAAAAAAAAAAAAAACAACGAAATTAATAAATAAAAATTAGAAGAAATGAACAAAGGGTGTGAAATAGCGTACCTTGGGTTTAGACAAGGCAGAGAGGAAATCGAAATTAAGGTGGGAGTCTTGGTGTCGGTCGGATTGTTCGTGGTCGGTGTTTACGTTGTCGTCCCACTCGTCCCACATCATGTTTTTTTTTTAGTATGAATTTCAACTAAAAACAGGCAACCAAAAATCTTAAACGACTCGTAAAAACTTAAAACGCAGAAATTTGAAGTTGGGATTTTGATTTTGATGGATAATCCTCTGTGATGGTTCTGTCTCCTGTGTCCTTGTGTTGTGTGTATATTCTAGATAAACCCTCCCTCTTAAAAATCTAACCAAACGCTAAAGATTTTCCTATTAAAAAAAATAAAAAAAGGTAGAATACTACTTATTTTTTGGGTTAATAAACTAGACATTTTATTTTAAAAGATTTAAAACCCAAGATAATAGATGATAAATATGATTAGTATCATGTCAAAAATATATATAAATAAAATTTCAATTACTTTCTTTTTTTTGTTATGAGTTGATAAATTGATTTGTTGGATTTATGTAATAAAATTTGGAGTACTTTTACTAGTAATATTACTTTTCTAAAATTTCAGATGGATACTTAGACTGAGATTATTTTTAAGTGATAAAACATGAAAAGGAAAATAATATAAAAGTTATTAGGGAGGACAGGTGTTTTGTTTTATAGTAATGGAGTCGTGAAATTTAATCCATGTGACTTTGAGTTTCTCTTAATCACCAAGTTCAATCCAAACCAAAAAAAAAAAACTAAATATATAATAATTCTGTGAGAGATATACAATCATAATATTAGTTTATGCATGGCGTAAGGTCTTACGAATCAACCATCAAAAAAAAAAAAAAGGTCTTACGAATCACATAGACCAACTTGTGTATAAACACAAAGGAAGAAAGTCAAGCACACAAAGGAAGAAAGATGATTAAAAACCACTTAAAGAATAAAAAGATATCTTTTATAGGTTTCTTTTCAACGCCTGCATACGATTAATATTGTTGATTGAATAATTTGTTGTGTAGTTTATAGGCTTAATTTCTCTCGACAATATAAGAGACTAACTTTTACATAAGATTTCTTCATGCAATAACTTGGTACATGTAGGACAGAGAGATTGCATACATCCGAAAAAATAATCAAATACTCAAAAAAATCTGGACATCCTAATTGGAAAAAAAAAATACTAACTTTTAGAATCTCGCAATACATATAATATTTGTCAGAGTAAAATACTTTACTCCCTTTAAATTTGAGATTGTTTCTAAATCGATCAATTAACTTTTAAAATTTGCAATTCACACCATCGAGTATTAGAACGATGTCAATCTCACCCTTTGATCGGAATCTGTCAAAACTTCAATGTTAAACTAGAATGAAACCACGTATTCTTCACACACACACACACAAGTAGTAAATATGAAAATTTATAAAAACATAAAACTCATCACCCTTCTCTTCTCCTCCCCCCCTCTCCTTTTTATTTTCTGCTCATTGCTTCTAACTCCAAGCTCACCATCTACCACAAACTTGCGCTTCAAGAAGACTATTATCCACGTTATCTAATCCAAATTCTCAAATCCTCGATCACCAAAACAATCCTCCGAATGTCCAGATTGATGAAGAGATGAATTGAAGTAGTGATGTAAAGTTTGAGGACTCGTTGAAGGTGGCATACTACAAGACAACAGTGGAGTGTGCAGTTAAATACTTGATGTGTAACCCAAATAGGCACGATTAGTACTTTAACAATGTGATTAGGTCCTCATCTCATTAGTTTGTTGTCAACGTAACGACTGGATATATGTATATGTTTTTTCATTCCCTTTCTTGACTTTTTTGTTATGTAAGTTTTAAAGATACCCAATACTCAATGTTTTACAATTTTGAAAAGTTCAAAAATAGATTTAGAAGCAATCCTAAACTTAAAAGAGTGTAAATTTTTATTTTTTTATTAAGAGAAAGCAAAAGCTAGGGAAAAACAATATGCATATTAAATTGTGATGGGCATTTTTAATATCGTGTGGACTATTAGCCTACATACCAAATATTAAACTAATCTTTTTTATAAAAAAATAGAAATTCTACTTTAGTCTAATCTAAGTGTATATGTGTGAAATTTCTTTGGAAGACTTGAACTCCGACCCTTGTCCCCTACTCCCCACGAGAACTTTGTACTTGTGGAATAACCATCACGCCAAAAATGCACAATGACATATTAAACTAATTAGAACACAATTTTTGGTACAACTCCATGGCAAATTTATGGGTGAAAGAAAAAAAAGTGGTGGGTCCATATCTCCACAATTCATAACTCATCACATGGCAAGTCATAGCAAAAATTGAGTAAGTTTTTATGGTTTTAGTGTCCATTTTGTTACAAATGTGGTAAAGTATACTTGTACTTTGAAATAGTGAGGAAATTTTTTTTTTCAATAAGATTTTAAAAAACTATACATAAAAACCAAGTTTATGACCTCCAACCAAAAAGACATTTACTGTTTTTTATTTCCTTACTACACTTCCGTTGCTCTCTTTGCAGGATGTGGGACTATTTTACACAAAATAATAATAATAATAATAATTGTAAAATAGTTTATAGCTTTAGCATTTTTCATAAGTTTATTTATTTTAGGCGCTTTTATAGGTTTCTTTTGATTTATAGAGCCCTATTTTCTTCGATGCCATGAGTACAGCTAAACATGATCCGATCCAATCCAAAATCCAGTATTGGGTCTTTTTAAGGACCTGATCGTTCTCCGGGCTCACCACAGTCCGCTCTATGTTTCAGACTTGGGCCAATAAAATAAAAGTTAAGCGTAAATAAGTAGTTAATATAGAAAAACTGTGACAGATTATAAAATGGACCACAAAGATATACGCAGAATTTTAACTAGCAAAAACTAAATTGATTCCTTATACAATAAAATTATCATTCTTCGGCCCAACCAGATTAATCGTGATTTATTTCCTGGCTTCTTAGTAAATTTTTGAACTTAATTGGTGGGGTGCGCCAGGCCCGTGCAATAGTGCAACGCATGGGCGACGCTTAAGAGCCCCAATAGCAAGCTATTGTGGTGGGCTCTTCCCCTCAAGAAATAAATTTAATATCGTGTGACCCGATGGGCCACATATCAGATATTAAACTGATAAGAACAGATACTACACTTGATCTTAGCCAAAAGGCCGAGAAAGGTATGCTTAATTCGGCTCCTCACTTCTCCTTTTATTTCCCTGCTTCGCCTCCCACTTACTCGTTTTTACGCGATGTGGGATTCGTGCTTGAGACTAACAAATACAATGGCAGGCGCACAGGACAGGAGCGCTTTTTTTTTTTTTTTTTTTTTTTTTTTGGTTAAAGAAAAATTGGGGCATTTATGGCTATATTTTACCCCCGGACAGGGCGCCGATCTGACATAGGCTCAGACCGTTCTAATCAAATCGTGTAGGGAGTTAACCCCACTAAGGATGCCCACCAACAATTGGTTGTGGAGGTGACTCGAACCCAAGCCTGACAAGCAGGGCCACAAGCTCCTTACCACTGAACCAACCAACGTGTTGGCACAGGAGCACTTATTTGTGGGCCGTATAAGGTTCTCTATGCGTGACTTTTTTATTATATTTTATTATGCTTGTAGTAGTTTAAACTTTAAAGAACATGGTGAGAATTCAATTAATAAAATGTAAAAACTATTTTAGTTCTTGAATTGGAAAATAAAACAACCCGAAAACCACTCTACAAATTGTATGTGTTGTTACAAGCCAGCAACCACCCCATAAGATACTATAGAAAACAAATGCAATCATTATACTTTTTGCTTCAATTCTTGAGCAACTTGGTGGAAATTTTGTGCTTTAATTTCATGCTAATCCATTTAGTTTTTTAACTTCATTGTTGTATAGTTTTTTAAAGCCTTAGGGCACATTTGGTAAGGTTGTAGTAACGTTGTTTGTATTTTTTTATAATATATGTGAGTAAAAAAATGTGTGAAAACACATGTAATGTTGTTTAAATACTGAAAACTGTTGCTCAAAATACCATACCAAACGAGCCCTTATTTTTTCTAAGTACAACTATATTTTAACTAGAGGTGTCAATATTTGACATGAGTTGCAAATACGACACGAACATGACACATGTTTCTACGGGTTAGGGAAATGAGTGATCAACTTGCGTGACCTGCAATTCATACATTTAATACGCCAATTTATATGTGTTAACGTGAAACGACCAATTTAAAACAATTGTTCAACTTATATAAATATTCATTTTATTTTAGATTTATCAAATACCTTTTATATTGAACCTACATTTTAAAGTTAAAAAGAAAATTGAGGGGGTGTTTGGTATATGTGTTTGAAAACATGTATTTTGTTGTTTGAAAACATGTGTAGAAATACGTATGGATGAAAAAGTGTGTGAAAATGCGTGTAATTTTGTTAAAAAATTAAAAACATGTGTTTAAACAATTCTACCAAACAGCCCCTCAAAGTAATTAGAAAAATTTAGAAGTGATATAATTGTAAGTTGAAACTTTACGAACCCTAAATCTCTAAACCTTTCATATAAGTATCTAATTTTATTTTATTTTAGATGTACTCACTCTCACAATCTCATGCCCTCCTACTCTCAATTCTCATACCCCAAACCGCTTATTGCTCCCTTTCACTCAATAGTCAATTCACTGCTCTCTCTCTCTCTCACGTGTTTAGTGATTCTCATATTTGTGTTTTAATGTGTTATTTATTCGCATTTTGTGAACTATGTAGGTAAAGATGGAGGAAGAAATCAATAAGTAATAACACCAATAACGTGGAAATTTCTCACCCTCTCTTGAATAACTTCAATGGCAGTTTGGACAAAATTTAGAACTAGTTAGCCATTTGCGAATGGGGTGTTGTCTTCTGAAAGTAATTAAAAGCCTCGGACAAGAAAGGATCCAAGGGGCAGAAAACAAGTTAGGGGTCTCTTGTGCCTATCTAAAAGTCAAGAACTTTTGATATCTTGGAGAGGCACACAATGATGAAACCATGAGGTAGTTGTTGTATCTATAAATTAAACATGCAGACCTTTAGATGCAATAGTAACCATTGGTTACAACTATTTAAATAATATGCTTGTTGTAGATAGTCATCTGAGTCATGGTTATTTAACACTGAAATTTGGATCGCATCTATTATCGAAAATAATAATAACAAAGGAGTGACAACTTATTTAGATCAATTTATTTTTATCTTAAAAGAAAATGTATAACTTTTTAAAGTATCATATTTTTCAAAATAAAAGTGTAAAATTGTACTTTTATTTTATAAATAAAATAAACTCATTTCTCAAAAAAATAAATAAATAAATAAACTCATCTAAATGCACATTAAAGTAGGCTTTGATAAGATTGAAAGTAATAGGTTTTACAGGTGTTATTATTCTCACAAACAGTGGAAAAGTTGGTATCATTGGTAATAGTTGTAAGAAGGGCAGCTGGGAAATGAATCCCATTTTCTTATACCTTAAGTGTCTAAATATGAATGTAGATCCTTTTTGGTTTTAAGCTGTGCTTAACAGACCTCTTAGACTAACAGGTTAAGCATCAAAATATTTTTGTATGCCAAACACTTAACTTAATTGATTAAGAAATGGATATGGCTAACCAAACATGAGCACGTGCAACTTACATTCAAATACATGATCAGCCATTCAATCATTCACCAATACCATGTAGGTGAGTACCTGAGTTATACTATCAAAAAGCACTATGGTTTTGTTCACGTGCTTTAAGTTAAAATAACTGGAATTAAATACTTCGAAAATCTAATTTTCACTTCTTTTACCCAATACTCAATGTTTTACAATTTTTAAAAGTTTAGAAATAGATTTAGAAGCAATCCTAAACTTAAAAGAGTGTAAATTTTTATCTTTTTTATTAAGAGAAAGCAAAAGTTAAGGAAAAACAATATTATATAACTACCACTTAGATGTTTGTAATATAACTAATGTTAGAGCAAATACATGGCTCTTGAAACCTTTATAATTACAGTTTTTTTTTTTTCCATACCATTTCAAGGGAGAAGGCATATACACGGTATAAGTTACAAAATATCAGCACCAACTAGACAAAACCAGCAAAAATGAATTGGCACACAGGTTGCCAATTTAGCTATAGACCATGACTCTTTAACAACCATATGGGGTACACAAAACACATCACAATGAAAACCAGACTGAGACAAAAAAAAAAAACTATGACCAACTAGTCTAGTACTATCAAGCCAATTAGATGTTGTTTTCATCTTGAAAGTTTGCATAAAGTTCTTGCTGTTAGTGAGAAGTGAGAAACAAAACATGGTGAAAACCTTGGTCCTGTGCTGCCAGACCAGCTTCAACCACAGCCTCCAACAGTGCCCCAATTGATGTTCTAGCATTGCTACTATTCACTCCAAAAAACACCCTATCTCCTTGAATTGTTAGAGCTTCATAAGCAGTGCCATATCTATATGGTCTTCTGCTTCTAGCTCCTGCAAGTTTGATAATTAGCTGATAGTCCCCTGCTGCAGATTGCCCCTCTGACCTGGTGCATCTGCCTTCTTTGTCTGCTGAGAAGAGTATAACTACAGTTTATTGACTTATATTTTTGCATAAAAAAATAATTAACTTACTAATAATTTCTTTTTAGCAACATAATAATTTTTTTTCTTTCTTTTGACCTAAAAAAATAAACAACATGCAAATTAAATTGTGATGGCCATTTTTAATATCATGTGGACCATCGGCTCACATACCAAATATTAAACTAATTTTTTTATACAAAATATAAATTATACTTTAGCCTAATTTAAGTATATATGTTTGTGAAGTTCCCTCTTAGAGACTTGAACCCAGAACTTTGCCCCCCACACTCCATGAGAACTTTGTACTTGTGGAGTTACCATCATGCCAAGGGTGCACGGCAGTATATTAAACTAATTAGAACACAATTTTGGTACAACTCAATGGCAATTTATGAGTGAAAGAAAAAAAGTGGTTGGTCCATATTTCCACCACTCATAACTTACCACATGGCAAATCATAGCAAAAATTGAGTAAGTTTTTGTGGCCTTAGTGTCCGTTTATAAACAACTTATTTAATTTTTTTTGTTATAAGAGCATTTACATCAAGAATGCTAAAAAATATAGCATTTAGCATTTCAAAACACTACTTTATCAATTTTAACACCTTACTTTATAATATAACCAACATCAAAGGTTTTATATTTTTTAGCACTTCATTAAAATATTATTTCTTAAATATTTTATAATTGTGGGTTCCAGTTAACTCAACTGATAAAGTCTCTGATGGTTATATAAGAGATTTGGGGTTCAATCCCCGCCTACACCAAAAACTGATTGGTGTCTTGGTTTGATGATAAAGAACAATCATCAGAAGCGGACGCCATAGATTGAAACTCTCTAAAAAAAAAATTATTTTATAATTATTTATTATTCTCAACCTCATCTATTCCTCCCTCTTTCTTTCTTTCTCTCTCTTTTGTACGTGTATCTTCTTCAAAACAAAAACACCCAACCCACAGCAAACTCAACCCACTACCACCAGCCACCACCACTGGCACCCACTGACACAGCCACCACTACCCACAACCTCAACCCCCAATCACAAACAAAAACAAACCCAAAACCAAATCACAATCTCAAAACCAAAATCAAATCACAAACTCAAAACCAATCACAAACCCAAAATCAAATCACAAACTCAAACCCACACCCACTGCCATTGCCACTAGCCACCACGGCCACAACAATCACAACCATCATCAACAACGTCAAACCCACCCATACCACAACCAACAAAAACCCACCCATCATACCCAAACCCATGAATTTCACACAACTCAAACCCACGAAACCCAAAACAATCACCACCATTCCACGCCGATGACCCACAGATCTCCATGTTGATAACCCACACCGATCTCACCTCAACACTAATGCCCACATCGATGCCCTCATTGGTCAAAAAGTTTCAAGGTTGGGTTCGGTCTTAGGCGTGGGAGAAGGGAAGGGATGGGGCTAAGGGAGAACCAATAGAAAACATATGGAAAAGGGGTCGTGTGAGAAAGAGAGAAAGATGGAGAGGCTTAAGGCTTGTTTGGTACATGTGTTTAAAAACTGAAAATTGTTGTTTTAAAACATTTGTGAAAATACGTGTGGGTGAAAAAGTGTATGGAAATACGTGTAATATTGTTTAAAAACTGAAAATTATTGTTTGAAAACACAAACCAACACCCCCTTAAAGGCTGAGGGATTAAAAAAATATTTTTTGGTTTTAAGATTCAGTTACAGTGAGTTGTAATAGATGACAACTCACTATAACGGAATGCAAACAAAGTTTCTCAGAAACTCTTAAACTTCTCATATATTTCTTTTTTGGGTGTGAATTTTGAAAATTTAACCGTTGAATTTCATGTTCCTTATGTTCTTAACATACATATCAAATTTCGCTCAAATCGGATATTATTTACTATTTGATTAATTAACTTATTTTTTATATACAATTTTAGATTATAAAAACTTGAAATTATAACATTTATTTGATGACGTAGCAATTAATCTTTGATTTTCTTGAAATTTTGTAAGCATTAAGGATGTAATAAGAATATGCAATCTAACGGTTAGATTTTCAAAATTCACACTCAATATAAATATATATAATGAGTTTATAGGGTTTCTCTCAAAACTAGTCTGGAGAGAAACTTTGTTCATATTTTTGTATATTGGTGCTAAAATTGGCTTTTTAGTATTTTTAGCATGCTTGATAAGAATGTTCTAAATGTGGTAAAGTATAATTGTACTTTGAAATAATGAGAAATTTTTTTTTTTTTTAAAAGGGTATATAAAAGTTGAGTTTATAAGCTCTCTTTTCTTTTGCAGGATGTGGGACTATTTTACACAAAATAATAATAATAATAATTATAAAATAGTTTATAGTTTTAGCATTTATCTATTTATTTTACGCCCTATTTTCTTTGATACCATGAGTAGAGCTGAACGTGATCCAATCCAATCCAGTATTGGGCCTTCTTTAGGACCTGATCGGTCTCCGGGCTCACCACAGTCCAGTCTATATTTCGGTCTTGGGCCTATAAAATAAAAATTAGTGTAAGTAAATAGTTGATAAAGAAAAACTGTGAAATAAAATATGACTCGACCCTGTTCTTTTGATGTACTCGCTTTCGGCCCAGTATGAATAATGACAAAAATCAAAAACCCAATTGATCGTTAAAATTATTATGCTTGTGCCTGTCGGCCCAGCCCTATTCAGTGTTATTCATTCAGTTCCGAGTTTCGAATTAGTCTTTTAAACTTAATTTGGTGGGGTGCGCTAGGCCCGTGCAATAGTGCAACGCATGGGCGACACTTAAGAGACCCAATAGCAAGTTATTGTGGTGGGCTCTCCCACTCAAGAAATAAATTTAATATCGCGTGACCAATGGGCCACGTATCAGATATTATCAAATTTTCAATTTTCAGCAAATAAGCAATATCCAAACAAACCCTTAATATTAGCTAAAAAGCCGAAAAAGGTAAGAGCTGTTTCGTACTTCACTTCTTCTTTTATTTCCTTGCTTCGCCTCCCCCTTGCTCTTTTTTACGCGATGTGGGATTCGTTCTTGAGACCAATAAATACAATGGCAGAAGCGCTTATTTGTGGGCGGTACAAGGATCTCTAAGCGTGACTTTTTATTATTATTTTATAATGCTTGTTGTAGTTTAAAGAACATGGTGAGAATTCAATTAATAAAATGTAAAACTATTATTAGTCCTTGAATTGGAAAATAAAACAACCCGAAAAGCACTCTACAAATTGTATTTGTTATTACAAGCCAGGCAACCACTACATAAAATACTATAGAAAACAAATGCAATTATTATACTTTTTGCTTCAATTCTTGAGCAACTTAGTGGAAATTTTGTGCTTTAAGTTCATGCTAATCCTTTTAGCTTTTTGTTGGGCATTTTAATATTAAATAATTAAAATGAATAAATGTTACAATATAAATGTAAAGACGTGGGAGTGAATATGGAAGATGAAGAGTTGTGAAAATGTTTAATCCCACATTGAAAATGAGAGAGACTATTTTATTCTTTTTAATTGTGGTGATTAATGGACTAACATGAATTGTCTCAGATATTGGGCTAGATATGTGCATAAGGGGAGATTAAAAGTGGAGGTATCAAAAATAGAAATGAAGTGTCAATGTTTGACATAATTTGCAAACATGACACAAATACGACATATGTTTTACGGGTTAGGAAAATATAACGCAAAACAACCCATTTAAAACAAATTTTTTAACTCATATAAATATTCATTTTATTTTAGACTTATCAAATACCTTTTATATTGAACCTATATTTTAAGGTTAAAAATAAAAATGAGTAATTATAAAAACTTATAAGTGATATATGTTGGAAAAATAGCATAGAGTGAATAAAAAATTGATGTTTTTTATGTTCACTTGAAGACGTTATTATTGTTATTAAAAGTGGTAAAAATCATGAGTCTCACATAGAAAAGGAAATAGATAATATATGAGTTTATGTGCTCATGAGTTGGGCATTGGGTTGGGCTTTTGGCATATGTGGACTGGGCCCACTTGTCCAAATAATAATATTTTATTATTTTAATTTTTGAGTCAGTTAGTCTGTGCACAATAGTTATTATTGAAACAGAGACGTATAATAATTCATAATCCCTCATTTATGAAAAAAACTTTTCAGAAAACAACTCTCCAAGTGAGAATATTTTTGTGCATTCATTTTGTGTCAGAGAGAGAGAAAGAGACATTGAGTAGTTTGCAGAGCACGAGTGCACGACCTTGTGTGCTTCGTTTTCGTGCTGTAGATCATTTTATCTTGGAAGACAAATGTCCATGAGTCTCAAAACACCACAGTAATTGTGTGAGGGATGAAATCTGCTTTAAGGAAATTGTGTCAAACACAAGACTTAATTTGATTCATTCATCCTTCATGCATTTATTCTGTGAGTTTTTAATTATTTACAAATTTCTTCTTATATATATTCAATAGTTGTTTATTACTTTTGTCTATCACATCTATTTGTGTTATTACTTATTCTGAGATCTATGTATTATTCCTTTTACTTTATCATAAAAGTAAATTGTTAAAATATATCTAACAAGCTTAAATCAGATTTAAAAATATTTTTTAATTTATTTTTGTGATTCATGGTCAAAAGATTTTTGTGATGGTTAAAAATACTTTATCGGCAATTGGTTTTAACCTGCGCAAAATTTTGGCAAAATTGGGTTTGTGTTTATCGGATGTCGTATATATCTATCTATTAAATTGTGAACTTTGATTTCTTGAAAACGTTGGCCCTGTTTGGTAGATTATCTAAATAATATATTTTCAGTTTTTATTTATTTCAAAAAACTACCAACAATATTACTCAAACTTCTTTATTAATCCGCCGGTTCATTCGCGTAACGTGACTGTGCGAGATTGGTTTGACTTGATACGGATTTTCATAAACTGTAGTTAATCTTTAATGATTGCAAGTTGCTTTTGATTTTGTTTGGACGAGAAGTTTGATTGATAATCTTGAATGGTAAACGTGTACTGATGCTAGTCTTGCCATGATATATAAGTTCTTGTCCTTTGTATGATTGGCCTTTAAACAGTATTTTGTAGTTATTATTAATCAGTGAACTTTGTATTGGGTGGTACAAATTTATATATTTGTTTATTGTGTTATATTGCCAATCTGAGTGTTCTATTCATTAGAATATCTCTGTTATCTTTGCTCTTGACATTTTTTAATAAGAGGCCATTCTTAATTTTGATATTAAACCAGTTCGTGATATATACATTAGATTGTTTAGTTGAAAAGTGATCAAGAAACTATGTTCTACAGTAGTCAGCTATTCTGAATTAGCGTGTGGATACGATGCTCTGTTCTGTTGGCATATTACAGTTTTATATATCTTAATGGTGAGATGCAATTTATGAATAATATATATATATATATATATATTTTTTTTTTTTGGCATGTGTGAACTTGATTGGATATTAATGTGTTTAATCCCAATATATGTTTGTAATATTTCTTTAGTTGAAGTATTTGTTACATGCCTTAATTGATATGCTTAAGTTGTCTAATGTTTTGGAATGCACAAGAGTCTGTTATGAGTGCTTATAAGTAAACAAGGATAAGGTATTAGAAATATTCATTCATTATAAGAATGAAGTTAAGAAATAACTCAATGAATGTAATAAGTTCTTGATTATAGTAGAACTTGTGGGGGGAAGCTATTATTTCCACAAATTATTTATTCGTTGAGATGCCTTAATAGAAACCACTAAAACACCTTGTGAATTATGGAAAGAGTGATCGTCTTTCTATAAATTCTTTAAATGTGAGGGTGTTTGATGAAGGTTGTGGTTCCTATTCCTAAATGATAAAGAACCGTTGATTGTGTGTTCATTGGTTATGGTCATAACAATAGTGCATATTACTTTCTAATTAATGAATCTATTATTTTTATATGCATAACAATTAATTAGAATATATTTCAAGTGTTAAACTTTCTTAAAGAAAGTTTGAGTTTACGTTTAGTATCTCTCATGATCAAGAGTTGATGGAAGAGAGGTTGAGCCTAAGTGTAGTACAAGGACAAACATCATCGTTGTTTGGTCCAAATTTTATAATTTATATATTAGAAAATGAACTTAAAGTTTCAAAGAAGCAAAATCCTAAAGTGCCTTCTTGGAAAAGAGATTGTCAATAGTGCAATAAATTCATTTATGAAATCTATGCATAGTAATTGGTGGATCTACCACCTAAGAGTTTGAGAATTGATGGAATTATTAACTATTACAATGCGAGACTTGTTTTAGAAGGTTACAAATAAAAAGAAGATGTGAGTTTTCTTGATATACAATAAACCAAAGGGGTTTATGATTCTTGTACAAGGAAACAAAGTGCTTAAACTTGTTAAATCTTTGTATAAATTAAAGCAAGTTTCAATCCAATGACGTGAAAAAATTTGACAATGAGATATCAAATGAGTTTAGATTTAATGTGACTAGCGTGTGATGTGAAATATATCACAAGAGGCTATGTCGTTGTGGGATATGCTCGTGTAAATGTTGTAGATGTGATACAAGAAATGAAAATTTTTAATACATCTAATGGACTTGTCTTGTCTCAATTACATGAGAAATGTGATGATAGTCTAGTGAGAACACCTTATGTAAAGAGCATGTGTATTTTTTGGGAAGTCAATAAATCTAAACAGACATGTATTGTTGGATACTTGTACCTCCTATTTGTATATATTGGTAGGGCACAGAGTTATGATAGGTCTCAACATATTTGTTGGAGGCATAATACCATGAGGCAGTTGCTCTCAGATGGAAGTATTTCCAGATTATAAAACGGATTCGTAATCAATTTTTTGAGTGGAGAGCAAATAAACTGCGTGTTCATCAAGAGGACTAGGGTTAAAGCCTATTACCTAAAAATCTCTAGGATGACAACCTAACCTAGCTGACTAGAGATCCCAAGATCTAGGTTCAAAGAGACAACCGAATCGTGGAGACTATTTTTATTACTATGGAGATAACATCTCCCTCCCATTCCTATGATGAAATAGTGATACCTGTAAACGATGTTCAGGATAAGTTTTGCTTTTAATGATTCTTATATATTGGAATTCCAAGTGGAATATAGCAGGATATTCTTAATAAGAATCACCTATATGAGTGTGAAATGGGCCACTTTCATGAGAGTTTTTAAGACTGAATTCTCTAAAACACTTCATGAATTTACTAGGATATGTTAAGGGTTGAAATGAACGCAACTATAAGAACAAAAAATGTTCGAAAATGAGCTATGTGAATTCTATTGTCTTGGTATACACAAACGGCTGACAGTTCAAAAACATCGTGTTCACTGATTAGCTAGTATATCCAATAGTCTTTCACAAAGGAAAGTTCAAAGGCACAAGCTACTTCTCCCGATACAGTAACTTTTCTTCTGCTATTTCTGTGTCTACATCATTATTTGCATTGTGTTTATCAATTTCTATTCATGTGGGGAATTGTTGAAAAAATAGCACGGAGTGAATAAGAAATTGATGTTTTCTATGTTCACTTGAAGATGTTATTATTGTTATTAAAAGTGGTAAAAATCTTGAGTCTCACATAGGAAAGGAAGTAGATAATATATGAGTTTATATGCTCATGAGTTGGACATTGGGTTGGGCTTTTAGCATATGTGGACTGGACCTACTTATCAAAATAATAATATTTTATTATTTTAATTTTTGAGTTAGTTGGTCTGTACACAACAGTTATTACTGAAACAAAGTGCCTATTCAGTAACGTATAATAATTCATAGTCCCTCATTCATGAAAACAACTTTTCAGAAAAGACTCTCTAAGTGAGAATATTTTTGTGCATTCATTTTGTGTCAAAGAGAGAGAAAGAGATATTGAGTAGCTTGCAGAACACGATCTTGTGTGCTTCATTTTCGTGTTGTAGATCATTTTAACTTGGGAGGTAAATGTCCATGAGTCTCAAAGCACCACAGTGATTGTGTCACACGCGGGGCCACATACAGGTAAGGGTGTTCCCAGGAACACCCTGACCTGAAAAAAAATTACTAAAAAAAAAAAAATTATATTTAAGCTAAATTAAGAACACGCTCAGATTAAAAAAAAAATTTATCTGTTCAACTTTCAAGCAAAAAAAAAAAAAAAAAAAAAGCCCAAAAAAAATGAACTAAAAAAAAATTTGTAACAAAATCAAGCCAAAATTTGTCTGTTCAACTTTCAAGCAAAAAAAAAAAAAAAGCCCAAAAAAAATTGAACTAAAATCTGAAAAAAAAAAAAAAAAAAAAAAAAAAAAAATTTTGATACAAAACCAAGCCCATGGCAAGCCAAGCCCACGACGAGCCCAACAGAGCAAACCAGATTCTCAAAAAAAAAAAAAAAAAAAAAAAAAAAAACCTACACAAAATCAGAAATCAAACTTACCCACCGTACCCACGGTCACGTCGCTGCAGAAAAAACCAATCCCCAATACACAATACAGTCTATACAATACAGAGCAAAAAGCAATACAAACCAAAAGCAATACTGTGTTTATCAAAAAAAAAAAAAAACCCAATACAGAGCCTCTGTACCAAAACGGCAAAACCAAACCAAAAAACCCCAATACTCGCTCCTCGTCGTCATTGCCGTAGCTCGCTCCTTGTTGTCATCGCCGTAGCTCACCCCTCATCGCAAATCGCAGATCGTAGATCACAATCGCAGTCGCAGATCGCTCTGCTCAGTGTTAGCAGATCGCAGTCGCAGTCGTCGTCGCCGTAGCTCAGTGCTAGCAGATCGCAGATCCCTTCGAACCGGCGGACCCTCCCTGAGCTTCAGCTCCCTCAAGGTATTTCTAATTTCTCTCCCTTTTTCTCTCTCAGTTTCTCAGTCTCTCTCTCTTTATCTCACCGAGTGTGATTTTCTAAAATAATAAACGTCTCTCTCTCTTTGGTCTTTATTTAAATTAACTCAGTAACTCTCTCTCTCTCTCTGATTGGCTATTTGGCTGGCCGAATGAATCACTCCTTTCTCTAATTGGTTGGCTGAATGGATCATTGTTTGTCTTTATTTATATTTTGCTTTTTCCTGTTCTTTGTCTTTTTTAATTTGGCTTTAGTGTTTATTTTATCCGTTGGTGCTGTGTTGGTCAGCGTGTGTTCTGTGTTGGTGTGATATTAATTGTCTTTTAGTGAATATTGTGATGTGTGAATCTTGCGAAATTTTCTAATTGGCAGGCAATTGTGATTGGGCATCAGGCAATAAGGCTTACACTTGTCCATTATCTCAGTGAAAGAACAAATGTCCCTCGTTCTTCGTTATGTGAACAAAAAATGGATTATTATAGAGCGGTTCCTTGGTATTGTACATGTTGCAAGTACCACCGCTTTGTCACTAAAATGTGCTATTGAATGTTTACTTTGTGAACATAATTTGAGTTTGTCGAACCTACGTGGGCAAGGTTATGACGGGGCTAGTAATATGCAAGGTGATATCAATGGTCTCAAAACTTTAATTTTGAAAGAGAATAAGTCAGCATTTTATGTCCGTTGTTTTGCTCATCAACTCTAATTGACACTTGTTGTTGTTGCTAAAAATCACATTAACATTGTTGAATTTTTTTATGTGGTTAGTAATTTAGTAATTGTTGTTGGAGGCTCTTGAAAGAGACAAGATGCTTTTCGAGATGCACAATTTGCCAAAATTAAAGAAAATTCAGAGAATGGTGTACACAGAAGTGGGCAAGGTTTGAATCAAGAGACAAATCTTAAACGTCCTGGTGATACACGTTGGGGATCATATTATGGGACTATTTTGAACTTGATTTTAATGTTCTCTGCTGTTGTTGATGTACTTGAGATTATTGAAGAAGATGGCCCATCCGACCAAAAAGTTGAAGCTTGATCTATTATGAGGTCAATTCTATCTTTTGAATTTGTCTTTGCCCTACATTTGATGAAAAATATCTTAGGGATTACAAATGAGTTGTCAATAGCATTGCAAAAAAAAAAAATCAGGATATAGTAAATGCTATGGATCTTGTTAAAGTGTCTAAGCAAAGATTGCAAGTAATGAGAGAAGATGAATGGGAATCTTTATTGACAGAAGTATCTTCTTTTTGTACCACGCATGATATTTCTATCTTGAACATGGATGAAACATTTGTAGTTAGTGGGAGGTCACGACGCAACACTCAACAAAAGACAAATTTACATCATTATCGTGTTGAGCTATTCTACACAGTCATAGATATGCAACTTCAAGAGCTTAACAACCGTTTTTCTGAGGCAAATACTGATTTGCTACTTTGTATGGCTTGCTTAAATCCAAGTAATTCATTTGTGGCTTTCGATAAAGAAAAGTTAATTCGTCTAGCTAAGTTCTATCCCTCTGATTTTCTTGGGACAGATATTTTGGCACTTGACTTTAACTGCAGAATTACATTTTTTATATGCGCAGCAACGACTTCTTTTTAGAGCTTCAAGGAGTTAGTGAACTTGCTGAAAAGTTAGTGAGCACAAGGAAGCATAAGACTTATCCTTTAGTCTATTTGCTTGTGAAGCTAGCTTTGACCCTTCCAGTTACTACTGCAATAGTGGAAAGAAGTTTTTCAGCAATGAAATATATAAAGAATGAACTGCGCAATCGAATGGTAGATCAGTGGAGGAATGATTGTTTAATTGTGTATATTGAAAAAAATGTAGCTTGCAGCATTGATAATGAAACTATCATACAAATATTTCAAAATATGAAAACTCGTAGAAGACAATTGTAAATTTTATGTATTTGTGTATTTTTTTATTGTTGTTGTTATCGATATATAAAATTTTCTTTTTATTAAATTGTGTAATTTATGCTTGTTAAGGAATACCCTGACAAAATTTCCTGGAGTTGCCACTGATTGTGTAAGGGGCGAAATATGCTTTAAGGAGATTGTGTCAAACACAAAACTTGATCTGATTCATTTATCCTTTATGCATTTGGTCTGTGAGTTTCTAATTATTTGCAGATTTTTTCTTATATATATTCAATATTTGTTTATTGCTTTTGCCTATCACATCTATTTGTGTTATTGCTTATTCTTAGATCTGTGTATTGTTCCTTTTACTTTATCACAAAAGTAAATTATTGAAATATATCCAACAATATAATTGTAAGTTGAAACTTTACGAACCCTAAATCTCTAAATCCTTCATATAACTGATATAAGTATCTAGTTTCATTTTATTTTATTTTAGTCGTACACACTCTCACAATCTCATACCCTCCTACTCTCAATTCTCAAACCCCAAACCACTTATTGCTCCCTCTCACTCAATAGTCAATTCACTGCCCTCTCTCTCTCACGTGTTTAGTGATTTCTCATATTTGTGTTTTAATGTGTTGTTTATTCGCATTTTGTGAACTATATAGGTAAAGATGGAGGAGAAAATCAATAAGTAATAACACCAATAACTTGGAAAATTTTAACTAACTTTTAGCGAATAAAATAAACAATAAAAAACTACAAACAAAGCACACTTTTAGTTTCTCACCATCTCTTGAATAACTTCAATGGCAATTGGACAAAATTTAGAACTAGTTAGCCATTCGCAGAGCATGGGGGGTTGTCTTCTGAAAGAAATTAAAAGCCTCGAACAATAAAGGGCCCGAGAGGTAGAAAACAAGTTAGGAGTCTCTTCTACCTATCTAAAGGTCAAGAGCTTTTGATATCTTGGAGAAGCCCAAAATGTTGAAATCATGAGGTGGTTGTTGTATCTATAAATTAAACATGCTGACCTTTAGATGCAATAGTCACCATTGGTTACAACTATTTGAATAATATGCTTGTTGTAGACAGTCGTGGTTAATTAACACTCAAGTTTGGATCACATCTATATTATCAAAAATAATGATAACAAAAGAGTGACAACTTATTAAGATCAATTTATTTTCATCTCAAAAGAAAATGTATAACTTTTAAAAGTATCATATTTTTCAAAGTAAAAATGTAAAATAATACTTTTACTCTATAAATAAAATAAACTCATCCAAACACACATCAAGGGAGGCTTTGATAAGATCAAAAGTAATGGATTTTACGGGTGTTATTATTCTCACAAACAGTGTAAAAGTTGGTATCATTGGTAATAGTTGCAAGAAGGGCAGCTGGGAAATGAATGCCATTCTCTTATACCTTAAGTGTCTAAATATGAATGTAGATCCTTTTTGGTTTTAAGCTTTGCTTAGCATTAGCAGACTTCTTAGCGAGCAAAGGTTAGGCTAACAGCTTAAGCATCAAAATATTTTTGTATGCCAAAGTGCCAAACACCTAGCTTAATTGAATAAGAAATGGATATGGCTAACCAAACATGAGCACGTGCAACTTACATTCAAATACATGATCAGCCATTCAATCATTCACCAACACCATGTAGGTGAGTTATACTATCAAAAACAAAAAGCACTATGGTTTTGTTCACGTGCTTTAAGTTTAAATAACTATTAAATCTTGAATTTTTACGGGAAAATAATTTTCTAACATAGCAAATGCAAAAGATAATTAGCAAACACGTTTCAATGATATTTTTTTTAATTATTTGCATCATTACATTGCTCATTCTTGCTATTGGACCATAACTCCACAATGTGCATCGTGTAAAGGGCTCAATTGTTGAATGTGAAAATTCATTTTCATGGATCTGTCTCTTTATTTTGGCAAGTGATACGTGGATGGATATAAAATAATTACCATTTCAAAATCTCTAATTACGTGCCTCTATATATAAAAGCAAATCATACTTTCCAGTTTCACGAATTAATACTTTGAAAATCTACATACATTTCACCTCTTGGAATATATCCAAAATGATTTAACTCTTTAATTCACATTCATTTTTAACGTGGGATTAACCCACTATTTTTTATTTTGAGAATACTAAAGAGGTATTTGGATTTTGTATTTTTCATCACTCATTAATTGCTCATTACTTAAAATTTGTGAGTCCCACACATGCTACATTTGTTTGGATTTGTTTTCAATTTTTGTTTTCATTACTCAAAACTCACCAGAATGAATTATGGATGAATGAAAATGAAAAAAAAAAAAATGCTTTTTAAGTTATGGAAACAGAATGGGTTTTTTTTTTAAAAATAACTATAAAACACATACTATATTATAAGTTAGACAACGTTTCAAACTTATTACATTTCTAACAACTCGAGTCCGCTGGACTCGATTTACCCAGAAATATGACGTGGACAAAGTAGGAAATCGAGTTAATTGAACTCGATTTCTATACATAGAAATCGAGTTTAATAAACTCAATTTCTGTGTACAAAAACCAAGTTTAACAAACTCGGTTTCTATACATAGAAACCGAGTTTATTAAAATTGATTTCTATGTATAGAAACCCATTTCAATAAAACTGAGATGCCTGCTCAAAAAATCTCAACTCAACATTACACCCAACAAAAAAAAAAAAAAGAACAGAAGACCCAGAAAATAAGACACAACCCAAAAACCACATAGAAGATCAAATGAGAAAATGATATCGGTTGTTGGGACGGCGACGGTGACTAAACTAATATTAAAAAAAAAAAAATTCTCTCTCCCTCTCTTCAGTCTTTAGTCAGCTCTGAGCTGAGCTGAACTCAACACCCAACTGGCGCAACAGCTGGCTTGACCTTAGGAGGCCTTCCTCTCCCTCTCAGCGAGCCGCCAGTTGGAGCCACAGCAGGAGCCGAAGAAGCCGCAGTCTTAGCCTTCTTAGGAGGACGGCCACGTGGCCTTCTGGAGCCGGACGACGCCGCTTTCTTCGTAGGCGAAGGCACCGGAGCAAAAGGGTCTCTGGGCTTAGGCGGACGGCCTCTGGGCCTAGGCGGAGACGCCACGGCACCGGGCCTAAACTAATATTTTCTGGGTCTTATGTTCTCTTTTTTTTGTTGGGTGTGTTGAGTTGAGATTTTTTGAGCAGAAATGATGAGCATTCTCAGTATTATTGAAATTGGTTTCTATACATAGAAATCGATTTTAATAAACTCGGTTTCTATGTGTAGAAACCGAGTTTGTTAAACTTTGTTTCTGTACATAGAAATTGAGTTTATTAAACTCGATTTCTATGTAAAGAAATCGAGTTCAGTAAACTCTATTTCCTACTTTGTCCACGTCACATTTCTAAGTAAATCGAGTCCACCAAACTCGAATTGTTAAAAATGCAATAAGTTTGAAATGTTGTCTAACTTATAATTTAGTATGTGTTTTATAGTTATTTTTTTTAAAAACCCAAACATAATGGGGGTGACATTTTTATAAATATCCTCATATGGTGGGCCTCATTATCTGTGTCCTATCTTTTCCCTGCTAGCTCCAATGACTACCAACAGCTCTCTCCTCTATGAGACCATCTCTTTTCTTTTTTTCTTTTTTTTCCTGTTCCTTTTCTCTTCCCAAGCCACTCTCTTCTCTCCGTACCCATCTGCCATTAACACAACCCATTACTCTCACAGTTTCGGTCTGCCACTCCAGCTGGAGCTCAAGTCTTCCTTCTGCTTCATCTCCGTCTCCGTCTCGGTAGTGGGTCTCATGGTTCCGGGTTATGGGCTGTCATCTCGGCGGCATAGACGTGGTTCCGGGTTGGGTATCTATGGGTTTATATTTGTATGTTTAAGAGAGTTTGTATCTGTTGTGTTTTGGGCTGTGGGTAAGAAGGAAAAAAATCTGAAATTTGGAGTGGGAAAGAGAGAAAATATGTGCTATGGGTAAGAGAAAAAAGAAAAACAATCTAAGATTTGGATTGGGGAAGACAAAAATATGCTATGCGCAAAAAAAAAAAAAAAAATTCACTGTAAGCTTTTTTTTTTTTTTTTTCCTTTTTCTTTTGTCTTTGTGGAGCAAAGAGTTGTTGCTCTGCAATTTTTATGTGGGTATTGTGCTTCATGTTTGAGCTGAAAATGCAGTGAGATATGAGAGAGAAGAAGGGGTTCCATGAATGAAAAGTTGACAATTTTGAGTTTTTAGAATGAAAACACAACCGAATTTAAGGGCCAAACAGAGGTGGTGCATAAGTTGGGGATTTTCAAGTGATAAAAAATGAGTTATGGGTGAGGAGTTTTGAGTGATGAGTGAGGAGATATCACTCACTCACCCCAAACAGCCCCCAAGTATTTTTAACACATTCTAGTAGGAAGGCCTCCTGCAGTATTAATTTTTAAAGCCTCCACATTGTCTTTTTCTCCCCACTTGTAGAATTATTGTTTTCAGCATCATGCTTCAATAGTTTATTCTTAGCATAATTTCACCAGTATTGTATCTAAGATTAACATAAATCTAGAAACGAGAAATTGGCCTCGTGTGTAATCCAATGATAACACCAACAAATTACACACACCTATTATAAACCAACGGTGTTCATGGGAATTGAAACCATCTAATTGTTGGGATTTATGCCCTAAAATCCAATTTATTGGCATGTCATAAAAAATTAATTTGTTTAATTATATGAGACTATTTGCAAATGAACTAATGAGACATTATCATAGTCCTTAAAATGCATTGTATGTGATTTATGTGATTTAATGACAGAAGATATAAATTACAAGTTCCTTATAAACTCAAAATATAGTTCGTAGTCGGTGATAAAATTGGGCGTTTTATCTGCGAAGACTATAACACATCAACTAAGATGGTTTGTCTTGATCATGGAAGTGAAGATTTCTAGTTGATATGTTGATATGTCTTAATAGTTAAAACATATTGAATTGGACCGTTGTGAAATTAATTATTCAATCAACAACTGTCACCTGAATAATTAATCTCACGACTTCTAATTTCATAAACTCTCAATCCTGAGAGGATAGTAAACTCGATCATGAAATGTAGCTTACTTTTATATATCAGGAGTGAGATCTAATATTCACGATTAAAATCTCAGTATGTTAGTTAACCACATGTAGTGTTGAAGGAACATATATTTTCAAGATGGAATCCATAATCTCTTTTTATAGAGACATGAAATATCTCCTTGAAATAAATTTAATGGGAATTGGTTATTCAGGGTGTCCACTTTAGTAAGAAGTTACTAAAACTTATATTTTATTGAAATCGGATTTCAATAAATGTAAATAACTAAAAGATTAAACCGGGTACTCAAGGATAAAATAGTTGTTTACAAAGTGACAGTTTATTATGATTTTGTTCACTATGGATATTTCATGGAGGGGTCAAATGATACCATTAGAGTATTGGGATATAATTTATTAATAAGGCCTAGAGTGCAATTATATTTATATAGTTGTATTAAATATAATTAATGGTAACTTTGGACTTATTAAGAGTTGACAGAAAAACCCAAGGCCCATTGGAGCTAGAGTTTTATTTGTTCCCTTTAATCTCATCTCAAGCCACAAACTAAAACCCAATTGGGTAGGCCTAAAAGGTTAACCCAATTAGATAATCAGTTATGTATAAGGAAATAAACATACAGAATTTTCATAAGTGTGAATATGGAAATGATGTGAATGTGAGTGTAAGTTACTCTCTTATTTTCCCTTGAACACATACATCTAAATTGATTAAGAGACCACACTTCTTGGGCACTATGTGGAATTGAGATGAATATTAGAGGTATTCTCAAGTCTTGGTTTTGAATTTCACTGCATCAAGGTACGTTTTCTATTATTTGTTTTAGAATTTAAGGTTACATGTTATCTCTCATAAATGAAATAGATCCGTGTTTATCGCTTCTGCTGTGTGTTTTGTATGAGATGCAAAACCATATTTTCCAACACTAATGCATCCTTCAATCTACAATTAGATAGAAATCGACTTGTCAAGTTTAAAAAAAAGGTCATTTTATTTTTACCTACTCTTTTTTTTTTTTTTTTAGAAAATTTGTACCTATTCTTTGTCATGTTGCTCACTCTAATTAGTAATTAGTACTATATAATTACTCAAAATAAGAAGTGAAGTTATGAAGCGCACGCAACAAAAGAGTTAAAAATGAGTTTGTTAAGTAAATTTAATATGGGATTATATCATCTAGTATTAAAATTGTTGATTGTTAACATTTTTTGGGCTAAAAACCATACCAAAATTCTTATTGATTTAAAACACTATGTATATTGTTAAAAACTTTGTAACTCAACTAACAAATCTTAATGTTTTTAACGAAGATATATAGGAAGCAAATTCTATACTAGAATCATTGAAGAACTAGGAGAAAGTTATAATTCATTTAAGAAGAACTAAAACCATTACTAATTTTATTATAAAAGACCAATAAATCGATGCGAAATATGGAATTTCATTCAATTAAATTGATAGTGATAATGAATAATATTAGTGTGACACTAAAAATGACACAAAACCCAAAAAAAAAAAAAACTCATTGCACTAAGAACTACTAATACAGCCAAGAGTGTCACAAGGCTAATTCTTAAGAATTTAGGATAAACATATAGGTTGTGTTTGTTTCGGTGTAAAATATTTTCAAGAAAGGAAAATATTTTCAAGTGTTTGGCTTCATTATGAAAATTGTTTTAGAAAATATTTTCATGTGTTTGGTTGCATTCTAAAAATGCTATTTTCCTACTACTTTCTCACATTTTCTCAGCTACCAAACAAATTTTATAATAGAAAATTTCAGTCTATAAACTTAAAAAAATAAAATCAAAACAACACCATTCATTAAACTCCACCGTTCAGTCAAACTGAGAGAGGGAGGAAGAGAGAGTGATCAAAAATGGAGGGAAAGGGAGAGATTGATCTGGGTGATGGGTAACGACGAAAGGGCGACGAGATTGGTGATGGGTAACGACGATAGGGCGACAAGATCAGTCATGGGTAACGACAGCGCTGATGAGATTGGTTTTGGGTGGATCGGTTTGGGGTGATGCGATCTTCGGTGGATCGGTTTTCGGTGGGGTGCGATTGGTTTGGGTGGATCGGTCTTCGGTGGTGGTGCGAGATATAAGGCGGCGCCAGCGCTGGGGTGCGATCGGTGGATCGGTAACTCTCTCTCTATATCTCTCTTTGCGTGTCAGACCTAGAAATGGTTTGAAGTGAAAATAGAAATGTAAAACCATTTCCAGGTCAAAGCCTCGTTTTACATGGTCAACTGAAAATATTTTCCGAAAAATTTATTTTCCATGCACAACCAAACACCCGCATTTACGGAAAAACATTTCTGAAAGTGATTTGAAGCCAAAACAAACACAGCCATAGTTGAATAAAAAAATATACAAAACCCCTTATGCACACGTTTGTCTATTACATTATGCATTTAGAATTACTAATACCCGTTTGTCTCCAAAAAAAATTGAACATTGAAATAACATTGAAATCATATGAATATATATTGATGAAACGAACACCAAAATAAATTTAAATCATATGTTCAGTTCATTTTTTGAAGCTAGCTTGGTCACTCTCTTGTCCGTATTGGTAAATCTAAATACCCTAGCGCTCTGTTTGTTTCAACAATAACGTTTTCTAGAAAATATTTTATTTTCTAGAAAGCATTTTCTGGAAAACTATCTTATTTTCTTGTGTTTGGTAACAACTTTGAAAATGGGCTTAAGAACGTTTTTTGGTGTTTGGTATCCACAAGTTTTAAAACATTTCTTATATAATTTAAAACATGTATAATATGTGTGTTGTGTAAACTCACCTAATGTAATCAATATAAATAAAAAAAAAAAAAAAACCAAGAATGAATTTGATTTTCAAACTAAAATTTTGACAACGGATACAATCAAAATTAACTGTCCAATTTTCATAATCTTAAATGCTCATCTTGTTCGTGTATATAAACAGTATTTTTGATAAGTAACGTAAGAAATTTTATTTAAAAAAAAAAAACCAAGTACACTGGAAGTGTACAATAGTGGCACAAATCAAGAGAAAAATAACCATTATACCCATAAGTTCCATTTTAAATAGTTCAATGCCACATATGCCAAATAGTTTTTCCGGCAAACTAATCCAGTACAAATAGTTTGATAAATACCAAATAAAATTATAGAACTGTTGACGGGTCTATGAGGAGGAAAAAAAAAACCTTATTTAAGAACAGTGTTATAGAGGGGAGAAGAAATAGGGAGAAAAATAGAGAAGAGAGATAGATAGAAAGAGAAATCTGTGGGAAGAGAAGAGGCCATAGGGGGTGATAGTGAGGGTGTGAGAAGAGAAAAAAAAACAAAGGGAAGAGAAGAAGTGAGAGATTTTATTGTGAGAAAGACTGAATGAGCGAAAAAAAATATTATTTCCTGAGTAAGAAGAAGATAATATTTATAGAAGTTATATGCCACATGAGAGAGAGATTGTTTTCCAAATATTTTTTTTGAAAACAACCTATAGAAAATAAGCCTTATTTTTATAAGAGTTTTCCGTTGACTAAAAATTATTTTCCATTGACCAATTTTTTTTTTATATTACCAAACACTGAAAAACGTGGAAAATTATCTTTATAGAAGGTTTTCAGCAAAACAAACAGAGCGTAGATTTTGAGCCAACTGGCAAGCCATTTATTCTTCAGATAAATTATGTTATCGACGCGGCGATTTCCTATTGGGCAAGCTCGAGTAGTCAACATATCCTCTATCACAGACAGTGACTTGAGGAGGAATATGCGGGGGCATTAGTGTAATATAGAAACCCGCGAAAGTCCATTCCGGTCAATCAGCAAGAAAACTACAAACCAATCAAATGTGTGAACCACGTCACCCTGAACCAACCGACAAAAACCCCAAAACACAAACACACAGACACAGACCCAAAAGATTTTCTCAGCTCAGAAATTCAAACCTCGACAAGGATTAGTACTACCACTACTCTACTAGTAAACCCCTCTCTAAACGACACCGTTTTCTTCGCGATCTCCAATGGCTTCGATCTCAGGCATTTGTTCGTCTTCTCCATCTCTCAAGCCCCAAAAACCTCTCCTCAGACCAATCCACTCGCTCCGACGCGACTCGTTGGCGTTCCCAACTCGCTCGCGGACTCAGTCCGTGGCCCGCGAGATCTCCGCCGAGCTATCGTCGTCGTCGAAGCCTGAGATTTTGAAGAAGAAGGAGAAGATTGAAGCTTTGGAGAAAGATCCTAGGGCTCTGTGGCGGAGGTACGTGGATTGGCTGTACCAGCACAAGGACCTAGGGTTGTTCATCGATGTGAGTCGGGTCGGGTTCTCGGACGAGTTCGTGGCCGAGATGGAGCCCCGGTTCGTAGACGCGTTTAGGGCCATGGAGGAGTTGGAGAGAGGCGCGATTGCGAACCCGGACGAAGGTCGCATGGTTGGACACTATTGGCTTCGGAACCCTATGCTCGCGCCCAAATCGTTATTGAGGACTCAGATTGAGAGTACTCTCGACGCTGTGTGTAGCTTCGCAAACGACGTCGTCAGTGGTAAGGTCAGTTTTGACTGTTGACTTTTGAGAAGTTTGACTAATTTTCGGTTAAAATGTGGTCGTTTAATCAGTTGCAAATTCGTTGCTTATGGAAGTCAGGCATTAGGGGATTGTTTGGATTGACATAAAATTGGATTATTTATTTATTTATTTATATTTCGATAGTTCGAGGAGAGGGTATTTGAATTGAACACTTGATGTCTCTGTTGGAATCTCGCATTCATACTAAATGCGAGTTTTGTGACAATTTTATTTTTCAGTTTTTGAAAATGGGGTGGTTTGAAAAATCCAGGAAAAGAAAAGTGAAGTTTGAAAAAAGGCTGTACTTTGAGATTTGAAGCTAACATTGTTATATTCTGTGTGTCCAAGTGTTTCAAAGCTAATTGGAGTTTTTATATTGTTTATCATATTCTATTAAGAAATTAAAAAAATAAAGGGAAAATTACAATATCCTCAATGTATAAGGAAATGACAGTCCTTTCCTAAGCTTTGCGATAAGGGTCTGTTTGGTTAGGCATCTTGGGAGCCTAAAAGTATGTTTTTTAAACCCAATTCCGTTATGCATCAGCAATTCCTCGTAGCTTTTTTACAAATGCTCTTTTTAAACCCAAAACACCGTTTTGCAACAGCTTATCCAAAAGCACCCTAAGTTTATATAAAAAATACAATGAAATTCTTGTGGATCAACTTGTCCTTATTTAAGTGATAATGTTTTTGATTATCCCTTGGTTATCAATGAAGGCCTTATTTTGTCCTTAAGATATCTTATTTAATCAATTTACCAAAAATTAGGAATGTTTAATTAAACAACTCAAGGGTAAAATAGGTATTTCATTGTATTAGTTATGTTTATCACATATCTTAAGGAGAGGACTGTCTTTTCTGCAAATCGTCATTGTCACTCCTTTATATCTCAGGGGAGGTTGGTGTATTTTTTCCAAAAAGAAAAGAATAATGGTATAACACTATAACTATACTTTTTGAAAGTCTAATATAACAAAAAATTGAATTTCGCTTGGTTGATCAAGAAGTTGTGGACTAAGCACTCTGCTGGATATGTTGGGTGGAATTGTGCTCCACTTCCTATTACTTGCCTTCTAGGGTTTAAGACATTAAATACATGTACGAGTTTTTAGATGGATGCCATAATTTGAATTATTGGAATGCTACCATAATACTTTCGGCATTATGTTGTCAGTGGTGGTCTACTTTGCCATTTTTTTTTTTTTTATGTGCTCTTTGCTTGAAATCATAATTGCAGATTAAACCCCCATCTTCTCCAGAAGGTCGCTTTACTCAAATACTTTCTGTTGGGATTGGAGGTTCAGCTCTTGGACCACAGTTTGTTGCAGAGGCGTTGGCCCCTGATAATCCTCCTCTTAAGGTATACGAGACCCTTGTACTTGGGTGTCTATTGGTGCTGGTTTTGCTTTTTCTTTAATCATACACATTGCAATTATAAAGTATAATTGTGACAAATTTCCCTGCACCGGCACCAGCATTTTTTTTTTTTCATCTTATATCTTTCATTTTTTTCATACTCCATATGTTAAAATATTAATTGAATATACATGTTGAAGAAGCTTTTTTTCCGTGCTTTGCCTTTTCTTGATGAACTGTGACTCTCTCTTCCCCCCCGATCCCCCTCTTCCCAAATTTGTTTAGCATACAAAGAACACTTCCACATTGCATGGGATAATGATCCAACAATGGGGGCCAAGAGCCTGGTAGAACCAGTGTTCAAATTCCCCCTTCCCCACTTTTTGTAATAATTGAATTATCAAAAAAGATGCAACAATGGCAGAAAATATGGTCTGGTCAAATGATAGTCTGCATTGGAACCAAAGATTTGTTAGGGTGGTACATTATTGGAACTGGAATCCTTTGGTCTTGAAATGCTCTGCAAAGTTTGTTAGGGGGGTGATGATAAAATAATTTGGATTCCTACTAAAAGCCATGGCTTTGAACTCAAAATCATATGGCACCAAGGTTGGGGTTGGCAGTACATTGGAAAAATTTATGAAAGGTTAAAGCTTGTCATATTTTTACATGGACAGAAATCCTTACAACAGACAATTTAAGAAAGTGTGATATAATCATCGTGGGTTGCTGTTCTTGAGCTACTATCTCACTTTCCATTTAGCATTTGTTTGAGTTTTTTAAACTTTTGAAATTTTAGATGCTAGTAAGGATGTTTTATCCTATATATATCCTATGTACTAGGGTTGTGTTTCTTATTGTGCTTTTAATAAATTTCATTTATCAAAAAATTATTTGGTTGAGAAGTATTTATTATCTGGTGGATGTATTACACTCCAAGTAGAGGAAAGGCCTGACTGTTAAATCAAACTGATATAACTCAGCTATGCATACTGTTAAATCGAACTGATCCTATTCCTCCTATTTTAATTATTTTCACTTTGAATTTGGGTTTTTTTGAACTTTTGAATTTTAGATGCTAGTCTTTAGGGTGTTTTTTCCTATATACATCCTACGAACCAGGGTTGTGCTTTTAATGAAAATTACTTATCAAAAAATTATTTGTGTGAGAAGTAATTGTCATGAGTGTGCAATATATTCTGGTTGGGGCTTGTCTGGTGCATGTATTACACCCTAAATGAAGGAATGGCCTTATTGGCTTCAAATGATATCATATAACCTAGCTACCCAATGGCTTGTGAGGGTTTCTATGCCTCATAAGGACTAAGAGCTGGATTACAATATGTAGACATTGAAGGAGTGGCAAATTGTAAATTGTCCTTTTTTTCAATGATATAACCTAGCTATGCATACTTTTAAGTCTAACTGATTCTATTGCTCCTATTTTGATTGTTTTTGAATGTGCTGATAAATATTTTCTTGTCTTATTGGCAGATAAGATTCATTGACAATACAGATCCAGCAGGAATTGATCATCAGATTGCACAGCTTGGTGATGAGCTGGCATCTACCCTTGTAATAGTGATTTCAAAGGTCTGTGTGGAAATTATCCTTCCTTATGTGTTTAGTCCTCGTTTGGGAGAGCTTATTTTCATTGGCTTATTATGCTTAAAATAGTATAGTTGTACATAGAAAAAGTACAATTGTACCTAGAAAAAGTGTAGCTTTAAAAAGATGTACATAAGAATAAGCTGGAAATAAGCCCCTGGAAAAAAGAGCCCTTTTGCAGTTAAATAATGGGTTTTCTGGATTACGTTGTAAGGTTTGCTGCTAATGTAATGTCAACTTTTCCTTAGAGTGGAGGCACTCCTGAAACTAGAAATGGTTTGTTGGAAGTACAGAAGGCTTTTCGAGAAGCTGGCCTGGAGTTTGCAAAACAGGTTTTGATCTCAGGTTTTTCTTTCTGCTTTTATCAATCTATATCTTTCTGCTTTTATTAATTACACCCCTACTTCATAATACAAATCTAAAATAAATTTTTGGTGATAATTTTGATCCAGAGTTGCAAACTAAGATTTTGCAAGCCTTAACACTAGCCAGATAAGATATAGATTGATTTGCACATATTTGGATGGAGTCCAGGCATTAATGCCTGAGATTTTTCTCCTTCTTAATTTGATGGCAAAATTGTGATTTGGTTGCTTAAAAATGTTTTTGTGCAGGGTGTTGCTATAACACAAGAAAATTCATTATTAGACAAAACTGCAAGAATTGAGGGCTGGTTAGCTAGATTCCCCATGTTTGACTGGGTGGGTGGTAGAACTTCTGAAATGTCTGCAGTTGGTCTGCTTCCAGCAGCACTTCAGGTTAGTGATTCTTGAATTCTGAATTTGATGTGATAATCCTTTATGTTTTATGGTTATTTATATGCAATTTATGCTTCAGGGAATTGACATAAGAGAAATGCTTGCTGGTGCATCAATAATGGATGAGGCAAATAGAACTACTGTGGTAAGAATTTGCAATCAACCATTCTTTTTAATCATTGTCTTGTTCTGATGCTGTTATTTATTCAGTGAGGATGAAGAACTTTGTTGGTTATAAATTTATGGAAGTGGATAAAGTCATTAATCTGTCATTTACAGTTCATCCTGTACAGTCTAATTAGAAACGAAGTTTACATTTGTTCCAAATGCCCCAATAAAATCAATGCCAGGAGCTCCTAATAAATTGGAAAGACTACTTATCAAAACCAAAAAAAAGAAAAAGGGAAAGAGTTGGTTTGTTCCCTTGTGGCTTCAGATTTATTTTACTTGTGTTATAGCAACACCCTGCACAAAAATAAGGGCAAATATATGCTGAATAAGAAAAGGTGGAGTGGTTTACTCCCTTCATTCCTCATTCTCATTTCTCCTGTAGGTTGAAGATTAAGCTTTTCCTTTGAATGGGGGATAGGTACCTTTTGCAAGAGATAATTCCTGGCATGGCTCTTTTCTGCATAGAGTTAGCATTGTGCAACATATGTCATAAACTGAAATGGTGTTTTTTTTTTTTTTTTTTTGGTATTAAACGTGTTCATTATTACTGATATGGAACTCTATGCATGCATGCTTCCTTTTTCTTTATTTTGTCTTTGTGTGAATGGTGGTTTTGAAGATTCAACCAGACCAGTAGAATCTTCCTATTCAAAGAGCTGTATTCTGCTAGTTTCAATAGCAAAGACATCTACTGTTCTTCTTGTTGGCTAGAAATATATTTAATATGACTTTATAAAGTACAATTTTTTTTTAATATGACTTAGTGCTCTTTATTTAATTTTGTCTGATGTTCCGTTCCAGCCAATAAGTTGAACTCTTGCTTCCTTGAGACAAAATTACATATTGTGAAATTTATTGTCATAATAGTTCTGTTTTCATGGGAGATACTTGTCTCCCCCAAAAAAAAAAAAAAAAAAAAAACAAAAAAAAGGGAAAAAGTTTAACCCTTTTGGTTGATTTCTTTGATTTAGGTCAGGAATAATCCTGCAGCGTTGCTAGCTTTATGCTGGTATTGGGCTTCTGATGGGATAGGATCAAAGGTACTTTATACTCTATTAAGATTTGCTTAATATTTAAAATTTCAGCCCCTCTTAAATTGGTTTTTCTTTCCTCTGTTTTTTTCTCAGGATATGGTTGTTCTTCCTTACAAGGACAGCCTATTGTTATTTAGTCGGTATTTGCAGCAGTTGGTCATGGAATCTATTGGGAAGGAGTTTGACTTGGATGGAAATCGGGTATATGCAACAAATTTTGAGTACCTAGCTTTTGTGTGTGCGACTTAATTATTGAGGGTCTGTTTGGGATCCGCTTATTTTGCTAAAATTGAAAACTCTTTGCTGAAAGTACTGTAGATAAATGTAAAAGTTTTCTGAAATAGTATAGTTGGATCCATGAATAGTACTAAAAAGTGTAGTGGGGACCATGAATAATAGCAAGAATAAGCTGAATAGTAAAATAAGTTGGCAAAAATCATTTTTGCCAAACACACATTGAGTGGGGTAAAACTTGAAAATCTAGAAGATTAATTCAAGTTCATTTGCCATCATGGCTAGTTAGACATCCAATTTTAAATCACCACGACAATGCTATAGAATTTTAACTTATGAAAAAGAAGGTTCATTAGACTGAAGCATATATGGTACTGTTACCATTTTGGTGAGTTCTGCCATTGGTGAATATGATTCTATCTAGAGAATTTCCCTTTTGTACCACGTGACATGTGCCTATTCTTGTTTTCCCCAAGCCATTTACACACTCAATCTATGTTTTTGCAAGGTCTTCTGAATGGCTATAAGAAGTCGACCAAGCATAAACTTGAGAAGGGGGTATTCAGTAGTTTGATTGTTGGTTCAATTATCCAAATTGCTTAAAGATTAATGTTGCATTTAGATATTTATTTGTTTGTTGAAACTCTTGCTGATTGACATGTTTCTGGGTTCAAACTTTGACCCAATGGGGCTTATCATCTGGAGTATGTGGCATAAAAATTATGTCATATATGATATTTGTGTTAAAAAGTGTAAATATCAGGTAAGATATTGAACAAAGTATAAGTATTTGGAAGTATTAACTATATAAAAAAGGTACCATGCATATAGTAGTTTCTATAATAAATTTTTTCGTACCTATAAAAAAAAATAAAAAGGTACTATAAGCGTGCATTTGGATTGTGTTGGGGATGATAATTTTTTGCGTTTTGATGAAAAATGGTTGGTCTCACGGTACCATTCATGCATTTTTTGGTACTATTTATGGGCCTTACTGTACTATTTCAACTAATTTTTACCTTTATTTATAGTATTTTTAGTAATAAATTTTCAGTTTCAGCAAAATAAATGGTATCCAAACACACCTTAAGTATACTAGTGGAAAACTTCAAATTTGATGTATTTTCTTTTGAGTCCTTAGCCTCATGGCTGTGTTTATCTGATATATCCTAGAAAGACTTAATGAGTCAACTTGCATCAAATTTGATCACATTTTCTTGCTAGCATAAGTTGTTGAGGGGGCCAACTCCAACTAGCATAAAGGACCGCTACAATATGGGCTTGATGAGATAAATGGAAATACTTATCGTCAAAGATGTTCAAATTGTAGCATAATTGAAGATTTTGACTCTTTGATATCACAGGTGAATCAAGGACTTACCGTATATGGAAATAAAGGGAGCACAGATCAGCATGCGTGAGTTTTTCGTTAAATTTTTAAGAGTATATGATATATCCCATGATGCAGACTCTGCTTAGTCCTGATGCACTTGTTCTTTTATGTAGTTATATTCAACAACTGAGAGAAGGTGTGCACAATTTCTTTGTGACATTCATTGAGGTGCTTCGTGATAGACCCCCTGGTCATGATTGGGAGCTTGAACCTGGTGTGACATGTGGCGACTACCTCTTTGGCATGCTACAGGTTAGATTTATTCCAACCAGGCAGTTACTCTTGTCCTTTTACTAATCTGTACATACTAATTCAAGTTCATACAGGGAACAAGGTCAGCTTTGTATTCCAATAACCGCGAGTCTATTACAGTAACAGTGCAAGAAGTGACACCTAGATCTGTGGGTGCACTTATAGCACTTTATGAGCGAGCAGTGGGGATATATGCCTCACTTGTCAACATTAATGCTTACCACCAACCTGGTAAATATAGATTTTCTGTTGCTTATTAAACTTTTGGTCCAGAAGTCAGCATTCAAAGGTGGTGGATGCGACTGCATCATGCTTTTGGCGCTACATATGTTATCTTAAAGTTAATTTTTCATGCTTGATCAATTTATTTGACTGGTGTTCCTCTTTTCCTCTCTCTCTGTCTATCTTTATCTCAGGTGTGGAAGCTGGAAAAAAAGCAGCGGGAGAAGTATTAGCTCTTCAGAAGCGTGTTTTGACGGTACTCAATGAGGCCAGGTATTATGTCAAATCTTTAGCAACCTAGGTCTTTTTCTTTACTCCTATTTATCATTTTTTTTAAAAACAATTTTTTTTAATATCAGTTTTGAAATGTGAAGTCCTATGTAAATCTTAAATTTATGGACTCAGAAAAATAATTAAATATATTTTAACCTTGTAAATATAGAGTAGTTCTTCTTCAAGTGAGAAAGCTTGCTTGAAAGCAATAGGGTTTGTTGGAGCAGGTTTTTATGCCAAAATATGTGTCATTTTTAGATGTCCCTAGTGCATGAGTATAGACAAGGATAAAATATCAGGATGGTGTTATTGCTGTATGTTTGACTTCTGAAAATAAGATATGAAATTTTGGATTTTATAAAAAAAATTTTAGTATTACAAATTCACATCCCAAACCCAGGAATCCTCTGGCAGGGCCTTTAAAATTTTATATTAATATTAACCAAAAGCTGGACGAAATAAAGGGACCACAGCATTTACCATAGGGGACTTGGATTCTGACCATTTGAGTAGTCAATAAATCTGTTTGCAACTAACTTCTGCATAAAATGATACTTCTTAGATGCAGTTCTGTTCTGTGCTAATGTTCTCTTTTTGTTTAGTTAGAAGTAGATTTGTAACTGATTACTACAAATTTCTCTCTTTTTTCAGTTGTAAAGAGCCTGTAGAACCCTTGACACTTGAGGAAGTAGCTGAGCGTTGCCATGCTCCTGAAGATGTAATTGCAATATCTTTTGTAGTTAATTTTTGTTGCACACACTGAGTTGTACACTGCCGTACACACTCTAGCTGAAATCGTGTTTTGATAACGTGATTTTAGTTATAATTGTGAGATGGAGAATCGTATTTTGAAAACACTATTTCAAAATTATAACTAAAATCATGTTTTCAAAATACGATATTTCATCTATGTATCTGGTACATAGTGTGTAACGATCACTGCTCATCTTCTACCCTACTCCCTTTTTAGAAACTCTCACAAAGAAGCTGAAGGCTTAGCTAAAACCATTTACTTTCTCTTCTTTTTTCACAGATCGAAATGATTCACAAGATTATTGCTCACATGGCTGCCAATGATAGAGCAATTATTGCTGAAGGCAGTTGTGGATCACCACGGAGCTTAAAAGTTTTCACTGGGGAGTGTAATGTTGACGCGTTGTTTGCTTAAGATACCAACAAAAATTGCTTAGTATTTTACAATAAAGAACTACAATAAATCGTTTTGTTTCCTGTTGAATGTTTTGCCACTTCATTGAAAGTGGGTGTTTTTTTTGTTGCGATAATTTATATATAAAGATTCCATCCAGAGAGTCATTGTCAATTGAGATGTAATCATGTAACCTTGAGCAAAATTATAAAAAAAATCCAAGCGGACCAAGCCCCAATAAACAATAAATTAATTTGAATTAACAAGATGATTAATTTAAAATTCGGTTTCTTATGATTCTTATTGGACTTTTTAATTTTTGGATTACTAATTCCAACTGACATGTTCTTATTGTCTTGTCTTGGAGGATTATTTGTCTGGTTCCCCTAGCAAATTTGAATTTAAAAATGAAATAATCACCCTGAATTGCCAATCATTTTCACGTGCTCCACAATGTATGATACATCAAACATGTCACTGCATGATAAGGATTTGATAATTCTGACTTCTGTCTTGTCTTGGGGGAATTTTAACTGTATGGCTTCCCTAGTAAACTTAAAAATGAGACAGTAACGCTAATTAGAGAAGCCTGAGTTGTCTATCATTTTCGTGTGTCCCACAAATGCATGCTACATCTAATTGCAAGTTCCCTTTGGACCAGAGAAAATTCTGCTCAAACGGTCGATAAATTTATTACACTCTTGGACGGGGCATAATGATGTGGACCAAATTATTATGGAGGATCATTTGAAGGGAGAGCAGCTACAACAGTCATTGTCAATTTTTTGTTCTGCAATTGAGCCACAACAATTGAAGTCAATGTCAATGACTTTCTGTCCTTTTTCTTTTGATTTTGTTCTGCAACTACTTGGCCGGGCAGTAAGGAATGTCTCCTTTTGTGGAAGCTTGCATGAGGCTGCCAGCCAATTTGAAAAGGGAGTTATGAGATTATAAAGTTTAGTTATACCTTTTTTGTGCATTAACTTTTATCAAAATTATAATGCCGTAAAATGTGAGTGGCAGAGAAAAAGTAGAGTCATGTGAAAATGATTGTTTACTACTCACAATTAACTACATTAAAATTAAAGTTATAATAAAAGTCGTGACACAAAAATTGTAATTATAGGAAATTTGGAAATCAAAAACCCACACAAGTTAAAGAGCAACCTAGTGTTTATGGTTGAAATCTAAACCGACACCATCTATCTTATACATCAATTTTATGCAACTCTTGTCTCACACTTTTTTAGACCACATACCTGTGGACTTTACATGTTGTGAGTCATTGATTCCATAGAATGTTTACCTAGAAGACTGCATCCTACCTTTAAGCTACATTATATATTTTCTTCTAAAATTTATTTTCCTCAACTATGTATTGCCCTTAAAATGATATTTGTATTAGAAATTTCTAAATTTTTTAAAGATAATTACATTATGGCTTTCTTAAAATTCTATCCAATAATTTAAATAGATACCAAAATATTAATAGTAACGATTGATATTAGCCTAACAAAATTCAATCCATTCATCTTAAGGATAAGATTTAGGAAACTCCATAAATGAAGTTACCTAAAAAGCTTCAGATAATAGTAATCTTCATCCGTTACTTTATTAGGTTTTATTAATTAGTTTTTATTTTTTATTTGCTGGAAAGTCTCAATTACTAGGATTATTAATATGCTAAAGTGATAAGGTTTGCATTTATCAAAAAAAAGGAAAAAAATGCTAAAGTTTGTTGGCCTATAGTCAAGAAGGTAGTAATAACACAACCAACAATAAACAATTATAGCACTAGTAGAAAATAATGAAATGGAAAATTTTTTAAAAAAAAAGAAAAGAAAAAAGAAGAAGCATATTCTCCAGCTGTGTCATACTGACATATTCAAAAAATTTCAAATTAAAGTTCCTACCCTTATCATTTTTTCGCCGCCAACGTGGAATAAGTGGATGATAAAAATTGTAGTCTGTGACTAGTCCACAGATTCTAACATAGCCGTAAATTTTGCATAAAAGCTTGGTTGTTAGTTGTTACCAACGGAAACCACATGTACACTGTGAACATATCATTTCTTTTACTATAGAACCTTCATTCCTCAAAATTATTGTTGTTTTTACGAAGAAACATTATAGAATTATTTGGAACCCACGAGCATTTCACGGCAAACACAGACACAGTGACACATAAATACTACACAGTTAAGAAAGAAGAAAAGTATGGGCCAAAAGTGGGACCGACCATTCCCATGTGACTTGTGTACTAGCGGGAATTTAGAGAAAGTGTTCCCACTACAACGTTCGACTATTTAATGTTTTTTAATAGTAATAGTTAAGAAAAAAACGGAGTTCCACTTTGCCACGTCAACTACCCGTTACTTTTTTTTCATGCCCTCACTGCCTAATCTCACCTACGTGCGCTTTATTTGCGGACTACTTAGGATTTTCTGTTTCATTAATTTCTCATTATTTTAGAAAAATTTTAGTATGTAAAAAAAAAAAAAAATTCTATCATGTCATTTTAAAATGAATAAATTAGACATTAAAACTCAAAGCTAAAAAAATTAGAGTTTGACTTGCCTTAACTCCCATGCACGAGAGACTACGACATGATCACAACACGAGTTTTAAAATAATCACGTGTCAGTTTTGTATTATTCTATTTACCTAAGCATTGGCCGGAAGCTTGGCCTAACATCTTAAACCCGTAACAAAATGTTTTTGAGATTTTAAAAATAAAGAATTTAATATTTAGAACATATTAAAACCCCAAACACAATAAGACTTGCTATTAAATTTGTTATTATTTAAAACCTAATGTAGGGTTTAATTTATTATATTTAAAACTAATATATTTATATTTAATTATTTACAATTTAAAGGTTTAATTTGTTGTTCTTATTTTTTTTATTAATTTGTTATTTTTGAAGATGTAAACTCTCAAAATATAGGATTTTTTTTTTTGAATTTTTTTTTTTTTGGGTAAACATTGCGTCTTATGACTATTTCGTTGACGACACGACGACGTATATTCTGAACCGACATCATCGTTGGATTTTTAATTTGAAAGAGAGAATCTACCAAAATAAAATAAAAACCAAAGACATTATTAAAAAAAAAAAAAAGTTCAGTGAAAGAGAGTAACCAAAACTAAAGTACCAAACCTCACAAACAAATCTCACTGATCAGTCTCTGAGCTGCGCAGAGGTAGCTTTTTCGCTAAGTAAAACCTTTTTCATTCTCTCAAATCTCTCGAACCCTTCCTGTTATATACTAGGTTTCTCTCTCTCTCTCTCTCTCTCTCTCTCTCTCTCTGTAAATCTCAAAGTTTTGTTTAGCATTGCGCTTTGCTTAGCTATTTCGCTGTGAAAACCTTAAGCTCGATTCATATGTGAGTTCGTTTTCTTTTGAGTACTAAGATCTCTGTGTTTATAGCTTCTGATTTCTTTGTTTATTTAGTTTTCACTATAATTTTTTCTGTGTTTAAATTGTATCTGAGATTTTTTTTTTTTTTTTTGGGTTTAGGTGAAGATAAATACCTAGGGATAATGTTCACTGAAGGACTTGATAAGAATGCCCTTCGTTGGGTTAGAGAGGTCAGTTTTCACAAACTCAATTCCCATTTTTTTATTTTCACTTAATTTTTTTTTGTTTATAGCTTATTTTCATTAATTTTTACTCAGTAAAATTTGCTTTTTTGTAGTGTAGTAGGATAGTAGGATCTGTTTATGGAAATTGCTTTTAGTTTATGTTTTTCTTCAAAGTAATAAGAAATTAATTTCTGGTTTTGTTTTCTAATCAGAAGGAAGTTACATTATCAAATTCAAATATGAGACCCAGGATTGACCCTATTGCTGGCATTCGAAATGTTGGTGGCCGGGGATTTGGATTGCCCCCTCCATCTAAATTTAGAAGTGGACATTTACCTATGAATGCCATTCCAGTATCGAGAACGATACCTGGTGATGTAGATGATAGTGGGTCTAATTCTGAGAAAGATATGAGTACTGAATCTGATGAGGAGGTGTATGGGGGTAGGTACTCGTTGGAATCGTCTCCACAAGACGAGAGGGTACCTAATGCGACTGCTCATAGGTATGGAAACCCGGTGCAGAGGCAGGCGCGTTATGGTAGTGATTACATGTATTCTGATGTTAGTTCTTCGATGGAAACGGTGGTAGGAAGACGTGGGAATTTGGCGGAGAGGTTGGTGAGGGGAAATGGGAGGTACCCTGTTGGGCGGAATGGTTATACAGAGGATGAGTCATCAGATTCTGCTGCTAGCTCGGAGTTTTCTTCTACACAAGTGGGAAGCATCAATGGGGCTGTGCCTCGGGGTAGAGCTTATGTTTCTGGGGGATATGCTTCTAGTGTGCCATCGCAGAATGTGGAAAGTGCTGCTGAAAAGGTTTGTAAATACTTTTGGAGCTTATATTATGTTTTGGAGCTTGTGTTGGTGTACTATCTGTTGTTGTTGTGTTATGGATTGTACATAATTTTTTGGATGCTATGTGTTTAGATTTCGAGAATAGCATCCCAATGTAGTCCTAATTTAGAAATATGGTTGACGATGATCTTAAACCCCCTTTTTTATATATCAGTTTATATTGGTTCCTTGTCTTGCAGAAGTCATTTTGATTGTATTAATGAGGCCTAGCTTTTCACTCTTTTAAACTATTCTTAGGTGGGCCACAAAGCAATTTAAACTCTTATATTATATTGAAATTTGTATCATTATTAGACTCAAGGTTTGTAATGTAACAGTTTCCTTTATTAGCACTAGTATGATATATGCAAACTATCTTGTTAATTTGAATTCTTTTCACGTTCTGCATATGCATCCATACTATCAATTGAATCTTATTTACTGTCTTTGCTAAATTGTTATCTTTTACAGGATTCACATTTGAGAAACTTGCGGACCGATAAGTTCTCCGATGATGATGATGATGATGATGATATTCCCAGTGCACCTCCTATTGATGGTTCCACTCATGAAATTAAGCAAGCTGCTGATAGAAGTCCAGTATCTAGAGTACATAGTACACCATACGTACCGGGTTCGAGTAAAATCTCAAACAAAAATGATTGGAATACATCAGAAACCACATTTACTGTTAAGCCAGAGAATGATACTGTAAATAGGAATGCTGACCAGTTTGTAAGGTTAGTGTTCTTTAATTGTTCTTTTTGGCAAAAGCTGTATGCAAGTGTGTTTTTGGGATGCACATTACACTTGAGGTCTTGAAAAGACATATTCATTTGCGGCACATTATACTTGTGTGCTTTAACGTCTAAACGCTTTAGTTTTTGTCATAAATTTGGGAAATAAACCGTTTTGTTATATTATCTGTTGACAGAACTACAGCTGGTTCCGAAGCAGGTGCATCTTCAGGTTCATATCTAGCCCGCCTCCCAACATTTCATGCAAGGTATCTCTCTGAACACCATAAATGGAGCTGATGATAAGCCTAGAGTCCTTTTCCTATTATTAAATGTGATCTTTAACTGTTCTTGTTTGATTTTTAAATCAAATTCAGTGCTCTAGGGCCATGGCATGGTGTGATTGCATATGATGCATGCGTGCGACTTTGCCTACATGCATGGGCAATGGAGTGCATGGAAGCCCCCATGTTCTTGGACAATGAATGTGCTCTATTACGGGATGCTTTCGGGTGGGTTCAGTCTCTTCTTGTTATTCGTCTATAATGCCACCAATCCAAGCTAGTTTTGAGTATAGTTTCTATATTTGTAATAATCCATATCCTAAATGTTTGTGGCCAAGAACAAAAAATTTGCTCGATGGTTTCATCATATAAGAAACTGTATTTTGGACTTCTATTGCTTCTTATTGGACTATAGTATATATCTTTTCCAGGCTTCCTCAGCCATCTGGCTCTTCTGCATCTTATTGCACCAATATATATATATATTCTATTCAACATAGGGACGAACTTAATCGCATCTCCTTATTGGCAAGTTAGAAAAAATCATTGAACTCCCAACGTCTTAAACATTACTTGCTTGTGACCAACCACTATTCATAGTTTATTTATTTATTGGCATAAGATTCTTAGTTTGTTAGTTCCATTGATATCTAAATAATTATTTTTTTGATAAAATATCTAAATAATTCTTACCATGACTAATTGGGAATCTTAACACCCTTGCCTTGGTTTAGTTTCTCCTCAGTAATGCAAAACCCATTTAGTTTGTTCTTACTTTACAAGTCAGTACTCTGTACTTTTTCAGAAAGTACGTATTTGAAATCACTGGATTAAAGTGGTAGTGCTTAAAATGTATTTACTCCCGCATGTCGTTTTAGTTCCAACTGTGTCCCATGCATTCCTTCAAATTTTAAAGGCTTACAAGTGAAGAACTACTACAAGGTATTGAGAGAGCATTTGGAAAGTTAGGGTGCCTCCATGTATTCTATTTTTTCCATGGTGTGCAGTATTAGAAATGTTGACTATTGATAATTTAAGGAGATGAGGGTTGATACTTATGGATTGGTGCTTTATGTGCAAGAACCATTGAGAGAGTGTGGTTCATCTTTTTCTTCATTTTGCAATGGCTTGGGAGTTGTGGTCTTTGTTTTCTGTCTGTTTGGAGTCTATTGGTTATACCTTCTTCAGTCTTAAATTGTTTCCGGGTTGGAAGGGGTGTTTTGGAAAAAGAAGCAACGGGGAGATTTGGATAGCCATTCCTTTGGGCTTAATGTTGTCTCTAGAGAATGAAATGTCTGTTGCTTTGGGGGGGGGAAAGAGTTGAATTTGGCAAAGATGAAGTTCTAATTCCTGAAGACTATATGTGGTTGGACCTCAATTTCTCATACTTCTTCTACCATGAACTTCTAGAGTTCCTGGACACCCTAAGTTTCTGTTAATTTTTTTTTGTACTTCTATTTTTTCTTCCTTTTTTTGTTATTTTGTTTGGGCTTTCCTTTCTATGCATACTCCTTGTTTACTAGGGTTGTGCCCCTTCTGCGCTTCTTTTTTTATTGAGTCTTATTACGTATAAAAAAAAACTGGGTTCCTCCCTCACACTTTCTCCTTGCAGCTAACATTTGTCTACTACATTCAACTATTTTCCATTGAATGATTCTCTGATGATGCAGATTGTGTAAAATTTCCAAATAACATACAGAAACATTTTCATGGTTTTTCCTTTTGACACTTTATGCTTACTCTTAAAATAATTTATTTGTAGATTACGGCAAGTACTATTACAATCAGAAGATGAATTAATGAAGAAGCAAACTTCGGAGCTTACCAGTGAGGGGGTTGCTCCAAAGCCTAAGAAAAATATTGGCAAGATGAGGGTGCAAGGTAGTTTTTATCCTCAGCTTTGGCACTCTTGTCATTCAAGCTTATAAGGAAATGTTCCTAAAATCTTGTTGATTGTGCAGTGCGTAAAGTGAAGATGTCCCTTGACCCACCTACTGGCTGTAGTATCACATCCTTTAGGGCACCAGTAATTAAGTTGGAAACCATTCAATATCACCTCTCTAATTTGCAGTCAACACTTGCTTCTGGATGGCAAGCTTTAAGAAAAATTCGTGTTGCACCACGTCTACCTGCAAATCGGTCTTTTTCACGTCAGAGCTTGGCATATGTGCATGCCAGTACAAAGTATATAAAACAGGTGTCTGGACTCCTCAAAAATGGTGTAACAACTCTACGCAGCAGCTCAACATCATATGAAGCGGTGCAAGGTATGCAAACTATGTGCTTTATCGATTTGTCATACAAGATGAATTAGCTGCTGATTTAGACTTTTTTTGGGGGGAAGGGTGGCATAAATAACTATTTTATTAAAAGAAAAGAAAATCACCTAAAAATAAAGGATAGAAAACTGTTCAGGTATATCTATGTTTAGAAAACACAGTATAAGAATGCAGTACATTGCAAAATGCATTGTGTGCTTTAGTAGGCTAATTTTCCATTTCTGGCTCGACTAAACGTCACAAATGACAAGTTTGTTACAATTTCAGAATTGCTATGAGTTGCCCCTGTGATTAAACCTATAAATGACATATTTGCATTGATGTGATGTTCAGACCCTTTATTTGTAGCACTGTTTAATATCTTTCTTGGTTCATTCTCTTTTAATTTTCTTCTGAATACTGCAACTTAAAGGGTTCCCCCCCATGCAAATGTTATCAGAAACGTACTCTTGTCTGTTAAGGCTGAAAAGTTCACCTGAAGAAGATTCCATCCGAACGCAACCTGGAGCTGGTGATATGCATATCTTGTACGTTCTCTTCCTGCTTTTATTCTTTCTATTTCTAAATTTTCTTGAGAAAGATGCTGACAACTCTACAGCTTTCCAGATAGTATAGGAGATGATCTGCTAGTTGAAGTCCAGGATTCCAAGGGGAAGCATTTTGGCCGTGTCCTTGTTCAAGTGGCTACTATTGCTGATGACCCGGTAATATTATTTTGCCCTGACATTAGATTTAAGGACATTTTTCTGAAAATTGTTGAGATAGAAGGCTGATACTAGAGTTGAATGCAGGCTGACAAGCTACGCTGGTGGTCTGTTTATCGCGAGCCAGAGCATGAGCTTGTGGGCAAGATACAGCTGTATATAAACTATTCAACTGTTTCAGATGATAATAGTCATCCCAAGGTGAGTGACCCTGTAGAGTAGTCTTCAAATGTACTAACCATTTCTAATAAAAGCTGCCTGTAAGCTGTTGTCTTAACTGAATCATGGTACAAGGTTGCTAACATAGATGATCATTTAGTGAAAGATCAGGATGTGAGACATGCTATGTATTAATGAAGATATGACCTTGTGATTACTTGCTGTAAAATTTTTCCTTTAATGTCCATTCCACAAATCAAAATATTACTTCCCATAATGTGTGTGCCTCAATTTGTGTGTTGATTACTTCTAAAGGGGCAAATTTGGAAAGTTATGTTAAAATTTAAAATGTTTGCATTTACATAAACCTACTCATTATGGGGCAGAGGGAGTAATTAATTTTGAAATTGATGGCTAATAACTGTAGAATTTTAACTTACCTGTGCATATTGAGATATATTGTATCTTTGGGTATTGTGAAATGCTGTAATATCAGTATTGCCCAAATTCTATAATTGAAGTGGTAAGTAGCTGCAGTCTTTGTCTTGATATTTCTATTGTCTCTTCATTTAGATAATTAAAGGCTTACCCTCTTAATAACAATGAGAGATTGGCAGCCTGTACTCAAAGAAAAAGTTCCTTGATTGTTAAAGATATTCCCTCACCCAAACCCATAAAAAAGAAGAAGAGAAGAGTAGTTGTATGAAGAATGATTGTTCAGTATTTGAAAGTGGGAACGTGTATATTTTTTAATATATAGATTATAATATTTTATTAAAAGGAGGAGATACTTTATGCACGTAGGGTGTCTATACAAAATATTTATAAAGAATAGAAACACACCAATCTTCACATTCGAAGAGAGTAGGAACATGTATTCTTTGTATTATGTCATGGCTTACTGAATAGCTTGATGATATTATATGCTATTCCTGTGGTCCCAGTGTGGCTCTGTCGCAGAAACAGTTGCATATGATCTAGTTTTGGAGGTTGCTATGAAGGTTCAGCATTTTCAACAAAGAAACCTATTGTTGCATGGCCCATGGAAGTGGCTCTTAACAGAGTTTGCCTCATATTATGGGGTTTCTGAAGTATACACCAAACTGAGGTAATTGATATGTTAATGTTAATTGCCTTTTGATATTGAAAATAGTAGGCCATACAATAAAAGTTATCACCACTTGTTATGGTTGGCTATTTACTCAAATTATGTTTCAATGTGCCATGTGAATAGATACCTTTCTTATGTCATGGATGTAGCTACACCAACAGCTGACTGCCTCAACTTGGTGTATGAATTGTTAATGCCCGTTCTTATGAAAGGCCACATCAAGAACATATTGAGTCATCAAGAGGTACAAATCTGCTTTCCAGTTTAAAGCATGTGATGATTGTTCTGATTGTTATGTTGTTCTTTTCCAAGTTGCTTTTCTGCAATATTGACATTGTTTTTGGTTGATAGTTCTCAGCCTGATCCATATATCTCTCCTAACACAAATTTGCATGATTTCTGGTTGCCTCATCAGAATCGAATTTTAGGAGAAACTAAGGATCAAATTGAACAGATATTCTCCTTAGTTTTTGAGAATTACAAGTCACTTGATGAATCATTGCCCTCGGGTATTATGGAGGTTTTCAAGCCTGCAACTGGGCTAGCAGCACCTGCGCTGGAACCTGCTGTTAAATTATATACACTTCTTCATGACATCTTGTCTCCTGAGGCTCAGACTGCTTTATGCCATTATTTTCAGGTCTGAGAGACTGAACCAACATTTTTCATTATGATGCTTGCTTGAGTTGTGCATATATCTGTTTACTCAGAGTTAGTGTCTCCCCAGGTTGCTTCAAAGAAGAGATCAAGAAGACATTTGGCTGAGACAGATGAATACGTTACCGGCAATAATGAAGGCATTTTAATGGATAATGTTACTATGTCTACTGCTTACAAGAAGATGATATCACTGTGCATGAACATTAGGAATGAAATTTTTACTGATATTGAGATCCATAATCAACACATTCTTCCCAGGTACGTTCCTCAACTAATCAATGCATTGATACCTGAATTGTGCAAAAATCTAAGATGATGATAGTCATGTAACCATGCATCATAATGTGCAATATATTGGTTTATCTCTTATTAGTCTATCTTTCACTTCCAAATTTACGATCTCACATTTGACAGCACATGCCTTCAAAGTTTGGCTTTACTGTACTGTTGTAGAAATTTAAATGGAACAATTTGATTCTCAGCAAACTGAAATGTTCCATTCAAGATTGATATATACTTAAGTCAACCTTAAAAAATGTAAATAAAAGCCTTGATTTATTTTTTTCTTTCTGATCTTAAATAATAATTATTATTATCATTATTATAGTGGTAGAAGCAGTAGTAATATATAATCATCATCATTATCATTATTATTATTGCTTTTGATATATTATCAACTCCTTAAGTTCCTTAGCCATAAAAAAAAATATTATCAACTCCTTAAGTTCCTTGATTCTAATTACTTTTTTAAAGAGTGTTGCACTCGCTTGATTAATATGATTTGCAAACACACTCTTGGCTGGGGGGGGATCATCCTTAGATTGACACTATTGCATACATGTTCAAAATTTTCATGGTTCTTACTTGGTGGTTTGTCTCGCACTCTCATGTCAAGCAAGTGGGATTCTAATATTTTGAATTTCTTTGTACAGTTTTTTAGACCTCCCAAATCTGTCTGCATGCATCTATAGCACAGAGCTTTGCAACAGATTGCGTGCTTTCCTCATTGCTTGCCCCCCCACAGGCCCTTCACCTCCTGTAGCAGACCTTGTTATTGCTACAGCAGATTTTCAGAGGGATCTTGCCGCCTGGAAAATCAGGTAATATTATCTCTTCTGTATTATTTTAATGGCACAGAAAGAGCCGAACAAGAGTTCGACTATCATAGTAGTTATTACTTTGTGTGGTTTTAACCCAATGTTATGTTCTTTCTCAGTCCTGTTAAAGGTGGAGTTGATGCAAAAGAATTGTTCCACTTGTATATTATGGTATGGATACAAGATAAGCGTCTCTCTTTGCTCGAGTCCTGCAAATTAGACAAGGTAAATGCGTTAAACCATGGTACTACCATATGTATTCACTCCTTATGCTTGCCAAATCCTCTTGGTTCTTCTCCATAACTGCTTGGATGGAAAGCAATTGAGTAACTTTGACTCATCCAAGTTATTTATTTTTTGGGGCTTTTCTTTTTTTGTTTTGGGGGGACGGGGACCAGCATGTTGGAGGACTATGTTTACAGTGATTCTTTGAAATTCTTGAATCTTCAATTTTATTGCACATTCTACAAGTTGTACGTAATCATCTGAAAGTTATGTACTTGCAGGTAAAATGGTCAGGAGTTAGGACACCACATTCTACTACTCCTTTTGTTGATGAAATGTATGACCGACTGAAAGAAACTTTGAGCGACTATGAGATCATCATTTGCCGATGGCCAGAATATATTTTCGGCTTGGAGAATGTATGTCCAGATGGGTTCTTCATCTTTCAATCTTTATTTTTCTATTTGGTCTTAGACATCACTGTCTTTTTCTTTATTTAACCCTGTGGGTTTTTGTTTTTTTTAAAGATCTATTTGAGTTGGAAGCATATTTTTTTATGTGTCTCTAACCATTGTCTAACTCTGGTGACCAGCCTTTTGGTTGATTATTGACTCACAAAATTCCTAGGCTTAATTTGAACTTTGAAGTGACTAGTGAGGCTGGGTGTCAAAATGAGGTTAAGGGCTTAAAAATAAAGCTTTTTATTCCTACAGTTCAAGTGAAATACTGAGCAGTCTTATACAACAATAAATACGTAAATAAGAGGAAATAAGTAAGAAAAAATAAATGAAAACATATATATGAGCTTTCTTTTTATCTTACAATGGTGCTATTTGCATTCCTCACGTCTTTTTCTTTCATTGCATATCAAAACCGAGCCTATATTTCTTGTAATTTCCAAACCATTATCACCTTGTCTGGCCTTTATTCAAGATAAACACGGGATTTGCTCAAGAACTTATCTCATCTCTTTGTGGACTCATTTTGTGTAGTCACCAATTATCTTATTCCCTTTATGCAGCACTAGAACTTGCAAGACAAGATTCTAAATTTGTTCATATGTTAATTGAAATAACAGTAATAAAAATATAAGAAAATACTGAAATTGTTTTACTTTTTTGGATTATGTTTTCCACTAGGCTATTGCTGATGTTGAGAAGGCAGTAGTGGAAGCTTTAGACAAGCAATATGCAGATGTCTTGGCACCAGTGAAGGAAAATATGGCACCCAAGAAATTTGGCCTAAAGTATGTCCAGAAACTTGCCAAACGTTCTGCGTGCCCCTATGTAGTTCCTGATGAGGTCAGCTGTAACTTCCCAAATTTATAAGGTTCCTTTAACTATGTATATTATTCTGGTTTGAAAATCTAGTGTTGCCTTTCAGCTGGGAATTCTACTGAATTCCATGAAGAGGATGCTTGATGTCCTGCGCCCCAAGGTAGAAGTTCAGTTCAAGTCATGGGGTTCTTGCATCCCTGACGGAAGAAACAACGCAGTCCCTGGAGAGCGTCTCAGTGAGGTAACAGTGATGCTGAGAGCCAAGTTCAGAAATTATCTGCAAGCAATGGTGGAGAAACTTGTAGAGAATGTGAGTATCATCCTGAAAGTGACACATGATTTGGAAGTAGTTTGGGACCTAAGCTAAGATATATTTTAGTTAATGAAATGACATAAACAAAAAGATAGATATTTCTTCTTTTTTATTTATTTATTTATTTATTTTTAAATTTAACAATAAAATGAAAGATCTTTAGCAATGTACAACAACAAATTTTTTGTTCCTGAAGTTGGTCTTGTACAAGTGTCTTTGTTTATGCTATCCTCAAAAGTGGAGGTTGTGGGCCCTTCTGCAGCTTATCAACTGTAATAAAGCTTGCTGGATGACATATGAGTAATTCTTGTTTGAAATAAAGTGTCCCTATAAACTCCAATAGGCATACCTACATTTATAGTCCCAATAGATGTGTACAGGAAATTACTGCTGTTCTGCATATATCTGCAGCAGCCAAGTTTTTGTTCCCTTTTTTCAGAGTAATATTTCTTGTATAAAATTAAATTAGGCAAGGATTTCTGTCATGTGTGCTTGATTGACTTCCTTTATTTTGTTGTTCCAGACAAAGTTACAGAATGCCACAAAACTGAAAAAGATTCTTCAAGATTCAAAGGAAACTGTGGTGGAATCTGATGTAAGGGGTAGAATGCAGCCACTGAAAGAGCAGCTGACAAATACAATGAATCATCTCCATACCATCTTTGAGACTCATGTTTTCATTGCAATCTGTCGAGGTTACTGGGATCGGATGGGACAGGTAAGTTAATTGCATCTGGATCTTATTCTCGTACTTTTTTTTTTTGGATGAATATTGTCATACTACTTTCCAAAGTCAGGCTTGAGGCTAATGTTATATTTCTTGTTACAGGATGTCTTAAGTTTCTTGGAGAACAGGAAAGAGAACAGGTCATGGTATAAAGGTTCACGAATTGCAGTTACTGTAAGTAGTAGCGTTACACTTCTTTTTCCTTGATCAGTAGTAGCACTACAGCTTTATTCAAAATTTCAGTTAGAACAGCAGTGGTGCAGTTCACATGGATTTGGGCAGTATAGTCTATGATCAATGATATAGTTGGTTCCTTCCAATTACATCTAAATTTAAAAAGATGATAAACATTTTTTTAACCTATCAAAAAAGAAAAGTTGATTAGATTATATTATTTTGTGTGCTGTCTTTTGTTATGGAAACTATACTTAATTGGGGGGCTCCTTCAGATTACATCTAGGGCTCTCAGAAAATTTAATCAGATACATCATTAGAACCACCTTATCAAGCTTAGAAAATGTGGTGTGAATCAATTAATCAAGTTGTTGGCACACTCATTCTAGCTGGTTCCTGCAGGGACCATTTTATTGTTAAATACTGCATGTTTCTGTTACCTTGGTTGTTACAAATATTGTTATTCCCTAATGTACTACTAGGTTCTCCATAGTCAACATTGAGAACCATGGGCTCCCCAATTCCAGAATCATTACACAGTTTTTGTTTTCCACTTTTTTATTGGGGAGGGGGGTGGTATGGTCATTGGCAGGTAGGTAACTTAGTTTTCTGGTGTCATTTTCGGAAGTGGTTTTATTATACCTTCTTTCTGTACTTTTCCCTTCAGATGTCTGACCTGTCATTACTTTGCAGATTCTCGATGATAGCTTTGCTTCACAGATGCAGCAATTGCTGGGAAATGCAATTCAAGAGAAGGACCTTGAACCACCTAGATCCATCATGGAGGTCCGTTCGATTCTGTGTAAGGATGCTCCGAATCACAAGGACAATACATTTTATTATTGAGCCAATGTAAATAGGACGGGGGGAAGGGGCATGTCTTATCAAAAAGCAAGGGCTCAAGTATTTGTATCCTGGTAGATCTAGGTGGTACACGATCTCATTGGCCTGCATACAGAATTATATATAGTCGCATTGACTGCTGGGGTTGCTAATTTTGTAGAGGGAGCAAGCAACTCAGCTGCTCCAGGTTCATAAATCACTCTCTTTAGAAAATTCCATTTTTTCAACCTACCTATATTTTCCATAATGAAAATATAATAGATACTGGAAAATTGATCCTCGCCTTTTTTCTTTGTAATATCCATATATGGTTTTAGTGGCTTTGCCTCTGTTTTACCATGTTTTAGTTGTCCTCAAATTTTTGGCTGGTCAACTAGACAAGGCATGTTCACTCTTGAAAAGAGAAAAAAAAAAATGAACTGGGCTATTCTGGGTATTAAGCTTCTAAAAGCCTTTAATGCCACATCAATAGTTATGAATACAATTTTTGTTTTGATGAAAATCTTGTATAAGAATAGTTTTCCGTGATTTTTAATGATTGGTAACATCAGAAAAATGAATTAAAGAAAAACTATCTTTGGTCAATATAAAAAGTATGACTTATTTTTAAAAATTGTTTTCCATTAAATTTTTTTGAAAACAACTTTATCTCATAATAAGCTATATAAGGAAAGTTAGAAGATTGTTTTTTAAACTCATTTAAGGTTACTACCAAACATAGGAAAATGAAATAGTTTTTTAGAAAATATTTTTTGAAAAATGAAATAGTTTTTTAGAAAACATTTTTTGAAAAATGATTTATTTTCTAGAGAATATTATCGCTGAAATAAATAGAGGAATTACTGTTTTCCTTAGGATTGCCAGCAAAGTCACCTTGTTTCGTGAAAAGCTTTAGGTGTTAGTCTCGTTCGGGTTACATGTGAATGCAAATGCGTAACCCAATAAACGAGGAAAGCGGTAGGAAAATGAAAACTGCACCTTTAAGCGAAATATGTGTGGGTAGCCTCTTTGATGGAATTCAGACCGTACCTTGTGTAACAGAAACAGCTAGGCCTAGTAGTAACGTTATAAAAGAGCCTGCCACCTCTCTCTTAGATTGTCACAACTCACAAGCTATAGCAAGGATCTAAGCAACCAACTGCCTAAGTTTTTGCATTGAAGTTTTGCTAACATGACTATTTCTTTTTTTGATAAACCTATAATTTGACTATTTCACTTTATTCTTTTTGTGACATAATCTATTTCAAACAAGTACTGGTTTTATTTTATTTTATTTCTATATTTTTTTTATAGACAATATAATAAGTATTGATTCTTCTATTTGTCTGGCTTGCACAATGACCAAAAAACTTCAATGTTTACTACTGCTAAAAGCTTGTTTCCCACCAAAATGATGCTTATGAAGATCCCTAATAATTACTCTCAATTGGCACAAGATAACAAAGTTTCTTTCTGGTCTCTTGTGATTGGTTCTTTTGGGCACTAATAATATGGCCTAAAAGGTGATCTAGAATCTAAAGACACCCATTATTTGACCTAGGTTCTTAGATTTTCAGACATTCCAGCTCTACGGATGATTCCCCAAAATATGGAGACAAAAAAAAAAAAATTTACTATTCAGTCACTATAAGTATTGTAAATAAAATTCTGCACTTAGATACATCGCCCCACTAGAAATGTATAATCCCTTATTTTAGAAGAAAGTATCTTTAACTTAGGTGAAACTGAGATGTGGATCCCATAGCTTATATGCCCAAAGTATACAAGATTTTTGCCTATTCTCGAGTAGCCGCGAATTGTTCCGCTCAATGGTCCAGCACAACGTGTGCTGCTTTGGTCAAAACAAACTCATCAAATGGTTTCTTTCTCAAAATAAAAATAATAAAAATAATTCTCTATATCTGGACCGAATATTCATATTTCACAGGATGTGTGCTGTGACATATGTGCAAGCCACCTGTTCATAGAGATCCTTTCACGTCTGTAAAAGTCCGAACAACTTTGTCGTCCAAGTTAATTAAAACCTACATAATAATATTAGCTAGATTCCCAACCAACCATTTTATTAAGGCAGCATCTTCAAATCGAACAAACGTGATCCCTTTAAAGAAGCAAATTTGTTGGATTAGGTTTAAATGTTCATTCCTCCTACCATCATTCCATATTTAAATTAGGACAAAGAATAAAACATAGAATATCTGAATATCATGTGCCACCAATTGAATTAGGTTTAAATAAGACACGAGGAACTAGTTTTTATTTTTTTCCCACCAAGACTAGTTGAAACATGTTATTCTTTCTTTAATTTCAGAACCAGATTTTCACTTAAATTTGTTCTACAATGCAGATGCTAAAGAGTAAAAATTGCTCACTAATTAAGAATCATATGATAAGCCATGACCTAATTACAAGTAAAATAATCCCATCGGTTGTTCGGTGCCACTTATTGACAACATAATAATACAACGAATATATACATCTGTTGCTAGCTAATGCAAGTCCGTGCACTCAGGGAGATAGCCTTAATAAAAGTGCAAGTAAGAATAAGACTGCAAGCCTTACAATGAAACTTTTCCAATGATTTGAATTGCACTCTGGAAATGCTTCGAAAGGAAGAAATATTTACAGGATTAAAAATGATGTCAACAAACTAATTAATCAGTGGTCATGAAATGAATTGCATTAATGTTACAACGTATGGAACACCGAGCTAGCACAACCACAAATATGACAAAGAATCCTAACATCGGACGTTTTCTCCACGCAGCACAAGCAAATCAGAGAAGCTTTGATATCACATGACAAGAAGTCCAGAATGCCTTGGTTGCAGCCCTTAGAATTACAGGGTTTTGGTATATCCTGTTCGGGGAAAAAAAGAAAAGAAAGATCAAGATCAGTAGATAAGGTAATTCTATAAAAAAAAAAAAAAATAATAATTAAATAGTGGTATTGGCTTGATCAATCAAATATAGATGTGGGAGCAAAGTGAAGATTCTTGGAACTTGGCAAGGTACTGATCAGAAGACATAGTTCACCTCACACTAGTAGCCGACACTATAAAATCACCATTACACTGCATAATAAATATAGACCATGTATATATAAGCAGGATTTAGCATAATTAACCTACCCTATAGCAGTTGCACCCCAAGATGCCACATTATAAATAACTTTGCTTCCATCCCATGCCTTCCGAAGCTTTCCCTTTTTCTTTTTCACTGAGAATGTCTTGCTAAGGGCTAAAAAAGAATTCAGAGAATGTCAGAACTCCATTCCGATATCACCGGCAACAAAATTGTTACAACTACACATAAGTTGTATTTGGAATGAACAGGTGAAAGAAAACTACAGAAATTTTTCTCTTCAATTCATCATACAACATTAGGAAGAAAAATATAGGCACAGAACAGTTGAAGGATAAAGCCAATCAAACTTACCATCCTGGAGTTGGTTTGGGGTCAAATCCTGCAAAATAAACATCAACCATTTAGAAAACATTTTATTCTTCAAAGAAAGTATATCATCATCTTTTTACTTCTTAATTTCTTTTTATAACCCATGGTTGACATGCATAGACCTTGTCATTAAAATTGTGTGTGTGACACAGTTAAAACTAGAAAAAAAACTTCACAAATTCTTTAATCTGGGTTCAACAATAGAGCAGATAAGGCACCATGTTAACACATGTTGATCTCCACAAAGTCAAATATATAATTATACGATCCCCATTGCTTTCATCTGGCATAATAGAAAATACAATAGCATAACTTATAATCCAAGTTGCATCTTCAAACACATAGCAACTTTAATACCATACTTAGAAAGGATTGCAAATCTTTTTAACATGAAACCCATAATATTTGGGACTAAGGCTTTTTGTTGTTGTAAACCCATAATAGATCCTTAGGGTCATTTTCTGAAGAGGTCATTAAAAAGAAAATCAAACTCTAGCATGCATACTAATCTTAATTCAATGATACCTCTTTCCTAGTGCACTATCGATTTGCTGAATGCTGTATAAGGGTTAATACTTACGCATGCAAAAAGCACTTGGATACAAAACATGCCCAGAGACCCTCACTCAAGCAAGCTTTTAATGTAGCAAAAGTATATGTACAAATTTAAACCATTAGATGTGGTCCAACAGATACACTTAAACAGGACCGGTAATTGATCAAACTTTTTCGATCAAAACAAGAGAAGAAAATGGATATGGAAACCATATCCAATCATATTTCCAACAATTGTTAAAATATGGATCCCATGAGTTCATTGTAACTTATAAGTTCTATAATAAGGGTCAATAACAGCCATGGCATAAAATCAATTGAAGTCAAGGATGGTTATACAAGTGTGGGATACTGTTTAAAATTTTCAAAAATAATAATAATCATAATAATGATAAGTTAACTAACTAGGGAAAGATCGATCCAGGAAACTTCAAATTTTAACAAAGAGTGGAAACCTGGCACACCTTAGTCTGTTTGAGGGACAACAAATATGCAGCCATGAAGCATGCAATACCCTCTACTATATCTTCTTGCTTAACAAGAACATAGTCTTCTTGTTCCGATTCATCACTTTCTCTTTCCCATAGATCATTTTTATCGACCACATCCCAAGAATTACCTTCTTCTGAAACAGTACAAGAAATTTTTTAGCATCCAATTCCAAGCCTTAATGAGAAAAGGCCAACTATTATAAATCCAAGCACAAAGTTGCTAACGGCTGAACTTCAAAAAGACTAGCGTATTTGGCAACAAGTCAAAAAATGGAGCCATCTTTGCATTCATACCAGCCATATTTAGTGGAACTGTCGCCTGTGCACTCTCTAGCTTTTCAAGGAAGTCGACGCATTGAACTCTAGACTTAAGAAGATCGCACAACTGTAGTAAGATGGAGAGGATATGGAGTTACAAAATGGAAGTAAGCATATATTATCCTCTCAATGAATCACAAAAATGCATAACTCATTTACAATTAGTATTTATTGACTACACTGGACAAGGCTACAAGATTTGGGGATGACAAGGGCAACTTATTTCTACTACATTATATGAATGGTGTTTTAAATGGGGGAAGAAAACAGAAAATTTTCACTAGCACGTCTATCTAAAGGTTCCAGAGCATGATGTGCCATACAAGAGAGGTTTGAAATATATTGATCTTAAAGTATATAAATAGTTGGCACAGACTTAATATATGGCACATGACGCTGGATCAAAGATCTGTCTACTTAAATTAGTGTGGTAATTAACCAAGACAAACCCTTAATTGCATAATAATGGTATAAAGTGATAATTTTCATGACAAACAACGGGCTACATTCATTTATTTTTATTTGAACATTAACATCAAAATTCAGGACTCACATTCCAATGGGAAGGCAATTAAGTTCAGAGCAACAGTCTCAAACTACAGACCCTCTTAATCAATAGCAATTTCTATTTTTGATGACTTGAATCGAGGTAAACCTCGGATAACAAAATTGCAGAACAAACATGACTTCAAATAACTGTCTTTAGAACGACTTTAACCATTCTTAACATCGGCCTGAACTAAAAATCAGCTCAGCCGTAGACAGTAGACTTAGTATACTAATTCATTATCCAGTAAATCCCGACCCAAGCATTCATTGTATAACCAATCCTAGTTGCAAACCAGCATGCCTCAAACATTCAATGCCGCGTACCACAGACACAGGCTCAGCAGAAAAAAACAAACACTATGTATTGAAATAAAGGAAAATAAATTCAGTATGTCCCACCACAAATTCAAAAGGCTAATCAGTAATCACCCAACAAAAAAAAAATGTTTTGAAAAACACTTTCCAATCAATGCTTTCGTTTTCAGTTTTCAGTCTCACAAATTTTAAGAACTCAAAAAACAAAAACAAATTCAAAGCTAAAGATTCATTAGATTTTGCTAAGGTTTCTCTCACAACTCAAATCCAATTGGCAATTTTCATTAGCTAAACTACAACTAAATTGTCCGTACAAAACATTAAAAAAAAAAAAAACCCTAGAAACCAAATTGATCACAAAAATTTTTTGATAAGTAAATTGATCACAAAAATTCATACCTCATCGGCTTCTCGATCACTGCCACGGAGAGATCCCGAGGCTGAGCTTTCGCCACGTGTGCCACCGTCACCGTCATCGTCTTCCTCATCGTCACCGCCACCGTCAACACCGCTCGTCGTAGCGAGCAATTCAAGAGCTCGTTGACACTGTTCCACCACAGACTGCAAAGTCTTCCTCTTCAATCGAACCCTATCCGTCTCCGAAATCTCCATGTGCAACAAGCCTACCTATATATATATATAGCACAATTCACAGACTCAGAAAAAGCCAGCTCTAATAAAAATTTCAAAATCAATAGAATTTGAATTCTTTTCCTTTGCTTTTTGGTTTTTCAAGCCCCAGGAAATTGTTTTCCCTGGTCCATGAATTGAGAACCCTACGGAATTCAGATAGATCGTGTTGTTGTTTTTTGAGGTTTGAGTTTTGGGTTCGGAGAATTATTGGACATGTGCGGCCTTTGTTTTGTTTTTACCTTGTCTTCTAGTTTTCCCAAACGTGATGGTTTTTTTTGGGGCTCTTTATTATTTTTTTAATGTTTCTCGTGAATTTGGAATTTGTGTTTAAAGTTTTCAACTAGTACACGGAAACGGTAAATAATAGTGCTATTGAATTTGTTTAATCAGATGAATTTGGGGAATTTATTTGTTAATTACTATTAAGCTGAGCTAATTGGTGTGCTAACCTGCAAGTTGCAAACGAATGTTTCTAAATTTGTTGAGGTAAAAACATCTGAAACCTTCTGGCTTGATTGTTGAACTTGTTAATTTTGGATTACTGTGTGATTTAATTGCACTCTATTATTAAGTCAATACATTAACTTTTTTTTTATAGTTTAAACAGAAAACTGAATCATAATATTGCATTTATTTATTTATTTTCTTAAATGATTTTAAATTTAAATTTAAACACGTAATTTATTAAAATTCAAAGTCTCAAGACTTAACTTTATGCTTTAAGGGACTGGGTTTGGTTCATAGCAGCTAAATTGGGCTGATTTCAAACCAAGTAGTGCACAAAGCGTGGATCCTACAACACATACATGCTAACATACGACAACCATATACGTATTGAACAGTAAGGAACAGTAAAGAATGAAATAACGAGGAAAAGAAAAGAAAGTAAAGTAAAAAAAAAATGTTAGGGATCCTGAGTGATTCATTATTTCCTTAATTTTGTAATACATTATGCTCTCTAGGACGTGTTACAAAGTCCAAATAAGTTCAAAAATCACAAACTTAAATGACTCTTCAAGTCTATAAGACTTGCGAAATTTAAATCCCTTTGAATCTAAGTGTGTTCTTTAGTGACAGTTTTGAGGACTTCAGACAGTGTTTTCCCTCTGTTTTCTCTTTTTTTGAATTCTAACAGAGTTTGCTCACGGATTTTACTCTAATTCCACTCTTGCTAAATGCCTTTCACTGTTGGCTACTTCCTGGTTTATAGTGTCATCCTAGGATTTCTAGGGTATCATTGATTCCCTCTATTTGCTCCCCTAGGTACCATAACCAATATTGTGTTAGCAACATTGGTAGCTAGTCTCTTCCTCATTCTTCATTACTTCCTTCTTTTGAGGTTCCCTCTTCAAAAGACCCTAACTGACTTTTCCGTTATAGGGGGTTCTAGAGGGCTGACTTTTGGTATTTTTTTCCCCCAAGTTTTCTAGATTCCACCTTTTCAAACATACCTTTTAGCTGCTTTTCCCTTTGTCATTTTTCTCAAGTGAGCTGATTTCTTTTTACCAGGTTGAAAGATCTCCAATCACCTTCCTTCATGGTTTCTCTTCTTGAGTTCCCCGTAGTACTAGACTCTTACTCATGAGTTATTGGTCCCCGAATCTTCCGATCCCTTATTTGCATCATTGGCTGGTTGATAGGGACATATCTATCCTTGTTCTTCATGTTTCTGGGCATGCCCCCTTTGAACTGTCTTAGTCACAACCTAGCCTTATTGCACATCCCAAGGATCCTAGGCTCTTGAGAATTCCCAGGTATCTTGGTCCAGTTTTCTCCTCGGGCTCCCCAACGATTTTCCTGACCTTTGAGGGCTGGGCTGGACTTTTTCTTTCCTTTGTTTCGTGAGGTCCAAAGCTTGCCCATCCATAGATTTGGGTCCCTCTTTATGGACCCTTAGTGGGTTTGGGCCTCCCTTTTTTTTTATTGAAAGCCCAAATGTTTTCCTAAATTTCAATCCTCTGTGTTGTTTTGGGCCTTGGTACAACATTGTGATTTTTTGAACCTCAACAACCTTTCACCTAAGATTTGTTGTGAAAGTGTTTAGAAAAAGTTGTGGACATGGCACTTGTCAATGTCATAACTCATAGTAGGTGATAAGTTGTTATGAACTGTTACAAGTGGACAAGAAAGTAATTTTAATGGTGGATTCAAATTAAAAACTTGTAACAACCTTTCATCTAAGTTTTGTTGTGAAAGTGTTTAGAAAAGGTTATGGACATAGCACTTATCAATCACATAACTCATAATAATAAAAAGTTCACAAAATTTCACAATAACTAATATAAAACTTGTCTATCTTCTTACGCATTTCCATTGAAAGTAATTTAAATTAAGCAATATTTTTTTTCTTAATCTGACAATTTGCTTATATTCCCTAGAGTGCTAAATTCCAACCAGCATCCAATGTTTATAAAGCTGAATATACAATTTGATTCAAAGGCCATTAGTGATTGGAGCAATATATTTCCTAGTTCCTTCATGATGTGACAAAGATTTGATGGATTTCCTTGTGATTAAGAAACTTAAAATGTCTTTTTATGCCTAGTGATAGTGAAGGGGAAGCCGGCCAATGTAACAGCTAATCAAAAAACCTTACATGTGACACGCATTGGGTTGTTTTGGAGCCCACCTATTTGTCTGGACCCTATTTTGGGCCAAAACTTTCACATGGACCCAATTACCTAAAGCCATCAGGTGGACTATTCTAAAAACTTAACAGGACTTGTTGATAAGCCATCTTTAATAGGATCTGGGTATATGCTTTATAGTTTTGTTTCTTTCTGCATCATCATAGCGATTAGAATAGAGAATCACAAGCCATATATGCAAATAAGGTGAATTTTTTTCTTCTTCCTTATTTATGCTCACTCCCAGGATTTGGAACCCCCAAAAAAAAAGAATAGACTTCACCTAATCACTGATAGAGAGGAAGACACCATTTCTAAAGTTAAACAACAATGCTACAGTCACGCTTTCAATCAATTTCACACCTTATTAAGTTTTTTTTTTTTTTTAATACTAAGTATTTTTAATACACACATAAAAAGAGAGACAAAATTGATAATATTATATATCAAAAAGGGCTTAAGTCTTGCAGCTTATTAAGTTATTAACTAATGATAAGAGCAACGTCACTTTCACCTAAATATACCACTAATATTATTTTTATTATAAACAAATCATACCTTGACGTATAAGTTGAGTACAAAATAAGTGTATCCTTACTAAATTTAAAAATCCATATTGATAGGGACCAGACTATTTTTTTTTTTGCGTTAAAAAGGATTTTATTGCAAACACTAAGGGACCAGACTATTTACTGCACAGGGAGCGTGAAAATAGAACATATTGCAGGGATTCACGTGAGCACAGTATAAAGTAAGAGAGAGTGTGTGAAATTTTCGTCAAGTATTCGATGCCTTTAGATTTTTCATATTCAGGTTTTTGCTTACAAAAAGGGAAAAGCATATAGTTTGCCCTCTATATACCATCGTTGCCCATTAAATTTTCCACAAGAATATTTTTAGTCTTTCTTGGTTCTTTGTTTAATTTCCACAGGCATTTCCATTATTTTGACCGAATAATTAAAAAGAGCATATAGTTGGTTTGTGATGTAAACAAATTCAACAATAACACCTAGTATCACATAAAATGTTACAACTTTTACTATAATTATTATACGTGCCAAAGCAGCCAAACTGTGACTGATTCTGTCACTTTCATATAAACTTACTAATTTTTATCCACAACTCACAGCCTGCCATGTGGATAATTGCGGCATAGGTTGTAACATTTAATGTGGTATTAGAATTTTTGTTTTCAATTTTGCTGAGGCTCCATTAAAGTTTATCTAGCTGAGATTGAGGGGGGAGGAAGTCAATTCTGCAAATTTTGTTTGTTGTTTAGATATCAAATCACTGAAGATATTTAATTCTATGTACCATTGCTTTTTGTTTGGTATCAACAACTGAGACACACAAGTACCCAAGTGGAAAAAAAAAAGTACCCAAGTGACATTGAAGTTATTTAAAACACTCCTGGTCCTCCAAAATATGGATGCTAGTCCCATTTCCAAATTTAAATCATAAACCTTTTTAAGTGAGCTTTTTGCTTTTGTTGACAAATCCATGAGTTGGAACTAGGACAAGGAAAATTGAGAAAATTCTTAGTTTCCTACCTATGAGTCAAGGTTGTAATTACATGTTTAACTTTAATATGCATAACATGTGAAAGTGTTTATTTGATGGTTGCACGCGATGAATGCTTGCTTAGTGGCCCACAAGGTTAAAATCCTGCAAGACAAAATGCATTGTCAAGTGTCAACCTCATATCATTGACCTCTGTCCTTGTGTTTTGTTTACTTTTACGTGGAGAGACAAAGAGAGTTAAGTACAACCATCGAAAAGAAATCATGCCTTGTTTATTCAACAAATGAGGCTTGTGATTCTAAAAAACAAACAAACAAACAAATAAGGCTTATACATAAAACAAATCAAGAGCACACAGTGAAATATCTATGAAAATAGAAATATTTTTTGATTTTTGTATGTTTTCACTAAATACTTGTTTCTTTTATTGAAATTATTAAAATATCGATCCTGCATGATTTGACTAACTTTGTGATGTACGCTGGTGCGATCAATTTAAAAATATAATGATTATACAAATTGAAAATAATAATTTTTTTTATACAATATATTTTATCTTTTATAAAAAAATTATTCATCACAATTGATAAATTAGTATGTTGTAATTGGTAAACAATAAAAATAATGTCAATATTAAATTTATGTAAACATAATATTATACCAATCATAATTTGTCGGTGATATTTATTATATCTTTAACATCACTCAATTTAAAGGCCAAATTAAATACGATTCTATAGATGGCAACCTTCTACCAAAGCTTTGTATCTGGACAATGAACTAGTAACAGAATAGTCTACCAAAAGAAGAATCATTCCTCTCCCCCAATTAGGATACCTCTTTAGGTGCTCGCTTTTATGTGCTCATTGATTACAGCCATTATGGACGCTGATAGTTTAACTTTGAGTTGGTAAGGAAAAGGGACACACAAATTAGCATGGCTCGACAACCCCACTACATTAGGGCCTTTAAAATTGGTGGGTGGCATGGCTACCAAAATCAATGTGACCAATTATTGCTCCCTTTAAAGCTTGCCTATCAAGTTCTATTGTCCTCCGACTCATCATTTTGGTCATACTTTTAGGTCATAACAAGGTAAAAAAAAAAAACCCCTACTCATGAGGGTCCTGAGTGACATGACTTCTGTCTAGTGCATTGGTGCGCACTAGACAGGAGCTTAACACACTCGTGAGATGGTCCTACAAAAGTTAGATTTGTTTGGTAGCCATGTTTAAGTAACCGTTTTTAGTATTTAACCATTGAAAATTGCGAGAAAAAAAAAAAATGTTTGCTAGCGATATTTTATTATGGGTATTTGTGTTACAATTCTTAAATTAAGGTGTTTAGAACATATATTTTGAAAACTCATTCATACCAATTTTTAGTTTTCAAATAACGTTGTTAAATGATTATTTTTTTCTCCTTAAATAAAATAGTAATATTTTACTATACAACCTTTACTTTAAAAAAAATACACACATACACATATCAAATATATAATTATATTTTTTCACATTTTAAAATATGTTATTTAAAATATAGTACCAAACACATTTTTTACATTATAAATACTTTAAAGTTTAAACACATATTTAATATTTTCCTTACACTTTTTAAATCACAATTTTCCTATCATTTTGAGCACCAATAATTAAACACCGCGAAACAAGCGGTTTACAAGTCTTCCTCCACTTTAAGCACTCATTATCTTTTAAATCAGGTGGCCCAGCTTAAAAATTAGGCCCCACTCTATGTCAATGATAGGTAATTAGTGTGACTGTTTAAGGAGCCAATTCCGGCTGACCAAATCCAAGGCCTGCAAAATCATAAACAGCTCATGTCCCCCTGATCACACAAGATTTCAATCCCACAAATCTTTAGTCAAATTACATTTTAAGCTCTAATATATTTTACTTATGAGTGATTTTAAATTAAATGTTTTAAAAGTGACACCTAAATTGTTACAAACTGATTCTCTAAAAAAAAAAAAAAGTTACAAACTAAACCTTATAATTTCAAATTTCATTAATTTCAAATCGAGCATTAAACTTTTAATATCATATATCACTTCAAGGTTTAAATTGATATGACTTTGAAATTTCAGTATTTGATTTTTTTTTTTTTTTTAAATAATGAAACGATGAGTTTATTTTTGGGGAAAAAAAAAATCATATGGACGAGGGGAGAAGAAAAGTCTTGACAACTACAACTGGAAGGCCAAAAAATGGACATACGTATTACAATTCTTGAAGTAGATTCAAGCACCAAACACTACGGGAAGACAAAACTTAGAAAATGATGTGTAAGGACTCAATTTGTAACGATCCCAAATTGATATTGGGTTCAAATGTTAAAGTCCCAAACAATAAATTTATAGAGAGTGGGCTAAAAGGTTAGGCCTTGGTGAACATACAGTCGTTAGTCATGGTGTTCATGATGATCGCACAGAGGTGAACTGTGCTTGCCCAAGAAGGCTTTCTCCTCGGCACGGCCTGGATGGCTCTGGTCCTTGGCCGCCCCCCTTTTGAACTGCTTCCTCTTCCTTTTATATTAGCTTTTCCCCTCTCTCGAACGTCCACATGTAGGTTCAGCTTTATAGGGCTGATATTTGTCCCATCAGCCCATACCCAAAGTGGTTGGAGGTGGTTGTAAAAACCGAAAAGTATGGCTCAGTCTAGCGCTGAGTACTTAATTGCAGTAAGGGCAGCCTTTCCTTGGCTTTTTTGTCGCCACACTGTTCAGGGGTCATTTCCCCATTAATGCTGCCAGGACGTTTGTTGGCACATTCAGTGCGGAGGTGACAGTTTTTCCTTGAACCGCTCCTACACTGTACTCTCGTGCGCGTCCTACTGTACTCGCCCTTTCTTCTGGGAGCGCTTTGAGATGCCGAGGACAGGATCGTCCTCGGCTATATCTCTAGGCCATTTGGATTTTCATTGCATGTCCTCGGCAACGTCTCTTCTCGGCACGGGCCTTGGGTCTTAATGTAAAGTGGGCCGGGATCACAAATTCTCTGGCCCCACACGATGTATTTAATTATTTTTATATATATATATATATATAGATACAATAGAATTTTAATTTAAAAATATTAATTGATTTTTTGTGTATGTAAAGTTTGAATTCTAAATATTTTATTTGACGACAATTTTTTTTTTTCTAGTTGAACTAACTAGATTCTACTGAAAAACAATTTATTAAATGTTATTCTATTTGGAACTAGTGAATTATAACATACAATTTGTAACCATTTTAATATTCGATATTTAATTTGAGAATAAAGTACATGTTAATTAGTATTACTCATATATAAATCTAAGGTAACATTAGATTACTAACAGAAATAGACAATGAGACCAACATAAAAGCATAATCAAACATAAAGAGTTAAAATTAAAATTTTAGAACATAAAGAACCAAACTGAAAACAAATTTAAAGATAAAAAAAATATATAAGTTAATATTAATTTAAACTTTAAAATCACCTTAAAAAATACTGCATCTGTCTCAAATCTTTTATCTTGTATTTTATTTTGAGATGTCCCAAAATATTATCCTGTTTCTAAAATTAGAATCCACTAGTTACTAATTTTCTTATTATGTCTCTACTTTATTTTTACGAGCATTTAAAAAGGAAAATAAATCTCAATAGACGCATTGTAGTAGTTGGGAGTATTTTTTAGATTACATTTAAAGTATAAGTTTGAATTTTAAAGGATAAGTCTGAATTTGAAAGCAAGTCAATGGTGTTTGTATCTATCTATTCTATACTATATATGGGATGATTCCCCTCTTTCAATTAGACTTTTATGTGGTTTAAAAATACTCTCATTAATGAAGGGTAACTTCATTTAGAAATAGGATCATAAGTGCCAAATAACAAATTTCATTTTGAATTCAAAAAGAGACTTCCTAAATTTTAGGATTTTTTTTATCTTTATATTTAAAAAAGAAATTACAGTTACTGCTTATCTCTAAAATTTATCATTTTTTAGATTCCATTTAAAGTATAAGTTTGAATTTTAAAGGATAAGTTTGAATTTGAAAGCAAGTCAATAGTGTTTGTATTGTATTATAAGTATGTTTTTTAGGTTTGATTTTATTTTATTTATTGAAAAAAATACCCACTACTAAATGGCACACAAAACTAACACATATCTTAAAATAGACATGTATCAATCTTGTGTCCCGTCCAGCTATAGAGGGAAACTTTGACTCATTTCCTAAGCTTAAGAGTGTTTAGATTTTACATAATGAAGTTTTAGAATTTGAATTTTACCCCATGAAATTCTATTCTGTTTGCATTAGCATCCATTCTATCCATATTTTCCATTGAATGCCACATAAACTTGTCACGCATGTATAATTTGTCTAATAAAATGACAACACATCATTTTTGTAGCCTAAAAAAAATTAAATAATTAAAAAAGTGGCATAATAAAAATTTTGTGGCATCATTTTATCTGACGAATTAAATACGTGTGACAAGCTTATATAATACTTAACGGAAAATATAAATGAAGGTTGTTGAAACAAACATAATAGAATAGGTAAAATTCAAATTCTAAAATTTTAAAGATAACATCTAAACACATAATTTACAATTTAGTTTTTTTTTTTTTTAAATTTTAATTTGAATAAAAAAAAAAGCTAAATTCAGATAGTAGTCTGGCTACAAAGCACTTGCCCTAGTCCAATCTCTTTGTCCGAGCTGTAAATTACTAAATTTCAGATACTAGCCACGTGTGTACACGTTTGGTAGCCTACGACCGAACAGGTAGTCAGTGAGGGAGAGACATTACCAACTCGTAATAACTCGTAAAGAGACAGACAACAGAGCTTTAGTCCAAATTTCCCAAAAATGCCCCTCCCAAACTCCACGTTTTCCCTCCAACACGATCGTTTATAGTTACAGCGTAAGACTGAGAATACACGGTTGACGTGTACAACTGCCGCATATTAGGATGGCCAACTTTAGAGCAATGCTACAAAAACATAATATTTGCACAATATTTTTTTACAAAAGTTTGACTCAACAAGTTTTTACTATTTTTTGTAAGGTTCCACCATTAAAATCAATTATTTTTTGAACATTTGTATCAACGCTTGTATAATAGAAAATACCATATTTTAGCCAATCAAGTCAAAAATTCAATTACTCAATCTGGTCATGTAAAATTGTGTAAAAATATATAGTTGTTATAATAACCGTATAATTGTAAATATTAATTTTCTATTTATCTATATCCCGAAGATAAAGGAAGATAGTTAATGATGGTTGTTGTGTCGGAAAAAAGGGAAATCTTATAAAAAAATCAAGAAATTTTTTTAAAATAAAAAATAGTGTAAAATAAATGATATGACATGCATTATTTTATGCTAAAATTGACAGATTTTGAGCAATCCTAAGATCACAACTTCTTTCACAAATTTTGCCACAACACGTTATATGACAAGTTATGAATGGTAAAAGTGTAAACCCATATGAACCTACAATTTTTTTTTTAACACTCACAATTTGCTATATGTCGAGTTGAAGTAAAAGTTGTATAATAAGTTGCGGCCTGGCTCAAACATTATTTATTTACTATTTATTTTTGTTATCAATCTGCCACGTCAGCGAAAGTGTGAAATTGTATTTGTCAAATTTGTTTGTGTTTATAGACTTTCTCCCCGCTCTATTTGGGCTTTTTCTCGCTTGACCCCCCGGGTTTCCGTTGGAAAAACAAACAACAATTCCGCCTCTACGGACCAAGAGAGAGAAAATTCGGAAAGCAAAAGGAGAAAGAGAGAGAGAGGGAGTGAAAGAAAAGTCCGTTTCTGTTTCACTTTTCTTTTTTATGCTTCTTCCTCCTCTTTTTCTTTTCTTCCAAACACGCTCTAATTTAGTTTTTCTTCCTTTCGTTTACACAAGGTAATGTAAAAATCAAAATATTTTCGCATAGCACGTTTCTGAAATCATCATTTGAAAAAAAAAAATGTTTCTATTTTTCTATTTATAGAAGCAATAATACGGTTAACCATTTTTGGTGGATTAGGTTTGTTTCTGAATGTTCTTTGATTGATTTTTCTGTGTTTTTTGAAATTTCATTACGAGTTTGATCAATGTGATTGCAGGAACGGTGTTTGGTCCAATTAGCTCAGCTCGTAATTTATTGCCAATTTTTTTTTTGTTATAACGGTTCTGTGATTTTGGGATCAGAGATATGACTACCCGAAATGCAGAATCTTCTCAGGTACTTTGGCTTCAATTTCTCTCCAATGTGACATCTTGTTCAAATTTTCGTTTGAATGAATTGAAATTTGAATACGCATTGTGATTATGTATGAATTAGATTAAATTTTAATTAACAAAAATTCATTGTTATGTGTGAACGAGGGATTTGAGTGCATGGTTTTGATGAATTTTGGTGTATTGTGTTATAGGGAGAAGGTGGCGGTGGCGGTGGCGACGACGATCCACGACCACCTCCTCCGCCTCCGCAGCCGGAGTATTTGCGTTACCGGGGTGGCAATACGGTAATAAGCCTTTTTATTTTGAATATTACTTTTCAATGTGTTTAATGCTTTATACATTTTTGATACTTGCACATTGGTGTTTTTATTGTCTTCATAATTTTTATTGTGAGATTTTTGAATGAAAGTTTGGTATCATATCAATGTCCATGTGAGAACATTTTTTTTATATGTACGAAAGAAATTGTCTGAGTTCAAATATGATGAAAAAAAATTGAATAGGAAAGGTGTGTGTGTATATATATATATATATAGTATTTTCTGTTGTTTATTTCTATTGGAAGCCCTGAAACTTAAGGTGTACTAAAGCATAACTGTCTTGCAGGTTTTCAAGAGTGGGCCACTTTTTATATCATCCAAAGGTGTGTTTTATTTCCTTGGTTTGCATATAAAATTTATACTGAATTAGCAAGAAGCGAGACATGGACTGTAAACACCTTAGGTGTTCTAAATTTCTGTGAGTTTTTCTAAGATGTCACAATTTTCATGATTGCTGATGTTGGTTTGGGTTTCCTTAGAAGTAGCAGCAGTATATATGGTTTTTCTTGTTTCTTTTGTGTTTAAACTCCTCTGCCATTTCCTTCTCTCTCTCTCGTGTGTGTGGGGGTTGGGGAGGGGGTTAAGGGAAAATATTTACGTCCAATTTCTGTTTTTTTGTTTTGTTTTTTTTTCTTTTTCTTTTTTTAATTTTATTTTTGGCTAGGTAGTTACAGTTTGTCTGTTGTGCATGTATCTGTATACTTGAATAATTATAGATGAATCTTTTTGCATTTATTTACATTTGTTTGCTAATTTAGAATGGCTTGCAGTGTTGTGCATATAGCCAAGCCATTGGATGGACCAAAAGTTTTTCAAATGGACATTTTTAAATTTTAATCATTGTTATTTACTTGAGATGATTTTTCTTGGCTGAGGATAAGGTTTGTTACTTCCAGAATAGGTTGACTGCTGGAATAAACTATAAAGTTTGTGGTTCAATGACAATACTGATTTTTGATAGAACTCATTAGTCTTCCTCTCTCTTTCTCTCTCTCTCTCTCTCTCTCTCTCTCTATAATTTTTTGATAAACATTTCAATTATCAGGGCAGTGCAGTTATGGTTTACTCTTATTTCTACCCAACACATATTTCTTAATTTAGTGTACATTTAACACTAATGTACTAACTAAGGCATTTGAAGATGTCTGAAATTAATATTTATGTAATTTTTTTATATAGGGATTGGATGGACATCCTGGAAGAAAAGGTGGTTTATTTTAACACGTACTTCTTTGGTTTTCTTCAGAAGTGATCCAGTAAGTAGTTGTTTGGTTTCCTTTAATCTGCATTCTTGTGAAATCTGTTGTAGCATTGTAGCAGTTATTTTAAAATGATGAAGAAGGACACAATGAACTGATTAAGAGCTGTTGGGGTCGGCTTTGGGTTTTCTTTGCTAAGATATTTGAAGCTAAAACTTACATACCATGATCATCCTTTATTTGCATTTTTTTCACTCTAATCCAGAAGAATTTAGTTTCAAATTTCATCTCCTTTCCCTTCCCTAATTTATAGTGGCTGTTTCCAATTGAAACACTTTTAGGGACACATGTCCACTTCAAGCAGCAGATATAGTTACTGGCTATGGAGTTTGCTGATTGTCCTTGCATGGAGAGGAGTATGTTGCTGCTGTTCTTGCTTCTGATAATAATATTGATTGGCTCTTATGGATGGCCTATAAGATAATACCTTAAGCAGTTAGTCAACACTGACCACAAGAAAAAGGAGCCAGTTATAGTTGTTAATGAATGAATAGAACTGTTAAGTAATATTTTAAAATGGCATTCAAATTGACTTTAATCTGCCATATCTTTAACCCATAGTTGCATGGATTAGTTAACTGGAGAAACCACATGCTTAGCATTCTAGTTATGAATAAGTGAACCAAAACTCCTTTCTCTAGTTATGCACAGGATATGATGATCTTTGAGATAATTTGAAAAACTTATTCATTGACCATGGCTTGGTATGGTAGACGCTCTTGGTGTTTGGACTTATAGGGGAATTAGCATATTGTAGTCAACTCAATTGCCTAATTTTAATCTTATGCTTTATATTAGATCAGGTGTGCAAAGCAGTAGCTAAATGAAAGGACCTTTATACACACACACACCCCTACCTATGTATGTATTGTGTTTGACGTACTACATTAAGGTTTCAGAAGGTTCAATCTACTATTGTTTTAATTTTCAGAATGTTGTTCCTCAGAAGGGGAGTGAAGTGAATTTGACCCTTGGTGGTATTGACCTCAACAATTCAGGCAGGTTGGCTTTTTTATTTTTATTTTTGTTTTTAATTCCTAGTTAGAGTTTACTTGGTTTTCCGGCTTCCTTCTCATGGTTTTGCTCATTATGGAAATGGAGAAGTTTACTAACCTTGTTGTCCTTCATTTCAATAATCTGTAGTGTGGAGGTCAAAGCAGATAAAAAACTATTGACTGTGCTCTTTCCTGATGGTCGTGATGGTCGAGCTTTCACACTTAAGGTGCTTTCCCCATCCTTAAAAAAAGAACTTTTTTCTTTGCTTGACTGGTGTAGAACTACTTCAAAAATTGGTAAAATCTTGTCTAATAATGTAAACTGTGATGTATCTTCTTTCAAGTCATTATAATCAATGCATCCCAAATTTTATTTGCTTTTCATATGTATAAAATACAAAACACAGTGCCCTTATGATTGACTTTTGAAACAGTATAAGATGATTTAAAGGGGAATATTGCTCAAAAGATTGGAAGTTTAAAGTAATAATAATAAATAAAACAGATTTTGCACCTGAAGCTGGAATGATGGAACTCTTGCAATACTGCTAGCCTCAACTAGTTGGAAAAGGAAGAGCTTTTATCCCTCCTTTAAATGGCGGTTCAGTTTATAAATTTTCAAATTTTTCCTTAAGGATTCATGGGTCAAATCTATTTGGTTAACCGAGAGTAGCCAAGAGCCTTGTATCTCAACTAGCATATCCTGATTTTTCTAGCGGAGGCTTCTAGGGTTCAAATCCTCCTCGCCCTCGACCCCACAACAGTTATTGAATTAAAAACGGCTGAATTGGTTTTTAAGGTTTAAAGAAAGGCTGGTTGTGTAAAGTAAACTTTAAGACAAAGAAAGAGAAGGAAAAAGATGATAGAGGGGATAAAGATTGGAGCTTCACTAGATCTCTTAAGAGTTCATGATGTATGTACTAATTAATGGAAACTTGTCTTAAATTGAGTGCAAAATCTACGTAAAACTCTTCCAAGTAGTTCTATCCAAAGGCCTTTTATTTTAATTCAATTTTAAATTTAAAAAAAGAGAACTATAAGATTCATAAGTGAGGAAGTTGGAACCATTTTATTTCAACATCACCTCACCAAATATGATCCTCATCACATGGAACCTTTGGTGGGAACTGCATTTGCTTCAAAAATTTCATGAAGGCCATATTACTTGGGGAAGCTTTTGGGGCCAAAACTAGAAATATGGAGAGAAAAACATAAATAATCCTTCTGAATGATAGCTTCATGGAATTCGGACTTTTATTTGAGTGGGAAAAACATACAGAAGACATGTTGAAAAGTTGATCAAGTCCAAAAATGATTGGGGCAAAAGTAAGAATAGAGAAGGCTCCTCTGGGCTTGTTATTCAACTTTTTCTGTCTGCTTCTGATGTGCCTTTTTTTATGGTATTACAGGCTGAAACGTCGGATGATTTGTATGAGTGGAAGACTGCACTTGAGAATGCTCTGTCACAAGCACCAAGTTCAGGTATTGTGATGGGGCAAAATGGTATCTTCAGGAATGATCGGACTGATTCAGTTGATAATTCTTCGGACCAGTGTATGCCCTTGTTGTCATCATGCTTTTCATCTATTGTTTAACTTCACACTTTGTTTTTTGTGCTTATGTTTTGCATTATTTCTGAGCTGGTAGAGTTGCTTCATAAAAAAACATTTTTTGGCATGAGAATGAATAAAATTTAATCATTAGCTTCATTTTCATTAAGTTAAGTATGTCTGAGTGGTCTCCATATAGCTTCGTTCCCATCAGAACCTTTGGTTGCAATTAAAATATCTGGGCAGTGGATTAACTCTGCTGTAACTATGAGAACAGAAAAAACACCTTGTGTTGTTCCAATAGTATTTTTTGTTTTTTTTGTTTTCATGATATTATTCTTTAATAAACTTCCCATGTACTAGGTTTTGTAAGTTTTTGTCAATAATAGCATGAAAGTTCTTGAAAATATTTCTTGACTAGTATCTGGAACATTGATTCTTGTGTGATGAGGCATACTGTTTTGAAGTTGAACTTGGGGTAATTTTCACTTCATTGAGATATTTGATATTTTCCTTACTTCTTTTGCAGTGAAGGAGGGACCGCCAGTGAAATCTTCAGTTATTGGCAGACCAGTTTTACTTGCTTTGGAAGATGTTGATGGAACTCCATCTTTTTTGGAAAAAGCCCTTAATTTTATGGAAGAGTACGGTGGGTCTAGTGCCTTCCCCCCCCCCCTAGAGCTATCATTTAGGATCTCATTTCTGTGGTACTTTAAAATGTGAATTCTGTGAAATAATTTACTTCTTAATGCATATCTGTCTTCTGAATAATATTATAAATAATGTTTCTGAAATAATGTTTTTTTCTCCTTTCAATCTTATGCTTGAGAGAATCTTTAGTGTGCTTGTGTCATTAGAGGATCTTTAATTATTGAGTCTCTTGCTGCTCCGCAGCTTATGGGTGTGTCATTAGCTGATTTTATTACTCTATTGAAGTTTAATATCTATATTATTGCATTGAAGGATAAATATGTATTGGCCCCGAATCTTTCTCTTCTTAATGGAAGATGGCATACTATAATAAAAAGAGTGTATAATTTTAACAACTTTTTGCAACATGTATGAATAATCTACTGTCAGGAAATCTATTAATACATATTTCATGCTGGGATTTTATAAAATTTTTAAACACCATTAGCTTAATTTCAAATTTTCATTTGAAAATTTCGAACTCCATTCATTTAATTATGTTACTATAGTGATCCCAGGAGAAATTGGTAGGAAAAAGATATAGATGAGTTTCAATGTTCAATCTGAGGATGACTGGTGGATTGTGGAAGTTTTAATATGTTTTTAAATATTGTAGTCCTGTAGAACTTGTTGCTGTACTGAACATTTATATCTTTGTATAAGTTCTAATCAATGTCAAGACTTTATTCTTGTTTCACTATAGAAATTTATTTTGGTGCAGTTTCTAAATAATCTCATCTTGTTTAATTCTTAGCTTTTTTTGTGCAGAAATCATGCAAATGTAAGATGATTATAGAAAAGTAAATTATCTATTCTTTTTGTTCTACCAAATGCTTGCAACATCTAATATGTATTACTGCACACTTTAATTTCATTTGCCACAGTTACCCTCATTTGTTATTTAAGTTATAGCTCTCACTTTGGGTTTTTTGTTAATATAGCAATTGTCAATCTGTAGGGCTCCTTTCGTTATTGGTTTGGATACACATAAATATATGATTTTTTGTTGCTTTGTTTATCAATCTGATAAAAAATATAACAGGTGTCAAAGTAGAAGGGATCTTGAGACAAGCTGCCTATGTTGAGGATGTTGAACGTCGAATTCGGGAATATGAGCAGGGTGGGTTTCTTTAGATATATGCTTTTCTTGACTAACTTTAGTCTTATATTCATAATAAAATGGATCATCTTTTTTTCTTTTCTTTTTTTGGTTCATTAAGTTTTGCATGCAAGGTGATTCTCACTTTTCAGATCTTGAATTTATATCATAGTTGTTATATGGGTGAATTGGCAATTAGCTACACCATAAGATGTGGGAATAGGACTGTAGTAACTGATTTGTAACTTTTATTTTTTGAATTTACCCTCTGTGAAAAACTGCCACTTGCTATATGGACATAACCACAGATTTAAAAAAAAAAAGAAAAGAAAAAGAAAAAAAAGAAATAAAGACAATCACAGTGAAAAAAAAAAAAAAAAAAAAAAAAAAAAAAAAAAAACTAATGGTCATTTAAATGAACTCCTCTTTGCCTTCGGAGTGTTACAGTAAAAGAAACCATAGTTGTATTGTAGCTTCACATTAGAGATTCGTTTTTGTTTTTTGGGTTTAATGTCTGTATCTTAACAGTTTTTGGATAATGTTTTAATTTAGGAAAAATTGAGTTTTCTCCAGAGGAGGATCCACATATTGTTGCTGATTGTGTCAAGGTATCTCCTTATAATCATAGCAAAAATATTGATCCTTCATGTAGGTTACAGCACACAATGGATGCTAAACCGTTTTGTTAATTGTTTTTCTTGTAATTATCCCAGTATGTCCTCCGGGAGTTGCCATCTTCTCCAGTTCCTGCATCTTGCTGCAAAGCACTCTTAGAAGCATGTCGTAAGTCTGTTGATCAACTGTTTGTTTATCATCTTTTGTTTTGTTGTTGCTTGCAGGCCTAGTTGTAATTTACCACATTACAATACATTTAGTGCTAACATAGTAAAATGTTGGGGAATAAGTTGAAAATGTATTCAATGCATATAAATCATTAACATTTGATGGTGAGGAGAACTCCCTCTGTGACAAAACAAATGTGATTGAACATTTATAATTTACTGGAGGATGTGACTTTTCACTTCCTTATTACAATAGGTGCATAGAGCCAGGGATATTACTTGGGAAAGAGCAGTCAGAAAATGGAATTTTTAACTATTTAGATCTTGCTCTCGTGCTTTTTCATAAATGTGTTTACATTTTTTTATTTTGATAAAAAAATTAATTATATGACGAGAAACTTTCCTATGTACAAGATATGCTACAGTCTCTTCTTTGGAGATGCAGTGGAAATTATCAAAGGAAATTTTATACAACACATTACATTTGGATGTTTTACCATATGCCCAGTATTCTTTTTAATGTTCACTTTTCTTATTGTTCAATGATGTCCAGGAACTGATCGTAGTGTTAGAGTTGATGCTATGCGTGCAGCAATATGTGAAACATTTCCGGAGCCTAATCGCCGCTTATTGCAGAGGTAGTTCATACATCATGTTTACTATCACCTCTATGTCTGTTTGACTATACAGATATTGTGTTTGTCATAATTTAATTATCTTTTAGATTCATTTTCCCAAATAGAAACTATTTCTTTGAATGCCTTTTTTCTCTTTAATTTAATGCTTATTTTTCCTTTTCAGTTTCAATACTGATTGTACTTTGAATTCTTAGATAAAGGGGGAAATTGACACGCGCACGCGATGGCACATATAGACAGATATTGATATATTTTTATATATGATCATTTCTTTTCCTTTTTGTTTTCCCCATCTGAAAATTATTCTCTCACTAGCCTTACCTCCTTGCATTTTTTATTGGATGTTGTTTTATTTTTTAATCTGTTTACTTTTGCCCCCGTTTAGAGTACTTGTGATGATGCAAATTGTAGCTTCTCACAAAGCTGAGAATCGAATGAGCTCCTCAGCTGTTGCTGCTTGCATGGCTCCATTACTTTTGCGTCCCCTTTTAGCTGGTGATTGTGAAATTGAAACTAATTTTGATGTCGGTGGTGATGGTTCTGCACAACTTCTGCAAGCAGCTGCTGCAGCAAACCATGCTCAAGCCATTGTTATAACCTTATTGGAGGAGTATGATAACATATTTGGGGTAAGTTCTAATGTCTTCTTCATTCACAGTCAGTTTTGATATGCTTTCCTATTATCATTTTCCCACGCACTTCCCACACCCACACATTCATATCTGTGCTAGTATGGGCTATATGTTTTTCTTTCATGATTAGGTTTTTTGCATGTTAATTGTCCTAATGATCTAGGAATTCCATAGGTGTTTTTTTTTCTTTCTTATAGATCTTTCAAACATTATTTGAGATTGCAATAAACTCCATATAAACTCTTTTAAAAAAAAGAATGGAGTCAGTTGACAAGGAGCGAATAACTGCCATTCAATGAAGATTACATATCAACTTTAATAGAAATATTTCTTTCTATCATTTTACTTTTCATTTTCAAACTAGTTCAGGTACTTCACTGATGAAGGTGCTCTCTTGTATCCTCCTTTTGGAATTGTGAAGTACGAATGTTTATCTTCTGTCTCCTTGCTATTAACCCCCAAAGAGTTTGAGCTCATTTACTAGCATAAAACTTTAAATTTGAGGGTTTTTCAGTGCTATAAAATAATTAGTAAAAGGCCGTATTGGCTATTGCTAAAATCAGATAACAACTTCAGTGTTAAGTTTTTTATTGGTACGCTACATACACAGGTTGTGGGTCTTGAACCCCAACCTTACCTTCCATCCCATTGTTAAGGGTGGTGGAAGTACCATTTGAACTAGAGCTCAATGGCTTCTTTGTGAATTAATTCTTACTTTTTCTTTGTGACTCATAATCTAGTGTGTTTGCAGGAAGGGTCCATCTCCCCTGAAATATACACCGACACAGAAGAGAGCGGAAGTGAGAGTGAAGAGGCAACTGATGATGATGAGTCCTATGAAGATGATGAATATGGTGATGCTACACATGAGTCTGATGCAGAAGCAGGTGATAATCTTGAAAATGCATCAGGTGAAACCTGCAGCGAGAGTGGTGACCCTGGAGACTATGATCTGTGTGATGATCAGGTTTGTCTCTGTACTTTCTTACATGAGCATCCTATTTACTTACACGCTCTCATTGTAGTAAAGGGATAATTTATCCTTCTCCATTCCTATTGCCAGAACTGAGAATAAATATTTGGTGCATTGGACTTCTAGGTTTGATTAGGATTAATATTTGGTGCTTCTGCATTCCTACATCTGAGCAACCTTGTAGTCTTGCTATGTGTTTAGACGTACATGTTTTCCATTTGTGTTTGCTTTGCAATGTACTTAGAGAGTCTATTACTGGTTGTCATGTCTAAGTTCTCTCTTGAAGGCATCTAGATTGACTTTCAAATTAATACAGATACTCATCCAGTTCTGAAGCCTAGATTCTTTCACCCTTTTCTTAAATATTATTTCTGCCATTTTTCAGATCAATCATGGTTTTATTTTGATAGTCACTGGTATGATTATGTATGTGGAATACTATAAAACAAATTATGGTTATAGGAAATCTATCTTCACTGAATTGCATTATGGCCTTTTATTTGATACTAAGTCAATTCTTAATGTGTTCTGATCGGTCTTTGCTGCACATGATTAAATTACTAAATTTACTCATTAAATGCTTCTATCACTTTTCTTTTAAGTCTTTATATTATTGTCTATCAACCATTTTATTGGTTCGCCTTTTTTTTTTTTTTTAATTACTTTAAAATAAGTTTTTCATTGCTTTTTGACTCGATCCCCCTCCCCCTTTCTCCCCTTTTCCTTCTCCTGTTGATTCTTTTGGACTAGAGCCTGGAGCCTTGAACTTTGAAGCTGCTAGCCTCCACCTTTACTAAATATGCTGTCCTGGGAGCTTGAACCTGTGCCCCCCTCCCCCTCTTTTTGAGGTACCAATCCGCCTAAAGTGTGGCTGGTACAAACTCAAACCTATTTCGAGTAATCATGCAAGTCTTGTGATTTCATTGCAAGACCACCTACTGAGCTCAGTGCTAGTGTTTATTCTCCTCTGCTCATATACATTAGTGGGTTGCCATTCTCTTCATATATATATGCGCTGTCTGTCTGCTCTGGATTCTTTCTTGTTGTGCAAACATTAGAAGCTCTAACATCAATTATTGTGATCTGGGGCTAGCAGAAACGCATTCACATGAACCAGAAAATAAAACAACCACACGAGACAGCAATATTTAAAGTGGTTTGGCCAACTCCATGCCTATGACCACGGGAAATGCCACCCAAAATATCCGCTATGAACAATATAGATTACAACAACATTAATCAACATTCACAACTCACACAAACAACACTCACAAACCTCACCAACATAAACTCACAAACCCAAAACCCCAATACACCCAATAACTCTCTCACACACAAACTCAAACAAACTCTCAATACATAACCTTGAGTAATCTTTCAACCAAAATAATTTACCAACTACTCTTCGGATAAACCCACTCATGTTCTTCTAGGAGCCTTTCACCCTTTCACCTCTCCCCACGTGGGAGGAACCTTGGGCAAAAGCCACCAAACCCTTTGTAGTAATGCCTATTTATAAGACTTCAATCTTATTCCTTAATAGACAAGGAATGCCTAATACTTTTGCAATAAAGAATACTTTTCCTTTTATGTCATGGAGAATCCTTGTCTTCTGCACCAAGTAAATTTCTTGTCTTCTACACCTAGTAAATTCATTGTTTGCTACACAAAGGTAAAACCTTTCCTTCTTCGTCAAGGAAACCCAAACCAAAAGTAATTAGGAATTTGAGGCAAAATTCAACATTTCTTTATTTTGATTGATATTTTGTTTTCTAGAGAGAGAGTGAGGCTACCCCAGTCCTACTAACTATTCGAGAGGTTTTGGATTATGATGCTTTTTAAATTTGTACTAACTAGTTGAAAGGTGCAGGATTTTGATGGTTCAGACTTGGGTTCCAAGTCTCTTGAAGTAGGTGATGCTTCCAAAGACAGACATTTGTTGTCATCAAATTTGAATAAAACTTCAATGACTCAACATGATGATCTAGAAAGTGGTGGGAATCTTCTGAATCAAAGCAATAATAGTTCAGCAATGCAGGATATTGAGTCTGCTGAACTCCTAGGAAATGTTTCTAAAGAATCAAGTTCAGTTCCTGCTTCCACTAGTCCCAGTCCATCCTCGCGCATACAAAAGGCTACAACCACATCGAATGGACCTGTACATAGTGCTAGGCGGCGCACTATGTGGGGACGTACCTCTGTGAGTATTTTTCTGGATTTATGATACACATTTTTGCTTCGAGGCCTTCTATTCTTAGTCATGTTTCTCCAGCTATATCTTTTACAATTATATATAGTAACTTTTTCAAGAGAGGATTTGAATCTTGACATCCATTTATTTTGAATTGCTCAAATTGTTATCCATGCTTCAAACTTTTTTTTTTTGCTGTTGTCATGAGAGTGTTTTTTAGTTTATTTATTTTACATGAGTGCAGGCAAAGAAGAACCTTTCCATGGAATCCATTGATTATGGCATAGAAGATGAGTAAGTGATACATCTATCTTCTGCACAAAGCAATTCCTTTCCTATGTGAATTTCATAAACATATATTTCTGTAGTTCTTCTTGTATCTTGTATTGTCCATTGATGCCATGTACAATAGGCCTGACACTTTCACTGGAGGTGGAGTGTGGCCGACCTAATCTAATCTATCGAGGATCCATAGCCGACCCCAAATTTTAGGACCAAGGCTTTGTTATTGTTGTTGTGTGTTTGACACACCACTAAAGGCAAGTTAAATACAGGGTCACTACAAGGTATCTCTGAAATAGTGCTTCCCACCCATCCATATGAATAGTGAGGCCCACAAGGACCCACACATTAGATTGAATTTTATGTGAGGGGGAGAGTTTTGCTCATGGAGTACCTAATAATTAAACGAGAGAGAGGTTGGGGGGAGGGGGAGAGGAAAGAGTGATGCGGGAGAAATATGAAGATTGAAGAAAAGAATATGCTTTCATTAGGAAATTTTTTCTTTCTTTTTAATTAGTAGAAATAGGGAAGAGGACAGCCACGGTGTTATCTAAGATTATCATCATATGTAGACAGTGTCTTGATATTAAAGCCACAATGATGTCTTGGTATGATATTCTATTTTAGTGTATTTATTTAAGGTTGGAATAGTTGGAGCTCCATCTTTATAAAGATGAAGAATTATTCAAAACCCTGATAGTCTTATTTCTTTTTCAAGAATTAAATACTGATCAAGGATTTTAGAGTTCTAAATGTATGATTTTATTTTTCATTGTCAATTATCCCCCACGGTTTATTGAAAAGGGGTTCTTTTGAGAAGTGTTGGATATCGGGTTGCAACACTGTTTTCCACTGTCAATTATCTTTTCAATTCTATTGAGTAGGTTTTATGTGATAAAAACTATGTTTTCTCACTCTCAGTGAAAATTCTCTTTTCTTTCCTCCAACCCCTGCCCCTCTCAAAATTTAGTACACAATTGTAAATAGTTGCATCTTTACAATGTTTAGCATAAATGCATTTTGATCACAATGGCACATACTTTCAGTGTTAGGTCTATGTATTTTTCTGAAGACTTTAGTGATTACCATGAGATTTTGGCCATTTGTCTTTGGCATTTATGGTGGTGCATTTACAATGAATAAATTTTAAACAGTCAAGAAAGAAGTTTGATTCTGTGTATGCATTGTACTTTAATATAGATGGTGGCTCTTAATTTACTCCCAATTGTTCTATCCATGTAATTTCTTTTTTTCTTTTGATGCTTATGTAGGGTGGAAATCCAGAGGCTTCAGGCCACCAAAACTGAATTGGAAAACAGAATTGCAGAGGAGGTGGAGGATTCGAATATTTATCTTTTAAGTTATCCTTGTAAGAAATTTTGGGGGGAAATTTTCATGTTAATTAAAATTTCTCTTTGCAGGCTAAAGAGAATGCAGTTCTGCATGCTGGCCTGGAAACACGAAAGAAGGCCTTGCATGAACATCGTCTAGCTCTTGAGCAAGATGTACTTTTCTCATATTGGAGATACTTCCTTTTCTTTTCCTTTTCCTTCTTTTTTCCTAAAAGAACATTCACACACTTCCGCACACCTGTGCTCATACACACACATTATTCCTGTGTTGCGTTCAATCTAAATGTTCTGAATGCTATTTTCTGATCTTTTTGATGTGTGGATTTCAATTGAATTATGTATTTGGTAACTAAATGTGAAGGCCTCATTTGAGTGTTAATTGTACTTACAGGTAGCCAGACTACAGGAACGGTTGCAAAAAGAAAGAGACTTGAGGAGCACTCTTGAAGGAGGAATTCAAATTTCTCAATGGCCTTTACCTGTTTTAGCCACTATTGATGAAAAGGTTAGTCTACCTCACATTTAATCTGCCATAATTTGCTTTGATCTATTTTCTAACTTGCAAATGTGCCAAAGACAAAGGCAGAGCTTGAGGAAATAGCTAAGGCAGAGGAAGATGTCATCAAATTGAAGAAGAAGGTCGATGATCTTGGAGTACAGCTTAGTCAACAGCGTGAACAAAACTATGGTTCTATGCATGCTTCATACAATGAACCCCAACAAACTCTGGATCATCAAGCAAAACTGTAAGTTTTTATTTTACATAATGGTCCATCTCTTCTTGCATCATCTTCTACTTGATATTTGTAAAAAAATTTACTAAAGTTTACATGCTAATTTTAATGCTTGAAATGTTATGATGTAAGACATATACCAAATTCATATTTTAACAGTTTACTTACCAGTCACCCACATATGTGTATAAGGCCTTTGGTGATCTGAAGCAGATAAATGTGTGAAGGGTATTCATCTTTTGGATATTTGGTTGCTTTAGTTTGATTACTCATTCTTTTTATTCCTCGGAAATTTGGGTACAGGAAAGATAAGCAGGATACTGAAGCCACAGCCACTTCACTTTATGAAAGGTCAAGAAGCCAGGTAAATTCATGTAGCATTTGAGATTATTCTTTGAGCAAGTCTCAATTAGGTGAATGCTAGAATTTCCATGGTTAGTTATGGATGAGTGACATTCTGATTAATGGAGTATCTGCACAATTTCTCTCTTCTATATTTAATCATCCAATAAGTTATGGCCGTGTGAGCACCATAAGATCATTTTATAGTTTTGGAAAAACAAGACTTGAATGGTAGGTCTCACTTAGCTGAGGAAAGTTTGCTCTGGGACCCAATAGTTGTGAATTTTATCTCTTAATGATGCTGGCCTGTTGGGTCCTAAGATTTTGCTGGAGCTGGACTGGATTTGTCAAATGAGGAACCAAAATTGTATCTAGCTTAGGAGCTGTTTTTGCAAATATGTCTGCTAGTCTTTATCTTCTGTGGAGGGATGGCTTTTCATGTTTGCATAAATTTTGGTGGATACAAGAGAATTAGTAGTAAATAAATTTCAAATATGCTCTGTATTTTCATAATAAAAATAAATTTGAAAGAAATATATAATTAGAGATCATCCATTTTTTTATTATGGTATTCATATTATTCACCAACTTCAGTTTTTATTTCTATTTGTTTTTCCTGAAAACTGTCTTGAATAACAATGAATGAATGGAAACCTGTGACACAGGAAAACCTAATAATCTAGGATTTGAATCTTTGAGATCAAATTTCCCCACCAGTCATTAAAGGGAAAAACATAAGGGAAGAATAAAAGAATATTTGATATGTCAGAGGAAGTCTAGCATAGAAATTAATTTTTTCTTTGTGAGGTCAATGTAAGGCAGGGTAAGTTGCTATTCTTCTTCACAAATTTTCTTAACTCAATATTCCAGTGATTTGTGATTGAAGGAACCTGAAATATCTGGAATAAAGTAATGCAGATATAAATATTTTCCCCCTTTTTTGGTTCATGGCATTAAATATGCAAGCTGAAGTCTTCAGCAATACGATAGTCTTACAATAAAATTTTTCCTGGACTTTCGCGGTCCCCATCATATGTCCTTTTGGTTCTGCTCATCTGTTTATCTATTCTTAGAAATATAAGTTTTTCCTGATTGTATCTTATCTGAGATTAAATTTCAGCCATCTTATTTTATCTGAAATAATATTAGACAGAAACTAGGTGTGCAAAAGCTGAGTTGCCTATTACTTTCTTCAAGCTGGCCTATGTTGAACTTGGATCAAGCTTGAGTTTAATTTTGAGCTCTTGGCTCTTATTTTCCCACCTTTTGAGCTTAAATTACCATCTAAAGGTTCTGTTAATTTAAGTTTTGTCTAAGCTTGTTCACAAGCTTGATCTTTAGCTCAATCAAACACCTATTTCTTAAACTCTTAATTTACTAGTTATAATAGCAATTATGACATCATTCTTGTCTGTATTGTGTCTATGTAGTAGGTTTCTTAAGGACTTGTTTTAGTAGTTTCCCCTACAAAGCATTGTGTTCACTTCAGCTGTTAGCAAATCCTGATCATATTGAGCCTGGCATTACTCAGGCTTGCTTGTTAGAAAATTAACTCAAAACTCAAACTTAGGTTTCAGCGGTTGGTGTATAAGCCTCGAGGAGCTTGTACAAGAAGCCTTGAGGAGCTTAATAGTCAAACTCAGCCAATCTATTGAGCACCCGATTGTGCTAATTTATAATGTTTTATCTGGTAATTTCCATTGAACTTACCTTGGGATTTGGATGCAATAGGATTCTTATTTGGATGGAGAAGAAAATGAGAGTGAGAGGCTACTGGAATCAACATCTTTATCAGATCAAAATCTGCCTCAACACCAGCTGCATCTGGATCCAGCAAGCATCAACTCCAGGTCTGTTGGGGTGTCTGCCAATTTTTCCACTCCAGAGCCAATGCTAGCCAGGTCTATGCCTCCAAGCAATTCCAATTCCAGGAGATCTGGTTCAAGGGGTGAGGTAGGTTAAATATATATCACCATGACTGTAGTTTTGTTGGTTTTCTTGTGCTTTAATGGAATTTGAATTTAGCAAAGTCAAGTTATTTTTGGAGCTTTGGAGTACCTCAATGAATTGAAACTACTGTCACCTCCTTCATACCTAATCGGTTTATTCTGGTTTTCCTTGACACAATCAGTGTAATCAATTGTCTTATTCTAACATTGTAACTGCATCTATTTGGATGCATGTTTTCATGTTCTTAATGATAACATGCCATTATTTTGTTATGACAATAATGACGGTGGTGCTGTGAACTTTTTAGTTGTGGTGTATGTGTGGGAGCTTTACTATATGCATGATAGCAATTGAAATTATATGGAACATTAACTTGTTGAATTTATTCTTAGACTTGTGAGAGGTTAATTGTTTATTCTTTTGAATTGCCAAATTAGTGATAAAGTGATGATAACACCTCTTTACCTGTGTATAAACAGGGAGCAAATTCAACAACTTCTGCGCTGTCAAAGTTGACAACCCGACTGAACTTTCTAAAGGAACGGCGTAGCCAAATAACAAATGAACTCCAACATATGGATAAAAGCCAAGGGTCTGGTAGAGGATTGGAACCTCGTCATTCTCGTCAACCAAATCTGGACAAGGCCAAAACCTCTGAAGTTCAATATGTTCAAAGCCCAGATATAGGTGGAGAATTGGACTATTGTGCATTACCCCCGAACTTCTACAAAGGAGTGGGAGCTGAAGGACAATCACCTGAAAACCCAGAAAGGCATAGAAAATCAGATAGCCAATCACCCCAAAAGGCTGATAGAGGAAATAGATTAGAAGGTCAACATCCCCATAAGCCGGATAGGGGAAGATCAGAAGGCCAAGGCTTTGAGCGCCATTCTTTTCTTCATCCAAGGACAAATTCTAGATGATACCAAGTCTTATGTGATCTTAGATGATACCAGGTCTTATATGATCACTTGATGTGATTGTTTTGTGCATATGATGTTGCTTATATCGTCCACAACATGGTTCATAAAGCTTCAAAAAATGATGAAACTTGTTGGATAGAATTGGCACAAGGTTGAGTTTGATATGCCTGTATCAAGCTCAAGCCCGTACTCATCCATAGCCTTATGATGTACAGATCTTCATTCTCCTTGATGTAAGCTTAAGTGTTTGTAATATTGATTACTGATTTTTGCTGGTTCAAAGACAAAGCAGGGTTTTATATCAATCATATCCATTGTCAAATACATCATCTATTGGAGTTGCTTGGCCTAAGGTGCTTTTAAGCCTAATGAAGAAAATCCTAGTATCAAGCCTCCATTTTGAAGGGGTTTTTTTTGGTGGGGGGAGGTGTTCTGAATCTCAATTAAGCTAACAAGGAATTATGAAGATTGAATGTATGACTTGATTTATCGCTCTTTCCTTCCCACAAAGAAATTATAATAGAATCAAATGGTTTTTAACTGTGAAACTAATTATGTATACAACTGAGATATGTGATTGTGATTCTGAAACATGTTTTCTATTTGCTTCTTGTATGAAAGCATATCTGAAGTTCTGCATGTGAAGTAAGGAAGCTGAACTTTTTTGCACTATCACATGTCAAAAAGTAAATTAATAAATTAAATCACCTAAAAAGAAATAGTAACATATGGTCTACCACTCCAATATAAATTATTTTGGAACATTTTCAATTCAGTTTTGAAAATGTCAGACACTGACTTGGACTGGAGCCAAATGGGTTTAAGTTTTCCACATTTTCAACTCAATTTGAAATGTCCAAAACTGACTTGGACTCGGACTCGGACTCATAGGTATAGGTTCGAGAACATGTATTGAAGTCAAGTTGAAAAAAACTACCAGATGGCTGATACTCTACAGTGTCTAGTGTCTACTCCTACAAAAACAAGTCACTTATTATAAACCACATCAATAAAAACAGAGTCAACTTAATAAAATGAAATAAAATAAAATAATGTAAATGATTTACTAGGTGAACCACCTCAGCCTCGCCCAGTAGTCCACCCACCTACTGAATGCCATTTGTCATATTAGCTAACTCAGATCCTAATTAGATTTTAGCAACGTGTATCTATTTCAAAACTTGCGGAGCTAGTTACCAGTAATTTTCTTTGCAAGCTTATCAATCAATATATATATATATAAAAGAAGAGATCTTATGCGAGAGAGTATGAGATTTTGCCAAGTGGCACTCTCTTTGAAAAGATAATTGAACTTTTTTTTTTGGTTAAATAAAACACATCATTCTCAATTTATTACACTTATTAGATGCCACATCACTTATTTACTAAACTCAAAAGATCTCAATTAGTAATAAATAAGACTAATGGATAAGATAGAGGGATGTTAATCATCAAAAACTCTTTGTTTTCCTTATTCATCCGTCCAAAGGTTTTCTTATGTTTATGCTGACTCCTCTTCCCTTATAACTAAATGCCTACTCTTCCTAAACCACTACATGCCTTCTCCTATGCCTATGTTGCTAAATTACTAATTCTATGTTCTATATTTTGCACAAACTGAAATAGCATTCAGATTATTCAAGAACACACGAATCTTCCAAAAAAGCATATGTTTATTCACCTGGGATAATAAACAACAATAATGCTCATCTTCCACTTGCTTCATGACATAATGGTCGTGGTTCTATAAGGTAATTTATTATTATTATTTAAATTGAAACTTAGATGCTCTTTCACTTACATTTACTTTTCTTTTGCTAATTATCATTCTTATGGGCTTTTGGGGCTTGGGGCTCTATAAAGTAATATAGTCATATAATAAGATACTCTTTATGCCATTTTTTATTTGCTAATTATGATTTTTATCAAGTTCTGCAAATAGATTAAGATTTTCAAAATTTAGTTTTTTTTTTTTTTTTTGGGTTAATTTTAAGCATAACAAACTTATGGGGTTTTTCTAATTATTTTTGTTTCTACATTTTGTTTTTGATAGATATAAAACTTTCTAAACTCATCAATGTATTCAATATGTGTAGAAGGATCTATCATTTCAACTTCGATGGAATGAGCGTAACTATTGTTTTCTTGGTCCTTTTCCCTTTTGGTTTTTCAAGTTAATATAGGTGTTAAGGTGATGCTTCAATTTCATTATACACAATTTGATTCTATTGTGTTTGTTGGTTGATCTTATACATTCAAAAGAGTAACTTTCGTAAAGTTACATTAAAATTGAGGTTCTTATGTGCTTCATTTTCATTTTAGGTTTAAAAAGTTTTAGACATCATGAACACTTTGATGATTGCAAAAAGATACATGTTTGAGGAGAAACCACACAAGCATAATCTACTATAAATAAATTAAGTATGCTGACATTTACCTCATTAAGCTGAAGTTACTAAATGGCCAAGAACAATTAAAAAAAGCATTTCTTAAAAATATAAAAAATGCATGTAGTATAATCTTTTTACATTGTAACTAATAATTTTAATGTGTAGTTTTGAAGTTTTTGTGCTCAAGATTGATTTTGGCAGGAAGAACCATCAAGGGTAGGGTGGTAGTGTCATATCTTGAGATATGTAAGTTGTTTTACTAGAGATATTTTATTCAACAAGTGCTTATGTTATTGCAAGTTTGCAACATACTCCAATGGATTAAAAATACAATTAGTGTAATCAGTTAAATTAGTATCTATTGATTTGTCATTCCATGAATGTGAGAATGCAGTAAGCCATATTCAAAAATGTTTTTATTTATTTTTATTTTTTACTATTGGTTTGAATTATGATATTAGCTTGATACACATGCAATCAAGAGTATAACAAAAATTATGCTCTTCCCATTGTATTCCAAACAATGGGTTGATGTTTTAAATTAGCCAAACAACTTAATTAAATCTTTAATATGCTTTTATTACTTTAAATGCTTTAGATAGAGTCAATGATAAATTTTCAATTTACTTTTTTCTGCATGAGAACAAAGTTCAATGTAGAATTGCAAGAGTTTTTTTTTTTTTTTTTTTTTTTTTTTTGAGAAACCAGACCTCAAGTCTGGGACTTTATTGAACTGAAAATAAAACTAATGAACATCAAAGTCTACCAAAACGGCAATGTCTGAATTGGGTATTTGCTTTAAGGTTATTTGCTTAGAAAATATTTTTAGAAGCTTTTTATGGGAAACTAAAAAAATAATTAATATTTTTGAGGGCTTTTTATATTTCCCGTGAAAATTGTGTCAAAATTTTCTTAAATTGATTTATTAACAATTTTCCTAAAGCATCCATTAATAGAATCTTAAGTTATATCAAAGGTTTGTTTGGTGTTAATGTGCACCAAAGTATCCGTCAGCTATCATTGTGAGCGTTATTCCTAGGTGTGTAGGGCTTACCCTTGCTTAGATCTTGGATCCTTCCGCGGTTTTAGCCCCATCAAGAGCTACAAGTTGTCCCATAAAAAGTTTTGAATGAAAATTGTATGTTATTTTGAATGAAAATCTCTCCACCACATCTGTGGGTCTATCACCACTCCGAACATATATATATTTGTGTTGTCTTTTCCTCTTGATAGCAACAAGTTTTGAATGAAAATTGTATGTTATTTTCTCTGTAAATTAGAGATTAGAAATAATATTTCCACTGATTTTATTAAACAAAACATGTTTAGAAATAATTGTGATAATTGTGAATTGGCACTAGCCACCACTATTGCCTTTTGGAAGCAATAATACTTATTGCCTAAATGCTTCCTTTTCTCCAACAATTTGAAACACTTTTCTTGCAATGAGGAACCTTTTACATACAATGGCATACAAATATATGGTTTTTTTTTTTTTTTTTTTCTCGGAAAAAAGTATGTCATTGCTCGAAAATTTCTAAAGGTTGAATAAAGCTTATTTTTCTTTTCTAAGAGTTTACTTACTTTATGTTTCCTTTAGTAGTCAAGTCAAAAAGACCTTCCTTTATTTGACGTCCAACAACACACTTTCCCTACTGGAACCACCCTCAAAAGAAAAAAAAGAAAAGAAATGTAAAATCGGCTTATCAATAATTCATAATTTTTTTTTTATTTTGGATTATGAAACAAACCAATACAAAGTTACAAACATAAACATTTGAAACACGTCGACTTCAGCTAGTCCACTACAACAAGAGAATTTGCCTCGACATAAACTTCCTACTCAACATGAAAAGCAGTGTTTCATCATCCCAACCCAGTTTTACATAGGGACACAAGTCTTCAGACTAAAACTACAGTACCAGATTGGTGCTAATTATGTTAAAGTGAGCACTGAAAGTCAAAAGCAAAAGCAGAAATTGAAAATAGAAGAAGTAGAGGACTAACGGCTACTGTTATCTAACGGTCTCTTAGACAAAACGAAGCCGTTTCACTTAAGTGTACTTTGCCTTGAAGGGAAACGGTATCGTTTAATTCAAGATTTACTCTGCCTCTTATCTCTGACTCTGCTCGCCTCTTATCTCTGACTCTGCTCGATGTTCTTAGCTTTGATCTCCAGTGAACAGTTGAGTCTTAAGCCTTCTCAGTAACTGTTATCCCTGATTTCACGGAGCAATGATCGCAGGGTGGTTGTAATTCTGTTAGAGCAGTTTTCCTCTAGAAGATTCTTGATGTATTGTAATTATGCTCTATAAATAGAGCTGTGTATAATGTATTCTCTTTTGAGCTTGACTAATAGAATTTCTCTTTTCAGTTTCCAGAAATTTCTCTTTCACTCTCTCTCTCTGTTACTCATTTTTCCGCCATTGTTAACCAACTTGCAAGCTCCAAATCTTTCAAATTATATTATTATACCCAACATCTTGTTTTTACTAACAAAAGAATTACAAACCCAACTACTAGAACTTTTAAGCAAGAGTCATTAAGGATGGAATGAGTTACAAAACAGTTAGAACAGAGAACTCTGTTTAGGATAGTGTTGCAGCCACTTCCTTTAAACATCATCCAAAACTTGACATCTTTTCTCACACTTTTCACCATGCTTTTCTCTATTTTGATCTCTCCTCCATGACTTCTTGTGTTTTTCTGAGATCATATGCGATAGACAGTAGCCCAAACCACTGCATAAGGAACTCCTGAGGCTCTTTCCTTTGATACTGGACAACCCACATAGGTGCCTATTGGGCTGTTGCTGAAATTACCAGCAGTATTAGCAGCATAACATTTAAAAGTAGGACTAGCTCTGCTGTACCTGCTCTTGTTGGTAACGACCAACTTGTGTTGGATGCCAACCTACCCCCATGGTTGAAGACATGTATTATGATGTGATCCCGAGAGTACCTGTCATTGTGGTGGATGCTGGATGCTTAGCACAGTGGTGCTAGAAGCTTCCCAAATAAGTACAGACTTATCAGATATGGACTAACCAATATGTTATGAACAGTTATATTATTTTATTGATCATGAGAGAATGATTTGTTTAAATGCATTATGAAAAGTTAATAGCTCTTATGGAAAAAAAGAAGTTTATGATGAAAAGAAAAGCTGTTCTTTAAAGATAAAAGTTTCTGAAGTTTTATTATACTTTAAAGATAAAGAATCCGATGAAAATGTTTTAGTTTTCTGTAAATATAAAGTTTCTGATAAAAGTACAAGTTTATATTAAAAAGTTATCAGATATTTGTTCTTTATGAAACGTTAAGTTTTATGACTATGAAAGTTATAATATTTTACGAGAAGATGTTTATGAAGAAGTTCAATCCGAAAGGTTTTGGTAATATTATTTAGATAAGAAAAAAGAGAACAATTATTTCCCTATGAAGAGCGTATAAGTTATCATTATGAATAGTATAAAATACTATACATGAAAAGATGTTCTCCTACCTGAACATTTATAAAATGAAATGATTTGATTTACATGCATACTTGTTAAATTCTTATGTATCTTACCCTGACTGAGCTATGTATCTCACCCCTTCTACTTTTTCAGTCAACAGGTTTTAGTTTAGAGCAGAAGGAGCCTTAGTCGAGTTTTGGAAGGAGCTAGTTTTAGTTTTAAAAGTATAGATACCAAATTGGAAATTTGATGTTTAGCTTTGTAGTATTGTGTATTTTAGGATCTAAAGAAAGTTGTGTACCTTAAAGTATTAAGAGATGTACTATGTGAAATTTAGAATTTGAGTAACTGGTGGATTATGTTATTCTTTGGGATACAACGTAGATGTTCTGAATGTCAAGTGAAAGGTTATATCTCAAGAAGTAAAGAAACAAGAATGAAAAGAAAGAGAAGCTTTTGTAATAGTTTTGTACAAGTTAAGTTAGTTCTTGTTAATATCAGGTTTAAACTTGATATTAGCATGCCGGTCATGATCACAAATCCGAGTATAGGGTTTGGGACATGACAGAAGCCCTTGAAGTACAAAGTTGAAATGGCACCAATTCTGATGATAGCGCCTAGATTTCGAAGATGATGAACACCACCTTGTTCAGATTGGAAATGGAATTAGATTCAGATTTGGAAGAGTGTGGTTTTGGTGGCGTTGGGATCACCGATGAGGTTTAGGGTAAGGAATATCAGTATGCATCTAGAGACATGGTTGAATTTTCCGATTGATGGGGAAGAGGACTTGGATAGAATGTGTGTTTTTTATCTTCTTCCTTGGATTCAAATCAACAACCACAAAGTCAATGCTTATCTTTTGTAATTTTCAGGGCTTTTTAGTTTTATAATGTAGATCTCCCTTTCTCCCTCTCGATCTCTCCTCTTCTCTCTTTCCCCCTCTTGTTCTTCATGGGTTTCAGACTTTGAGTTTAGTTAGTTTTTTTTTTTTTTTTTTTTTTTTTTTTTAATTAACTTTTTTTTTTGAAATTCATAAATTAAAAATTTTGAATATTAATTAAACTATAAAACGGTGTTGCTTTGTATAAGTTAATGGTGCAATTTAACGGATAGTAAACGGAGGACTGAATCAAGTATAATTGAAATTTAGAGGACTAGAATGACAAAAGTCAAACTTAGAGGACTGAAATGACAAAATGTGAAACTTAGAATATATTTAAGTTTCAAGACTTGCATTTCTTAATTTTAGATTGAATGTTTAAGGATTGTGTTCTTTGAAAAGACATGGATAAAAGGTGGGCTTATTAAACTAAATATCTAATAATAAATATTCAAATTACAAACGTTACTATATATTAGATACAAATGTTTGACTATTCAGCCACCCAAATTGATTTCAACTTTTCATTTTCTTCTTTCTAATTTCAAGTAATTATTAAAATTGAATAGTTCATTATCTTTTTAGTGGATACAATTAAAATTTCAAAGCAAAATCTATAGCCCAAAGATGAGTTTTGTGTCTCTTCGTTTATCTACAGTTACAATGTTTCCTTTTCCAAATTTTCAGTTTTTCACAATCGTATTTCTCTCTCACTCACACATCAATCATTTTTTATTTAAGCTTTACAATATATCTACCAATGAACATTCTAGATACGATCACCCCATCATTTATAACAAAAAAAATTAGTTCAATACTATTTGTTCTCCACATGTTTCAATCAAGCTTTAGTTTTCACCATTTTGGGAAGACATCGGTTGTTTTTGTTAGAGATTTTCAAAGTTAAGTCGGCAATAGGATGACCATTGAGGTGAACAAAACACACAAATAGAAATGAACTTTTTTTTCCCTTTCTTTTTGGTATTCTTACATTTAGTCTATGTGAAGTGATTTTGCTGTTTTCCTTCCCAAAATTTTTTAATGATATTGACTTTTGTTACTCTTGATTGACTTAGAATTGGCAACACAATTTTAGTTAATCTAAGTTTTTTTGGTAAGTTTTTACTTTGCTTAGTTGATCATCTTTAAGGAAAATATCAAAAAATGAATAAGACAAAATATAATTTACTCTAGAGCATCATTATGCTATTAATTTTTTTATGTATAGATACTTGAGGAACTTGTGATTAATTCTTTTTTGAAATTCCAATTATTCTTTTGTCTAGCCTTCTAGATTAATTTTTAGGGGTGCAAATGATAGCCTAGAGGTAAATACATTCTTTGTGGTGTCCCATATTTGTGGTCCAAACCCCACCATCCCCCCTCCACCACTATCTACCTATGAAAAGAAAAGAAAAGAAGGTTAGTGTTTGTGTTAGTTTGAATAACATTTTATGTCCCATTATTTTCTTAAATCTTTCATATATGCAATGCTTAATTCATATAACAATTTTGAATTAATCTTTTGTTTATCCCCCTTTTTAGTCTCTTTGTGATTTTGAAATTGCACAAATTCTATTACATAGAACTAGATTAAGCTTATGTTGTGTTAACAACAGAAAAAATGCCTAAGGTGCCCCCATTTTTGACAAATTAAGCATTACACCACATAAACTTCTCAGTAGGGTTGATTTCTATGATGAATTCATTGGTATTTGTAATGCAAGCCTTAGGGTGTGTTTGTGTAGTGGCTACGTTTGCATTTGAGTAGGTTGCGTTTTTTTTGGTTGGTCCCATGACATTATTCATGGACCAGCCAAGTGATAAAAACGCATGAATAGTAATTTGCAGCAATAAAAAATATTTTGCTATAGTGTTTTTAGTAATAAGTTTTCAGTTTTTAGCAAAATAAGTGGTATCCAAATGCACACTTAATGGAGAGTGAACTTTTAAATTCCATAAGTACGTACAACATATGGAACAGGAAAATAAATTTATTTGTACAAAGTTTTGAATAATAGTTTTTGAATGGTTTTGTATAACTACTCTATAATTGTCTTAGTTTAAATTTGTCAATGTCACCTTCATTTGGAAGAGAAACCATGAAAAACAAAGAGCAAACTAACATAGTTGATAGTGATTAAATTTTTTTTGGATTAATTCCTCTTGGTTGAATGTGTACACTCCTTATAAAAAATATCTTAATATCACCAAGCTGAAAGTAGTATACTATTTAATCATTTTGCCAAATTTTGGTATTAAAGTTCTAGATTCTATCTTCTAATTAATGTTTGTGTTGGATGATTTATATATCTTATTAGCTTTATAAATGTTACTTTTGGATTAATAAGACAAGATCAACAAAACACAACTTTTATATAATTATGTCTAGACGATACTGTAGTGTTATAATGGATAGGTTGGTCTTATTTTACCATATAATCTAAGTAATCATATGGTTTATGAATTTGAAGATTTATATATTGCGGGATTTATTCAAATGTTCATATGATGAAAAAAAATTTTGTTTTTTGAATTTTATTTTATTTTATATTTTCACTTTATGATATAAGATTTATTGATTATGAGAAAGAACTAAATGATGATCTATATTTAGGAGAAAAATATACCTATAAGAGTTGATTTGTATGTATCTGTACAGTAATTAATAAAATATATATGGTTATAACTTAGTTTAATAGTTCTTACACTATAAAATAAGAGATAATTTTTTTTATTGCATTGTGTTTCATATTTTTCCGCCCATCGTGAGTATGCTACTAGTTTATTTTGGAACATTTTCAATTCAGTTTTGAAAATGTCAGACACTGACTTGGACTGGAGCCAAATGGGTTTAAGTTTTCCGCATTTTCAACTCAATTTGAAATGTCCAAAACTGACTTGGACTCGGACTTCCAGGTATAGGTTCGAGAACATGTATTGAAGTCAGGTTGAAAAAAACTACCAGATGGCTGATACTCCAGTGTCTAGTGTCTACTCGGCTACTCCTACAAAAACAAGACACTTATAAAATAAAATAATGTATATGATTTACTAGGTGAACCACCTCAGCCTTGCCCAGTTGTCCACCCACCTACTGAATGCCATTTGTCATAATTAGCTAACTCAGATCCTTATTAGATTTTAGCAACGTGTAACTATTTCAAAACTTGCGGAGCTAGTTACCAGTAATTTTCTTTGCAAGCTTATTTTGTTTAAATAAATAAATTGAATACAAGTACAGACTGTATAGTTGCTGGTTTTTTTTTTTTTTGGGACTGAAAAAGTATAATGTATTTAAAACCAATAAGTTATAGGAAAAAGGTAATGGATTCTTTAAGGGTATTAGCTTAGAAAATATTTGTAGAGACCTTTTTATGGGAAAATAAAAAAATAATTAATGTTTTTGAGGATTTTTTATATTTCCAGTGAAAATTGTGTCAAAATTTTCTTAAATTGATTTATTAACAATTTTTATAAGGCATCCATTAATATAATCCTAAGTTATATCAAAGGTTTGATGTTTTAGTTGGGTGAGTTATACCGAGAATAAATTTGTTGTTAATGTGCACCAAAATATCCATTAGCTATCATTGTGAGCATCATTCCAAGGTGTATAGAGCTTACCCTTGCTTAGATCTTGGATCCTTCCGCGGTTTTAGCCCCATCAAGAGCTACAAGTTGTCCCATAAAAAATTTTGAATGAAAATTGTATGTTATTTTGAATGAAAATCTCTCCACCACATCTGTGGGTCTATCACCACTCCGAACATATATATTTGTGTTGTCTTTTCCTCTTGATAGCAACAAGTTTTGAATGAAAATTGTATGTTATTTTCTCTGTAAATTAGAGATTAGAAATAATATTTCCACAGATTTCATTAAACAAAACATGTTTAGAAATAATTGTGATAATTGTGAATTGGCACTAGCCACCATTATTGCCTTGGAAGCAATAAGACTTATTGCCTAAATGCTTCCTTTTCTCCAACAATTTGAAACACTTTTCTTGCAATGAGTAACCTTTTACATACAATGGCATACAAATATATGGCTTTTATTTATTTATTTATTCTTTCTTTCTTTTTTCTTTCTCGGAAAAAAGTATGTCATTGCTTGGAAATTTCTAAAGGTTGAATAAAGCTTATTTTTTTTTCCCAAGAGTTTACTTACTTTATGTTTCCTTTAACAGTCAAGTCAAAAATACATTCCTTTATTTGACGTCCAACAACACCCTTCTCCTCCCAGAACCTCCCTCAAAAGAAAAAAAAAGAAAAGAAATGTAAAATCGGCTTATCAATAAAATATTAGGATAAAATACAAAGGTGCTAAAGTGGGAAGACAATGACAAATGCAACCATCAAACATATTAAGAAATTATAGTGTTAAAAGTGTTCGGTTTGGGTGCTTGTCCTTACTCCTCAAAACTCAAAAGATTCAAAAATCGTTGCTTCCACACACAAAAAAAGGGCATCGGCCATTCTTTTTATAATTTTTGTATAATTCATATTTTTTTTTTTTTGGATTATGAAACAAACCAATACAAAGTTACAAACAGAAACATTTGAAACACGTCGACTTCAGCTAGTCCACTACAACAAGAGAATTTGCCCTGACATAAACTTCCTACTCAACATGAAAAGCAGTGTTTCATCATCCCAACCCAGTTTTACATAGAGACACAAGTCTTCAGACTAAACTACAGTACCAGATTGGTGCTAGTTATGTTAAAGTGAGCACTGAAAGTCAAAAGCAAAAGCAGTAATTGAAGATAGAAGAAGTAGAGGACTAACGGCTACTTTTATCTAACAGTCTCTTAGACAAAACGATGCCGTTTCCCATAAGTGTACTTTGCCTTGAAGGGAAACGGTATCGTTTAATTCAAGATTTACTCTGCCTCTATCTCTGACTGTACTCAATGTTCTTAGCTTTGATCTCCAGTTAACAGTTGAGTGTTAAGCCTTCTCAGTAACTGTCATCCCTGATTTCACGGAGCAATGATCGCAGGGTGGTTGTAATTCTGTTAGAGCAGTTTTCCTCTAGAAGATTCTTGATGTATTGTAATTATGCTCTATAAATAGAGCTGTGTATAATGTATTCTCTTTTGAGCTTGATTAATAGAATTTCTCCTTTCAGTTTCCAGAAATTTCTCTCTCACTCTCTCTCTCTGTTACTCATTTTTCCGCCATTGTTAACCAACTTGCAAGCTCCAAATCTTTCAAATTATACCCAACATCTTGTTAAGAATTACAAACCCAACTACTAGAAAACTTTTACGCAAGAGTCATTAAGGATGGAATGAGGTACAAAATAGTTAGAACAGAGAAATCTGTATAGGATAGTGTTGCAGCCACTTCCTTTAAACATCATCCAAAACTTGACATCTTTTCTCACACTCTTCACTATGCTTTTCTCTATTTTGATCTCTCCTCCATGACTTCTTGTGTTTTTCTGAGATCATATGCGACAGACAGTAGCCCAAACCACTGCATAAGGAACTCCTGAGGCTCTTTCCTTTGATACTGGACAACCCACATAAGTGCCTATTGGGCCGTTGCCAACAATAGCATTGCTGAAATTACCAGCAGTATTAGCAGCATAACATATACTGACACACCTTCTGTGCAAGCATCCTATGTACTTTCTTAAAGGCCTTCCTCGCTGAAATTTCATCAGCAAATGTCACAAAACCGAACCCCCTATAACACGTTTTTCTTTCATCCTGAAGCAAAATGCATCATGATATTAGTTTTCTAACAAGCCAATAATATATGGCCAAAACTCAAAAACGATGTGATAAATGCTAATATATAACAATAAATATCTAAATTATCTTTCTATGATTGGTGACACATTAGTTTGTGAGGTTTACGTAGCAAAGTTGTAGTATCCCTATCATCATTCATACCATAAACTCATAGTAACCAGCAAATGATGGCGAGGTCAATATGAGTACCACATGTGGCAATGACTTGGTTGCCTCCGATAAATGCTATGATTCTCCTTGCAAGTGTCCAAACTACCGTATCTTTGGTCCTCCTTGGACAAGCAGCAAATAAAAATAACACAACTTATTGTAAAAAGTGGCCCTATTTGGATTAATATAGTAGATATTTATGCATATCTCGATGGAATAAGATGCAATGCTCAATCATCCGTGGCTCTGGAAATGAAATGACATGATGCTAGTCTTTCCCAAAACCAGCACTGTAGTGGGTACTGGATTTGAATCCTTTTGCTTCATTCAGCTTCCACACAGCCTGCAACAATATAAATAGATGAAACAGAGCATATCAATGCTCCCAAATTGTCTAAAAGACTACATGAGTCACAACTACAATAATTTTCATAGCAGAAAATGCTAGATATTTAAAAGGAATCCGCAAAAATTAGTGAACAGAAATGTGGCCTCCTCCAGGTCAGCCAACAACACAATAAGTTGCTTGACAGAATCAGAAAAAAGAGTTTTGGATGAAAGAAACGGTTTACCTTCATGAAATCTTCATGCATGACACAATCCCGTTCTGCACATATTGCTGACATGCCAGCTTCTGTGCGAACATTTCGAAGATCAGCCCCATTAAAGCCCTAGGAAAATTTACAACAAATAACTAGATTAGGAAACCGCAATAATTAAATGAAAAACTAGCACCAGCCAAAATCAATCACCTCTGCAAGCTTTATAACAGCTTCATAGTCAATTTCACCGTGTTTGGCCAGCAGCATGAATATTAAGGATTTCAACTCTTGATTCCTTCTCAAAGAATGCACCACTGTAGAAGAGGGATCTGCAGCCACAATATCATTTGCAATTGGAGCAGCATGCTCTAATGCAATCGGCAAGAAATGGAATTCAAGATTACTAGTGCACCAACAAATAAACGAGAAGAAGTTGTTTTGTAATTATCTTCAATATGCAAGGTCAATACAACTCATTGCAGGTGATTCTAAGAGGATTCCAAACGCACTACATTGCTGGTGCTTGTCATGGCAATGGTAGCTGTAAGTCTATAACTCAATAAAGGCTATTGGAGGTACCAGATAGCTTGAAATAGTTAGCATGCAATTGCATGAGCACCCACCATTTCTTAACTATTTAAGCAGAGAACAAGAGGAGCTTGTCCTACAGTTGGAGGATACAAATACTACCAATATTTTCCCTTCACTTGCTATAGCAGCTTGTCTCAGAAATAAATGAAGGAGAAGGCCACGTCCATGGCAAAACAAAAAGGTATTACCCTTAGGGCTGGTAACCCATGCCGTTCAGCCCGGCTATATTCATCACTGATTGGGTCATCATCTTATTTACTGATTCTCAATGCCTGTTAAAAATGCCCAAATAAATTTGGGCCCTGAGCAACTTTGAATGAAGAATACTACCACACCAAATATATAGAGGCTTAACATCCCACTCACATACCCGAGAGCAAAATCCTTTTGCAAGTCCTACAGCCTTGGGGTAAGCTCCATTCCTGGATTAACAGACAGAATACCTTAGGCCCTTTTTAAGAAAAGAAATGCCAATGAATTAAAAGAAAAATGAAATATACAGCCACAAACTAGTTTCATAAGAGAAGAGAGAGAAAGATGGTGACCTACATTAAAAAAAAAAAAAAAAAAAAAAAAAAAAGAGAAAAATAGCGTATTAGCCTTGCAGTTTTATCAAAGCTACCAATTTCAATGGATTTCACTTTTGCAATCAGAATCACCTTGTCTTGTGTGCTTGAATTCTCAATCCAAATTCCGAAACATGGAATGAGTCTATCAATTAGATTAGGGTAGTTGAATCCTTTTTGGTGTGGTATGTCAACACATTTGGGTATTTAAACCATTTCGGAATTTCACTTCCAGGAATGTCGACACCATATACCTAGCATGGTTCACAGAGTCTCTGAATCTTAAAAATCATGAGGTTTAGAATTTCACATGCAAGAGAGATGGGAATATATATATATATATATATATAAAATCTTTTTTGGGAGTAAGAGGGAGGGAGATACCTGGTCATTAATAACATAATGTCTTAGCAATGTTTAGTTGTTAACATGCTATCGTAGCCTTGATTCTCAATTACGCAATTGAAAAGACAAGGAGTCAGCTGAAAATTATCTTCAGGTCTCACTGATAAAGTTTCCAGTGTGAAGTACAGTCTGTTGCATCAATACACTGTATATTTAATGGAAGCTCTTGCAATGATCGAAGACTTGTGCAATATTTCAAAAAAGGTTCTCATGGATTAGATAGCTGAATAATACTTTTCGGGAGGTAAACAAAATTATTTCCTTCCAGATATAAGTACATTAAAGACAACAAGCAATATAAGAAAACCAAGGAGCTTTTTCAAAGATTTAGATGATCGCCCTTCACATCTACAGAGAGATATTACTCTGAGATTTTTTAAGAGAACAACGGAGGAAGGTAGCGCTTTTATAGCTGTTCCACTCACATCTATCACTTCCAGATCTTTAAGATTCCCCAAGTTCTCAGGTAGTTCATCAAGTTTTGAGCAACCGGATAAGATGAGAGTTTTTAGAGATGTCATTGTACAGGTAGCATCTGTAAGACTTGAAAGATTCTTGCAATTTCTTAGACTCAAAAAAGTAAGGCCAATAAAATGATCCACCGATGATGGCAACTCTTCTATAGCAGTCTTGTTCAAATATAATTCTGTCAAACGTGACATATTTCCCACAATTTCTGGAAACTTCTTCAATTTTGAACAACCGGATAGAGTGAGAGTTTTTAAAAAAATCCAATTGCAACAAACACCAAGACTTGAAAGATTCTTGCAGTCTTTTAGACTCAAAAAAGTGAGGTTGGTTAAATTCTGCACTGATGCTGGTAATTCTTTTATAGCAGTTTTGTCCAAATCAAGTTTTGATAAACATGACATATTTCCTACAATCTCTGGAAACTTCTTCAGTCTTGAACAACCAGAAAGATCAAAAACTTCAAGAGATTCCAAGCTGATCTTGGGTGGAAGGATTTCAAGACATTTGCAACCATTTAAATCCAATTGAATAAGCCATTTGAGATTTCCGAGAGATGCATGAATTTTATACAATTTTGTACAGCGTCGAAGAATCAAATGCTTAAGATTTGGGGCTCCACTGAAATCCGGGGTCTTGATCAACTTTTGAGAATCACTTAGATCAATGAGCTTTAACTCATAACTCTGATATATATCAATAGATAGTTAGATAATATCAAACACTAATGAAAAGGAAAAGAGTACTACATTTGCATAAGTGAAAATCTTACCACAATTCCTTTCCATAGTTGAATGATGGCGCTGCGATGCATTTTCAATTCAACAAGCTTATTTGGTTGGAAATTGGCTGGCATAGAATTTAAAGGACATCCATGCCATTCTATAATGCGTAACTCATTTGACAGATAATTTAGGTGGTTTGGGAGGAGCACATCTTGAATCTTAAGCAATCTCAATTTTTTCATCTTTGATAAGGATTCAACATTCAATTGTTCCTTTTTATGAACATTTGCTTTTAGAATTATGCCTTCAATTGACTCTGTTCCCTAGTAACCAAGAATAATGAAATTAGAATAGTTACAAAACTCTTAAAATAATTTGGAAGAATATATATATAGTTCAGGTTTAGACTAGTCAACTTACAGTATCACTCTCCAATACATGGAAGACATCCTCATAACGCCACAACCTACTACGTTTACTGGGCTCATTAGGGGATTCACGACGAACAATTTCTTGACCCATAAATTTTAGCAAATCATGCATCGTAATAGTACCCCATGCATCAATGGTTATGAGACGTTTGTCCATAAGAACATCAATATTATAGTCTGGATAGTAACCAAAACTTTCTAGTATATCTCTTATGCAATTGATGTTCTCTCCTTCGAAGAAACACGCAATATCCAAAAACAATTCTTTTTGTGCATTCATCAACCCATCAAAACTCTTTTGAAGTATATCTAAAATGCCTAAAACATGTAATTCTTCTGGTCTATCTAGAGCACTTTTCCATTCATGTATGCTTCTAGAAATCAAGAAAGAGGCTAAAACTGTAATAGCTACAGGAATGCCTTTAGCATAATTCACAAAAGCCTTAGACAACTCCACATAATCTTCTATAGGATAGGGTTTCTTGAAAACTTTCCAACTAAAAAGCTCCAAAGCTTCATCATCATTCAACTCCTTACTTGTATATATATCATTCACTCCACATCTTTCCAACAAATTCCTATCACTACTTGTTAAAATAATTCTACTTCCAAGACCAAACCAATCATGTTTCCCTACTAGTGCTTCTAGTTGTTCGTCTTCATCCACATCATCAAGAACAATAAGAACCCTTTTATCACGTAGTCTATTCCTTATAACATCGATTCCCTCACAAACGTTTGATATCCTTATTCCTCTTTCCATGAGGATCTGTAAAAGAAGTTGTACCTGTAACTCAACTAAACCATTCCTTTTAGTTCTTTCACTAACATAAGCAATGAAGCTGCTAGCTTCAAAGTCACCATAAATTCTACTATAAATTGCTCGTGCAAGAGTTGTTTTACCTATTCCAGCCATCCCACAAATCCCAACAAAGTGAACACCACCCAACCCTTCACACAAATATGAATCTAACATTTCCTCCACACGGGAGTCTATTCCAACAAAGTGTTCAAAAATATTCTCTGAGAATCTACGATTCAATTTACCATTCAATTTACCATTCAATTCACCATTCAATTCACCAGATATCATTCCAACGATTTCTCGGATAACTTTTGTTTCAGGCCTGCAAAGAGAGCAGAACAATAATATTGACAAGGTAGAGCTAGCAACATTAATTTAGAGATAAAGCATTTAGCATAAGTACGACCTTAGCTTCGTTCAGTATCAAAAGGAAACTCAGTGTATAATTATATATATGGCACAAACTATGCAAAGGTTGTTCAACCAAAGTCCAATTTGTGCTTGTAAACAATAAATAAATTTAGGATTAAAAAAAATCATATATACCATCATTTGAAAAGAAAATTAATTCTTACCTATTCTGTAAATCCCATCCAGAAATACCACCAACTTCTGTCAAAGCAGCTTTCCACATGTTTACATCTTCTTTTTTAATATCTTTGAAAGGCTCTTCATGTTTCTTCAAGGCTTCCGCATAAATCCCCTTCTGATGCCGCACATCACTTGGATCCACATAGTGGAAAACTGGCAGGACTACTAACCCCGTCCTTTTCATGCAAGCAACAATCTCTGCTAGTTCAGTCAAGCACCAACTTGAAGAAGCATAGTCTCTTGAGAAAATTACAACAGCAATCCTCGATTCTTCTATTGCTTTGAGCAGCTCTGGACGAATATGTTTTCCCCGATTGAGTTCATCATCCCTAAAAGTAGATATGCCTTTTTGTTCCAAACCAGCATATAGATGGTCTGTAAATGTTGTGCGGGTGTCCTTCCCTCTGAAACTGATGAAGACATCGTATTTCCATTCACGGGTAGAAGAAGAAGAAGGAATTAAAGCCATGAAGGAATTGGATGTGCTTGAACCGTGAGCGAGTGATTTAGGAAATTGAGGTGTGACTGAGAAAAGCTCAAAAAGCCTCTTGAAATAACGCTGGGTATGCAGTGGAGTCTTGAGTGTGAGATCATCTGTCACGGGTCAAAGAATTCATATAGAAAGACCGGCAAAAGTTTGCCTCCCAAGAGCAATTACATAATTTACATTTTATCTATTTCTTATTTATTTGCCGGGAATAAATTATTTGAAATGCTAAACAAGTGCTATTATTTATTTATTTTTCTAGGTAATTGGGATATATATTAATGGGTAATTTACACCAATTTATTATTATACACTTATTTGTAGTTATCAAATTTTGGGAGTAACCTCCAAGAAGTTTCCGGCTACCTACTTTTTCCCATTTCCCCGAGCAGTTTCTCTTGTATTACTTCAATGATTCAATATATATATTTTTTTCTTTCACAAGTCATTCCGTTCTTGCTCCATCAGTCCTTTTTTTTTTAAAAAAAAAAAAAAAAAATATTTTTTCACCTTCTCTTAACGAGGAGGACCCACAGAGGTGAAGTTTATTTTGATTCACCAAAAAGAAAAAAAGGTGAACCATATTTCGCCTTAGCTTAGACCTGTTTGGTACGCAAGTTGAAACGTATGTTTTCAGTTTTTAAATAATATTAGTCGTTAACTTGTGCGATGCACGGGAGACCTGTTTGGTACGCAAGTTGAAATGTATGTTTTCAGTTTTTAAATAATATTAGTCGTTAACTCGTGCGATGCACGGGAAAGCTGTTAAGTTATCACTTATGACAATGCTAAACAGCCTTAAAACCTAAGACTAACCCATGGAATGGATTTGAAAATTTTTCACAAATAAAGAAAGTGTTACGTGTGAAGTTTTGTGAATATGATACCTTACATTTTGTGAAAATGAGAGTCATATTTGATATATTTAAGAAGCAAATAAATATCTAACGTACGTAATACTAATAGACATCTAACTCTTATCACAAAAAATGAATGTTGCACGTTAGGATTACAATCTCAAAATTCCCTATCCTATAGTCAATACTAAACATTCAATTACTAAATGAAAAATATTAATTAACCAAAAATTACTTATTTATTTATATAAATAAGTAAACATTGATAATTATATTATAATAATATAAGAATTAAAAGTACTTAAGATATTTGTTGCATGTCAATCAATTTGTGTTTGGGTTAGGATTAAAAATTAAAATTATTTCACTATTTAACTTATTTTTGCTACAATTTATGAACCTTATTGTATTTTTTGACACTATTCATAAGCCTCACTGTATTATTTTAATTAAAATTTTCCTTTATTTATAGTACTTTAAACAATAATTTTTCAATTTTAACAAAATAAATGGTATCTAAACACGCCCTTAATTAATATCATCAGTCACTACATGTCTCACATCACATTGGTCTCAAAGCTAAAAAAAAAAAAAAACTAATGGCTTTGCCCCATCTTTTATTCAAAAATTAAAACCTTTCTACTTTCCCAATGCAAGTCACATGGAGTTTTTTTTTTTTTTTTTCCTTGGGTAAACATCATGTGAAGGCTTTGGAAACATAAAAAAAAGGAGTACAAAATGTCAAAAACAAAAAGAGAGAAACTACAGAGACTGGAGACAGACAAAAGAAAGAGGAGGAAAAGAAGAAAAAAGAAGAAGAAACAGCCCCTGCTGCGTCATCTTCTTCTTCTCTGTTTTTTTTTTTCCCCTTACAAATAAGAAATTTATGGAATGAAGAGGAAGATGACGAAGAGAGAGACGAGATTATTTTGGTTTTGGTGATTTATGGGTTTGGTTTGTGTTGGGTGTGTATTGTGTTTGAAGAAATTTATGGGATGAGGAGGAAGATGACGAAGAGGGAGATGGGAAATTATTTTAGTTTTGGTCTGGATCTGTGCTCATATGTACTGTTTTGGTTTATGTAAACAAAAAAAGAGAATCTACAGAGACTGGAGACAGACAAAAGAAAGAGGAGGAAAAGAAGAAAAAAGAAGAAGAAACAGCCCCTGCTGTGTCATCTTCTTCTTCTCTTCTTTTTTTTTTTTTTTTTTTTTTTTTTTTTTTTTTTTTTTTTTTTCCTTACAAATAAGAAATTTATGGAATGAAGAGGAAGATGATGAAGAGAGAGATGAGATTATTTTGGTTTTGGTGATTTATGGGTTTGGTTTGTGTTGGGTGTGTATTGTGTTTGAAGAAATTTATGGGATGAGGAGGAAGATGACAAAGAGGGAGATGGGAAATTATTTTGGTTTTGGTTTGGATCTGTGCTCATATGTACTGTTTTGGTTTGTGTTGGGAAAGGCAGAGCATCGTGAAAGGGAAAGGCAGAGTATCGGGCTATAGAAAACTGTTATTATGTTTTTTTTTTTAATGTTATTTTTTTAATAATATGCTGATGTGGAAATTTATGGGAGCTTCAAAAGTTTTGGTTTTATATATATATATATATATATAGATTACACGTATTTCTATATATTTTTTTACACACATATATTTTCAAAAAAATTGAAAACTGTTGTTTAAACACATGTACCAAACGAAACTTTTGGTTTTTAGTTTTTAATTTTAAGTACAAAATTTTTAATTTTTAATTTTTTTGTATTTTTCACTTTTTAAAATATTTTTAAGGTACATGTATTTTTTAGCAAAAAGTTTTTAACAAAAAAAATTAGAGAAACTGTTCTCAAACAAGCCCTAACAATGTATTTGAAAACGCTGGAGGAGAAAGAAAGAGAAAATAAATGACAAGAAAGGTAGTCTTTTCCTCCGTTTGGTTAGCATGGAAGAAAACAAAAGGGCAGAACCTATTTCCCTGGGCCACATATTTGCAATTTGAAGGGAGACAATAGTTTTTAAAAAATTGGGGTTCACATAAATAATATAATACGATATGATATTACATATTTGTCCATAAATTTTATGCATCTTTCACATTTATATGGGCATAAAAGTTATAAAAAAAAACATATATTTTCTTTTCATTTATTTTCTTATTGCAAACTAAACAATGGAAAGAAAAATTCATTTTTCTCTTTTCTTTTCCCCTTCTCTCCTTATTTCCAAATATATATAAGAGATTTAATTTATTTTCTTTTCTTTCTTATTTCCTTTCTATTATTCATTTCTTTTCTCTTCTCTTTCCTCATTTGTAACCAAATAAAGCCTAAGAGTGTGTTTGGTAGGAGGTAAAATAGGAAGGATAGAAAAGAAATGAGATAAAATTGGAGAGAAAACGAGTAATGAGTGTGTTTGGTTGGGAGAGAAGAGATAGAGAAAATGGTGAAACCATACAATTTTCTCTTTGGCTCACCAAAATTCAATCTCCCTACTTTGGGAAGAAAACTAAATTGAAAATGGCTCACCATATTTTCGATGAAATTGCCCCTTCTAACGTTCCAATTTTTTGAACTTTTTTGTCCTTTTCTTCTTTGCTTCTTTTGTCTTTTTTCTATGTTCATTATGTTTTTTTTTTTTGTTTTGCGTTGATCTGATCATTTCTTCAGCTTTTTTTTTTCTTATGTGCTTATCCAGTTATCCTTTCTTTGATCAACAGTTATGGGTTTTTTTTTTTTTTTTTTTTTTTTTTTTTTTTTTTTTAATTTTATGGTCAAAATGCAAAACTCACCCTCTAGGTTTCACCTTTTGTCATTTCAATCTTCTAAGTTTCAATTATGCTCAATTCAGTCCTCCGTTTACTATCTATTAAATTACACATTAACTTACACAAAAAACACCATTTTACAGTTTAATTAATATATAAATTTTTTAATTTCTAAATTTTAGAAAAAACGTTAATTAAAAAAAAAAACATAAATTAAACCCAAAAGTCTGAAACCCTTGAAGTACAAAGTTGAATTAGCGCCAATTTTGATGATAGCACCTAGATTTTGAAGATGATGAACACCACCTTGTTCGGATCGGAAATGGAATTAGATTCAGATTTGGAAGAGTGTGGTTTTGGTGGCGTTGGGATCACTGATGAGGTTTAGGGCAAGGAATATCAGTATGCATCCGGAGACGTGGTTGAATTTTCCGATTGATGGGGAAGAGGACTTAGATAGTATGTGCTTTTTTTATCTTCTTCTTTGGATTCAAATCAACAACCAAAAAGTCAATGCTTATCTTTTGTAATTTTCAAGGCTTTTTAGTTTTATGATATAGATCTCCCTCTCGATCTCTCTTTTTCTCTCTTTCCCTCTCTTGTTCTTCATGGGGTTTAGACTTTGGGTTTAGTTTTTTTTTTTTAATTAATTTTTTTTTGAAAGTCATAAATTAAAAAAAATTGAATATTCATTAAACTATAAAACGGTGTTGTTTTTGTATAAGTTAACAGTGCAATTTAACGGATAGTAAACGAAGGATTAATTGAGTATAATTGAAATTTAGAGGACTGAAATGACAAAAGTCAAACTTAGAGGATAGAAATGACAAAATGTGAAACTTAGAGGGTGAATTTTGCATTTTGACCATAAATTTTATTAAAAAAAAAAACCATAACTATTGATCAAAGAAAGGATAACTGGATAAGCACATTAAAAAAAAAAAAAAAGAAGAAGAAATGATTTGATCAACGCAAAACAAAAAAGAAACATAATGAACATAGAAAAAGACAAAAGAATCAAAGAAATAAAAGGACATAAAAGTTCAAAAAATTGGAATGTTAGAAGGGGCAATTTTGTCCAAAACATGGTGAGCCATTTTCAATTTAGTTTCCTCCCCGAATTAGGGAGATTGAATTTTGGTGAGCCAAAGAGAAAATTGTTGGGTCTCACTATTTTCTCTATCTCTCTCCTCTCCCAACCAAACACACCCATTACTCATTTTCTCTCCAATTTTATCTCATTTCTTTTCTATCCTTCCTATTTCACCTCCTACCAAACACACCCTTAGACTTTATTTGGTTACAAATGGGGAAGAGAAGAGAAAAGAAATGAATAATAGAAAGGAAATGAGAAAGAAAAGAAAAGAAATTAAATCTCTTGTGTATATTTGGAAATAAGGAAAGAAGGGGAAAAGAAAAAAGAAAAATAAATTTTTCTATCCTTTGTCTGGTTTGCAATAAGAAAAGAAATGAAAAGAAAAAAAAAATATATATATATATATATATATATTTTTATAACTTTTATCCCCATATAAATGTGAAAGATACATAAAATTTATGGACAAATATGTAACATCATAAAATTTTAAAGGGGTATTTTTATATTTAAATATCACTTAAGGTTGAAACTCTCCCTCAAAAAATGATAGTATTTATTTTATTTTTTATATTATAATTTTTTTTCAAATGTATTATTAATTTTTACTAATTAATAAAACTATCATCCAAAGTGAGTTAGTAATACTTAGTATGTAGATTTTACAAACTGACAAGTCATCAATAAATAAAAGTTATTCAAAACATTCATTTATTGTATTGTTTGATCAGTTTGTAAGTGTTTTTTCATAAATTTGTTTTTAGCATTTTAAGTAGTGATTGTGTTGTATTTCTATTAATTCATTTTTTTTTGTGTGAAGAAAATGCTAAAGTACTACAAATTTTATTATAAAAAACTTACAAACTGATGTGGCATTTCGAGAAAAGAATAAATGAATATTGAATTACTTATTGTGATTGGACATATCAATTTATAAGACCTATGTGATAAAAAAAAATGTGCAAGTTACACACTCTTTTTTTAATTAGAAAAAAAAAAAAAAAAAAAAAAAAAAAAAACACTTACTGGCTCCATTTTAATTTGGGGGCCTTTCTATGTTAGGGGCTGTAGGCCATGGCCTATTTTCCATTTGTGTTTGCTTTGCATCGTACTTAAGAGGAGTCTTTTGACTGAATATTGTAGAAAATGGAGTTTATTTGGGATATAGGTACTATTCAAAGTTATTTGATTAATTAAAGAAAGAGAGTGAATTTCAATAACGGTGTTGCCGAAATTCTAACAAAAAGTATGAGAGAGGAAACACAAGTGATGTGATGGGAGGATTTGAATTTTGGTAATCCTGTTGCCAAAATTCTTGCTGCCCGAATTTGCTGCCCAGTTGCCAGGTGAAGTGCCCACATGAGGAGTGGCTGAAAGGAAACCAATTGAAATTCTAAGGGAGTGAGGAGAGAGAAAATAAGAATTGTGGCAACCAAGTTGCCGAAAATGGGAGGGAACAAAAAAAGAAAAAGGGAGAAACCAATTGTGGCAACCAAGGTGCCGAAATTCTAGGAGAGTGAGGAGAGAGAAAATAAGAATTGTGACAACCAAGTTGCTGAAAATGGGAGGAAAAAAAAAAAAAGAGAAACCAATTGTGGCAACCAAGTTGCGAAAACTGTGGGGAAAAAAATTTAATAGTAATTTAGGCAATGAAATTGCCAAAAATGAGGGGGAAAAAAGGATGATTTAGACTGAAAATTGAAGGGGAAAAAAAATTGTGGCAATGGAATTGCTAAAATGGGAGGGAAAAAAAATAGTAGCAATTGATTTGTAGCAATTGATTTGTGGCAATGTTGTTGCCAAAATGGAAGGAAAAAAAAAAGGGGCAATTGATTTGTGTCAATGGAGTTGCCAAAAATTGGAGAGAGAAAAATTCACTGGATTCTTATTCTAAAAAGTACCCATATTTTTATTCTATTAGTGTGTCAGTAGTTTTTTTGACTGAAGCAGTTTAGTTTGTGTGTATGTGATGTTCTTTCATTTCGAATAGTAAAAGTATTTTTTGCATGATTTTCCCTATGAAACAAATAATAAATCTAGAATCAAAACATCCATTCTAATATAACTCTTGAAGATCGAAAGAAGAGAGTCATGGAACGCTTTCTCTCTTGTGAAGAACAAGAGGAGCTTGCACGTAGCACCAAGAAAGTAAAGGATGTCTACCATGCGGGATTTTGTGAAGGCCAAGGCTCGGGGTCGTCATCTCCAAGTCACGCTGGGGGTGCTGGAAACCACAACATCTCATTCAAGGATAAGTTCCTGGGTGAAATACCCGATGCTTACACGCAGGCTTTCAACTTTGATGATTTCATGGACGACAATGGTGAGTCGGACGAGGAAGTTGAATCACTCCGGCAAGGCTTTATAGCCGTGAAGTTTGATAAGGATTTCAAGTAGAGGAGTCACAGACCGTGGGCGAGAGCTTTGATTGTTAAGGTTTATGGCAGAACTATTGGATTAAACTTCCTTCAAGCCAAGCTTTTGTCTCTTTGGAAACCAGCTGGGAGGCTGGATTGTGTAGACTTAGGCCATGGTTTCTTCCTTACAGGCTGTCTCTGGGAGAAGATTTTGAGAACATTCTAAAGAAGGGTCCATGGTTCATTGGAGACTATTTTCTATCGCTCAGACCATGGGAGCCAAATTTCAAGCTTGCTTTAGCCAGCGTATCTTCCATTGTGGTTTGGGTTAGGCTGAATGAATTACCTATTGAATATTATAATGCTGAGGCATTGTAATACCGCCCTCTGTTGAAAATAGGAATGTTTTTACCTTCAAAAGTAACGGTAATGTGGAGGCAACGAAGAGGATGTGGAATCGTGAGCGTGAGGATAAAACTAATATGCCTAGTGGGCCTCCCCTTGAAAGCAAAAGGAAGTTATCACCCATTAGACTTATGGACAAAGGCCAATTGGAGAAGTCTATCCAAAGAATAGGATCGGGGCTCACATCTGAAGTGCAACCAGGTATGTCCCAAAGCCCAAGCTCGAGTAAGCCCAAGCTGACTTCAACTCAGGCTACATCTGCCCAGGTTTTACTTAAGCCAAACTCGATGAAGGGCAAGAAGGGAATTTCCTGTGCAAGGGCTTCTCAAGTTTCCCAAGTTGGTGCCGTTGAAGTGTCTGCTGTCAAAGCTTCCCCTGTGCAATTAAACAATGGAATTTCTACGCAAGAGTGGCACGGTGATGAGCTCAGTAATGAACCCTTAAAGTTGAGAAATGCTAGTAACTGCCGGCATGATACCATCGTTGTGTCAAGGGTGGGCGACCAACTTGGAGGTTGGAGTGGTGGTAACGCCGAAGATTGTTCTAGTGAAATTTTAAGCAAGCCCAACTTGGATTTTGGGTTGTTTCAGCACCAATTTCAAGCTAGCAATGAAACAAATACAAGTTTTCAAGCTAACAGTGGCTTTCAACTTACACATGGCCTCACAGGAGTTGGTTTTGGGAGTGTTGAAGCACATGGTGATCCTGTTGTCTAGAGAGGCCAGACAAAGGAGGATATGAAGTGGACCAGATGGAATTTAAGGGAGGAGGTGAAGGTGGGACCTTTGGTTGATGATTGCCTCACTCCAGCTCTAATTTTTTTCCTTATGAATGTTATTATTTGGAATTGTAAGGGTGCTCTGAAGCCTTCTTTTTAGAATCGCATCAGGGAGTTGGTCTAAAACCATAATCCTGCAATCTTGGTTGTTATGGAAACTCGGGTTGGGGGAGAGAGAGCAAGGGAAATTACTAATAGGCTTCCCTTTGATGGAGCTGTGCATACTGACACTATAGGGTATGCTGGTGGGCTGTGGGTGCTGTGGAATTCAGATAGGGTTGAGGTGTCTCCTTTGGCCACTACTGAGCAGGAAATTCACACAATGGTTAAGGTACGTTTTTCAAATGCCTGTTGGTTACTCTCTGCTGTGTATGCTAGTCCTAGAAGTGCTGAGAGGCACATACTGTGGAATAATCTTATAATATAGCTGACCTCCAAAATATGCCTTGGGTTATAGTGGGGGACTTTAATGAACCCTTGGTTGATGGTGATAAATTTAGAGGGAGAGCGGTGAGTGTTAATAGGTCTTTGTTGTTCATAGAGTGTTTGGATAAATGTAGTATGATTGATATCGGGTTTGTGGGACCTCGATTCACTTGGACAAATAGAAGGGAAGTTCAAGCCTTGATTCAGGAAAGGATAGACAGGTACTTTGTCAATCCCAGCTAGTGTTTGTTGTATCCGGAGGCTAGAGTTACGCACCTTACTCGATGCCATTCGGATCACTATCCTATTTTATTAGAGATGCAGTCGGGTATAAGGGGTGAGAAGAAAAGACCTTTTAGATTTCAATCTTGTTGGCTGCTAGATGCAACTTTCCCAGACATTGTCTCTCATGCGTGGGGAGGTGCAAATTACCTTAAGGATGCCATTGATAGTTTCACTAAGAAAGCAATGGTTTGGAATAAGAATCATTTTGGAAACATCTTTAAAAAAAAGAAGAACCTGATGGCTAGGATTAATGGTATTTAGAAAGTTATTGCTACCAAACCTTCTAGGTTCCTTCTTAATTTAGAAGATGAGCTTTTAAGGGAGCTAGACTTGGTGCTTAATCAAGAGGAAGAGCTTTGGGCTTTAAAGTCTTAGGTGAATTGGATGATCCAGGGGGATCAAAACATGACTTTTTACCATGTCTCAACCTTGGTGAGAAGGAAGAGAAATCAGATTATTGCTATAAAAAATACAGTGGGGTATTGGATTTATGAGGAAGGGGACATTAAAGAGTTTATTAGAAGTGGTTTTAATGGAATCTATTCAACTTCTCATGTGGCTGTGGCTAGGGTTGATCCTATCATATCTCGATGGCAAGTTAGACTTTCTGAGGTGGAGAGAGATAACATAAGTGGGGAGGTTATTGAGGAAGAAATTAAGGCAGTCCTATGGTCCTTGAAACCCTTTAAAGCCTCGGGCCTGGATGGCTTACATGCGGGGTTCTTCCAAAAATTTTGGTCGATGGTGAGGGGGGGGGGGGGGGGGGGCTCAGTGATTGAAGAGGTTAAGAAGGTGTTTGTTAGCAGAAAAGTCCCAGACTTTTTGAATAGAACCCTTATTGCCTTGATTCCTAAGATTCAAGGGCCGGAGACTTTAGTCATTTATAGGCCTATAAGTCTGTGCAACATGGTGTTCAAAGTGGTGACCAAGATTATTGTGGCTAAATTGAGGCCTTACTTGGACAAGCTCATATCTCCTATGCAAATGGCTTTTGTGCTGGGTAGAAAAGGGGTGGACAATGTTATCATTGCTTAAGAGATTATACACTCCTTAGGGAAAAAGAAAGGGAGAATGGGATATATGGCCTTGAAGATAGATTTGGAGAAGGTTTATGATAAGTTGGAATGGAGCTTTATCCAGAATATGCTCATAAGGATTAATCTTCCTAATGATCTTATAGAAATCATAATGAGTTGTGTTACAACTGCCTCTACATCCATTTTATTTAATGGAGAAGTTCTAGACCCGATTTTCCCTTTGAGGGGAATAAGGCAGGGTGACCCGTTGTCTCCTTACCTCTTCATTATATGCATGGACTTCCTTGGACAACTTATAGAAGAGAGATGTAATATGAAGATGTGGCAGCCAATCAAAGCTTCTCAAAGTGGTCCGGGTTTTTCTCACCTCTTTTTTGCGAATGATCTCATTTTCTTTGCTAAAGTTGATTAGGTTAACTGTTCAGCTATAAAAGATGTTCTGGATGATTTTTGTAGCATATCCAGAAAAACAGTGAGTGAAGCAAAGTTGAGAGTTTATTTTTCTCCAAATGTTGATAGAGATACTAGGGAGTCACTTTGTGATATCCTAGGGTTTGCTTCTACCCCATTTTTGGGAAAGTACCTTGGGTTCCCCCTAAAGCAGTCGGGCTCCTCCTCTCAAGATTACAATTTTATTCTAGATAGAGTTAAGCAAAAACTCTCCGGGTGGAAGGCTAATATGTTATCATTGGTTGGGCGGTCAGTTCTCATTCAAGCTTCCTCGGTTGCCATATCGTCATATGTCATGCAATGTGCTTATCTTCCAGGCAGGATTTTGGATGGAGTAGATAGAGTTAATCAGAATTTCCTTTGGGGATCTTCAGATTCAACCAAGAAAGTTCATTGGGTTGGTTGGGTTAAGGCAAAAAAGTCAAAGGAGGAAGAGGGTCTTGGGCTGCATTCAGCTAAGGATAGGAATATTGCTCTTTTGGCTAAGCTGAATTGGAAATTCCAAACTAAATCAAAGGCTTCTTGGGTTAAGGTGTTGAAGATGAAATATTGTAATCATAGAAGGAGGGTTGCTGCTAATGCTAACAAGCTCCCTTGTTCTTCCATATGGTTAGCAATGAAGAGAGGTAGAGATACTTTCAACAAGGGGAGTAGGTGGCTGCTGGGGAAGGATAGTTGTTTAAATGTGTGGCATAGTAATTGGACAAATGGGGGTTCACTTAGAGAGCTTATACATGGTCCCATTACCCAAGAAGCTAGCTTTCTTGAAGTTAAGGATATTATGTTAGACACGGGTTGGGATTGGGGGAAAATTCCTTTTGAGATCCCTCTTGAAATCAAAAGGATGATTCAAGCCATTCCGGTGACAATCTTGAGTAGAGGAGCTGATAAGTTGATTTGGGCTGGTTTTCCCCAAGGCACATTTGATTTGAGAAGTGCTTATAGGCTTGCAATGGGGTTTGATAAAATTACTACTTTCTACTACTTTCTCGGCAAGTTGGATTTGGAAAGTGGAAGCACTACCAAAAATTAAAACCTTCCTTTGGAGATGTGCTCATAATAGTATTGGAGTTAAAGTTCGTCTAGAGAGAAGGGGTATAACCCAAGATATTGTGTGTCCAATCTGTCAGGGAGGATCTGAAACCATTCTACATGCTTTAAAGGACTACAATCAGCTGAAATGTGTATGGAATCAGCTAGGAATCTCCTCTTCAAATCATGATTTTTGGAGGACTGACCTTCAGAGTTGGCTGTCTTTTAATGGTAGGATGATGAGCAGTCTTTGTGCTACACAACCCCCTTGGAAAGTTGTTTTTCCGATAGCTTTATGGAATGTTTGGAAGAGCAGGAACAATATGGTTTTCAACAAGAAGAACAGGAACTCGAGCCTTGCTATGGAGATTGTGAAGCAAGCATTGGAGTATTATCATTGCATTGCATCCCCAAGGCTGCAAACTCGTAAAGTGCTGAAGGGAATGCAATGGGAGAGACCGCCATAAGGCTGGATGAAGCTAAACACTGATGGTTCGACCAATGGGAATCTTGGTTTGGAAGGGTGTGGGGGTGTGATTAGAGATGATGCAGGGCAGTGGATTGTTGGATTTAGCAAGTGTATTAGCATCACCAGTAGCTTTGCTGTAGAATTATGGGGGCTTAGGGAGGGTCTTATCTTGTGTTGCAATCTTAATATTACTTCTCTTGAGATTGAACTTGATGCCAAAGCTATTGTGGACATTTTGAATAAGCCAGCCTACGTAAATAATATTATTTCTCCTATTTTGGATGATTGCAGGTTGTTGGCTTCCTGCATTCCTCAGATCCGTGTTAAGCATTGCTTCCATTAGGCGAATAGATGTGCGGATAGCCTTGCTAGAATGAATTTTAGTTTAGATAGTGCTTTTTATTCTTTTCATAGTCCGCCTGTGGACTTGTTGGATGTGTTTAAGGATGATCTCAATGGGGTGTATGTTAACAGGCTGTGTCCTGAGCCTGATGTTCCTTTTTAGTTGGTTTTAATGAATCGTCTTTCACCCAAAAAAAAAAAAAAGTACATTGATTCTTATTCTAAAAAAAAAGTACATAGATTTTTACAATACAAAATGGAAGAAAAAAATAATTGATGTGCACGCTATAAAAAAAAAAAAAGTATATAGATTCTTATAGAAGGAAAAAAAAATGATTGATGTGCACACTGTAAACAAAAAAAAAAAGAAAAAGAAAAAGAAAATACATAGATTCTTACAATACGAAATGAAAGAAAAAAATGATTAATTCTTTGTAGTTATGTTTATAGTTAAGTAATTTATTTGTATTAGAGTGTCCCATCTTGGTCTATGTTGTGTTGTATTTGGTCAATTGCGTATCTAATCATACAGTTAGATATAGTTTAAAATATAAGAATTTAACTTATATGAAACTTGCATCCTATTTAAACAAATTGGGAGGAGGAAACTGATGATAGTTGGTATTGGTTTTTGCGTTGTATTCAAATTAATGTCACTAATCAAGAAGGGTTATGTGTCATATTTGATCGTCACCCTCGTATAATATTAGCGATACGAACTATATATCAATCAACACGTTGGTATCATCGTTTTTACCTTCGCCATGTGGCTAGCAATTTCAATTAACAAATTGGTAATAAAAACTTGAAGGCTATGGTAATGTAGGCAGGCATGGAGAATCAGCTACGAAAGTATCAAATAACCAGTGATAGAATTACTTAATTAAATGCAGATGGTGATAAGTATTTAAGGTACATACCGGTGCAGAAATGGACGTTAGCACATGATGGTGGACATCGTTATGGGGCATTGACCACAAACTTGTCTGAAAGCTTCAACGGTATTCTAAAGAGTGCTAGAAATCTACCCATAACAGCGTTAGTCGAACTTACATACTACCGTTGTGTAGCCTACTTTGCTAATCGATATACTAAGGCAAGCGCAAAGGTTACAGCCGGTGAACTCATTACAGCCTATACAAAGAATAAAGACATGCAGTACTCATTGACACTAATTGGATTATACTCATTGAAGGTGGTTGTTACGGGCAGATGTTGAAAGAAACTCATATAATAACAATAAAAAGGGTAAATTCCACAAACCTACCCTGAGGTTTGTGATAATACCAATTAAGTCCAACACATTCTAAAACCTACCTATTTAGTCCTAAAAGACAATTTTATCCCTACCCTTCAGTGATAATACCAATCTTCCTCTTCTTGCTTCTCTCTCTCTCCGTTCCTCTCCCCTTCTCTCTTCTCTCTCTCTTTCTTAGATCTCTCTCAAAACCCACCGCCCAACAAACCCATATCACCCACAGCCACTAGAAAAGTCACTGACCACCACATTCATACCATCTTCTCCGGCAATAATTCCGGCATCGTTGACCGGGAATGAAAGGCTACTCCGGCAAATCGAGCCGTACAGTCTCTTAGCATCAAGAGGAACGGTGTTATGAATCAAAACATGCTGAAACTCATCCTCAAGCCGAGACATCGCATGCTGAATCGCCGAATAAGCCCGATCCACAATCTCCGAATCAGACCTCATCGAATAGAAAGAGAAGTTTTTTGTTTTGTCTGAGCTAACATAAATAAGTCTTACAATTTTATGGATGATTGTTCAATAATTTTATCATGTGTATATGTATTGGTTTCTTGAAAAGTTAGTGGATGTTTCTGGGTTTGATTTAAAAATGGGTTCTTGGTGGTGAATGTTTTGTTTAAATGTGTTTATTTCTGTTGGTTTATAGAGTAGGTTTCTGGGTTTGATTAAAAATGAGTTTTTGGTGGTGAATGGTTTGTGTAAATGTGTTGAATTTTGTTGGTTTTATAGGGTATGTTTCTGGGTTAGATTAGAGATGGGGTTTTGGTGTTGAATAATTTTGTGTTGGTTTTAATAGAGTAAAAGAAGAATTTATAAGAAAAGAAAGGAATGGCGGAACAGGGATTGGAAAGGAGCCAAACAGTTGATCTCAAGAGCCTAACAGTGATTTTTGAGAGAGAGATCTGAGAGATAGAGAAAGAGAAGAGAGAAGGGGAGAGGAACGAAGACCGATTAGAGAAAGAGGAAGAAAGTTAGTGACAAAATTGTCTTTTAAGGACTAAATTGGTAGGTTTTAGAATGTTGTGGACCTCATTGGTATTTCCACTAACCTCAGGGTAGGTTTGTGGAATTTACCCTAATAAAAATAAATGATATTAAATAATTTCAAAATTAACAAAACACATACATAAATTTAATAAGAGAGTCGAGATGCTTACCACAATTGTGATACCAACTGAAAGAGTGAGAATTATAGAGTGATACTTCCCAAAAAAAAAAAAAAAAAAAAAAACCCACAATCAGATAAAAATAAATAAACACAAAATAACAACAATATTGAAAAATTTATGTGAATCAGTTTGGCCCTTAAAAGAGTTCAAGATATTGTATTTATAATGATATCAACAAGATACTTGAGATTTGCTATACAATGCAATATTTTGCAATTAGTGAAAATAAAGTATTCCTAGCATAAAAGCATAATTTTTTTTTTTTTTTTTTTTTTGAGAAGCACCTAAGTCATAGGCTGATTATAAGTTATCAACTACAAATAATCAAATTCATGTATGGTGACTATTACAATTCATTATGGTAAATTTCAAATATAACTAAAAATGCTTGCAGTCCTAACCATAAAAAATTCATCTATATATATATAAAACCGAAGCTTTTGAAGCTCCCACAATTTTCCACGTCAGCACAATATTTAAATTAAATTTAAATTAAATTAAATTTTCCACCTCATCACTGTTTTCTTTTTCCAATGCAAATTAGACTTCTAGCCAAATAAGGACACTCTCCCACCGCCTCTACTCTCTCCTATTTAAGAATTGCTTGCGTAGAAAACTTAAGCCCTAAAAACTTATTTTTGCCGCAACACAATTTTCTCCTTAAAACTTATTTTTCTTCAAGATTTTTTTTGAGGGCGGCTCATGCTTCACAATTCACATATTCCACTTATGTATTGGACTCCTCTCCTTCTTCGGTCAATGCATCAAGGTTAGGGTTATTTGACCTTTTAAAAGTTTTAATATTTTAAATTTTAACATTTAAAAGGTAACTCATATTTCTCTAATATTTCTATGTTGTGTAGACATTTTTTTTTGTTTATTACATTTCTCCATTGTGTAGTCACATAATTTTTGTTTTGTTTTAATAAATTCTTGGCTCAAAATCTTCTAATTGTTTGGTTTACATATGAATTTTTAAGTTCATTTTTTGCAATACATTTAATTGTCTGGCCAATTTCAACAGTAGAAAAGCTATAATCGTGGATTCCCTTCTTTCTATTGTATTTCTCTATTGCGTAATTATATATATATATATATATAATTGTTTTATTTCAATACTTTTGAAGCTTTGAATCTTCTGATTTTTTTTAAAAATTTTTTTGGCCTTTTGGAAGTTTTAACATCATAACTTTTGGGTTTTATTTTTTCTATTATCAGAAATTATCTAGAAGATTTCAATGAATATCCATGGATTATTCTTTTTGAGGGTAACCCATCTTTATCTTATATTTCTATTCCTAACTTTTTTTTCCTATATTTTTTCTTAAATTGTCCATGTTTACGTCTCTTTTGTTTTTCTTATTTTTACTTTCATAGCGTATGTACATGTTGTGTATGTTCTTTGATTCTTTCTTTAATGATTTTTGTGTGAGTATGTGTCATCGTATCTGGGTACTTAGGCAAAATCTATAAAGACTAAAGATGTTTCTTTTTTTTTTTTGTAATGAATCCTGTGTTTTTCATGACTTTAGTGAGTTATATTCTTAAAGATCGAAATGGTTTTGTTTGACGTGGATTTTGTTCATATTGGTTTCAAAGTTTATTTCTTGGCTTATATTATAGATTGTAATATATTTATTCATCAAACTGTTTAGTTGAGTTTGTTTTCGAAATTGTTTTCAGTATTGGACATTTTCTTGAAGCATGTTGGTATCATATATTAAAATACTGTTAAGTTGATAATAATAATAATAATAATAATAATAATATAGTTTAATAAATGTCTGAAACGTATAGCTGTTAACAAATGTTTTAGCTATATGATTTTATTTTACAAATTCAATTTTGGTATTGTAGTAAAATAAACAAAGATTAAATTATATATTGTACTCAATACACGGGATAACAACAACAACAACAACAATAATCATAATCATAATCATAGTCATAATATTTTACAATGTATTAGCTTCTAATATTTGCAAAGCATATATTTATACAATAATAAATCTATTAATTTCTAGAGCGGTAAGTTAATAAGCAAACTCATATTAACCCAAAACTTACAGTCCTTAATTGTGCACACTAAAGCAAAGTAGAAGAGTAATATAGCACTGAACAATCGGAGGAAAGTGAAGCAATATGAAAAACGTAGGAGATGCAATGTTTTAGTGATGATGCCTGCCTTTTTATAACGAGGAGAGGAATGAAAAGACAAAAAAGAATCCATCACATAGATTCATATCAGTAGAGCAGGTTTTATAGGGTTTATTGGAAATGATCAAAGAATATATTCCAAAGTACATGGAGAATAGAATCAGGAGTAAAAGGTGAGGTGATTGACTTTTTTTTTTTATCCGAACAATTCTCTCTCTCTCTCTCTTTCCCCTCCAATTTTCGGCAACTCCATTGCCATAATTTTTTTTTCCCACAAATCAATTGGAACAATTTTTTTCCTTCCATTTCGGTAACAACATTGCCACAAATCAATTGTTACAATTTTTTTTTCTTCAATTTTCGGCAACTTCATTGCCTAAATTACTATTAAATTTCTACCACAATTCTTTTTCTTTTTTTTCCTCCCATTTTTGGCAACTTGGTTGCCACAATTCTTATTTTCTCTCTCCTTCTTTTTTTTCCTCCCATTTTCGGCAACTTGGTTGCCACAATTCTTATTTTCTTTCTCCTCACTCCCCTAGAATTTCGGCAACTTGGTTGCCACAGTTGGTTTCCTTTCAACCACTCTTCATGCGGGCACTTCACCTAGCAGCAGGGTAGCAGGAATTTTGGCAACGAGATTACCGAAATTCAAATCCTCCCATCACATCACTTGTGTTTCCTCTCTCATACTTTTTGTTAGAATTTCGGCAACACTGTTGCCGAAATTCACTATCTTTCTTCAATTTGCCAAATAACTTTGAACAGTACCTATATCCCAAATAAACTCCATTTTCTGCAATATTTAGCTAAAAGACTCTACTTAAGAGAGTCAATTACTGGTTGTCATGTCTAATTTCTCTCTTGAAGACATCTAGATTGGCTCTCAAATTAATACAGAAACTAGGTGTGCAAAAGCTGAGTTGCCTATTACTTTCTTCAAGCAGGCCTATGTTGAACTTGGATCAAGCTTGAGTTTAATTTTGAACACTTGGCTCTTATTTTCCCACCTTTTGAGCTTAAGTTACCATCTAAAGGTTCTGTTAATTTAAGTTTTGGCTAAGCTTGTTCACAAGCTTGATCTTTAGCCAAATCAAACACCTATTTCTTGAACTCTTAATTTACTAGTAATAATAGCAATAATGACATCCTTCTTGTCTGTATTGTGTCTATGTAGTAGGTTTCTTAAGGACTTGTTTTAGTAGTTTCCCCTACAAAGCATTGTGTTCACTTCAGCTGTTAGCAAATCCTGATCAAATTGAGCCTGGCATTACTCAGGCTTGCTTGCTAGAAAATTAACTCAAAGCTCAAACTTAGGCTTCATCGGTTGGTGTATAAGCCTTGAGGAACTTGTACTTGTCAAAAAAAGAAGCCTTGAGGAGCTTAATAGTCAAACTCAGCCAATCCATTGAGGAACCAATTGTGCTAATTTAGAATGTTTTGTCTGGTAATTTCCACTGAACTTACCTCAGGATTTGGATGCATTAGGATTCTTATTTGGATGGAGTAGAAAGTGAGAGTGAGATGCTACTGGAATCAACATCTTTATCAGATCAAAATCTGCCTCAACACCAGCTGCATCTGGATCCAGCAAGCATCAACTCCAGGTCTGTTGGGGTGTCTGCCAGTTTTTCCACTCCAGAGCCAATGCTAGCCAGGTCTATGCCTCCAAGCAATTCCAATTCCAAGAGATCTGGTTCAAGGGGTGAGGTAGGTTGGTTTTCTTGTGCTTTAATGGAATTTGAACTTAGCGAAGTCAAGATATTTTTGGAGCTTTGGAGTACCTCAATGAATTGAAACTAATTTGTCACCTTCTTCATACCTAATTGGTTTATTCTGGTTTTCCTTCACACAATCAGTGTAATCAATTGTCTTATTCTAACATTGTAACTGCATCTATTTGGATGCATGTTTTCATGTTCTTAATGATAACTTGCCATTATTTTGTTATGACAATAATGATGATGGTGCTGTGAACTTTTTAGTTGTGGCGTGTGTGGGAACTTTTTAGTTGTTGAATTTATTCTTAGACTTGTGAGAGGTTAATTGTTTATTCTTTTGAATTTCCAAATTAGCGATAAAGTGATGATAACACCTCTTTACCTGTGTGTAAACAGGGAGAAAATTCAACAACTTCTGCACTGTCAAAGTTGACAACCCGACTGAACTTTCTAAAGGAACGGCGTAGCCAGATAACAAATGAACTCCAACATATGGATAAAAGCCAAGGGTCTGGTAGAGGATTGGAACCTCGCCATTCTCGTCAACCAAATCTGGACAAGGCCAAAGCCTCTGAAGTTCAATATGTTCAAAGCCCTGATATAGGTGGAGAATTGGACTATTGTGCATTACCCCTGAACTTATACAAAGGAGTGGGAGTTGAAGGACAATCACCTGAAAACCCAGAAAGGCATAGAAAATCAGATAGCCAATCACCCCGAAAGGAAGGCCAACATCCCCATAAGCCGGATAGGGGAAGACCAGAAGGCCAAGGCTTAGAGCGCCATTCTTTTCTTCATCCAAGGACAAATTCTAGATGATACAAAGTCTTATGTGATCTTAGATGATACCAGGTCTTATATGATCACTTGATGTGATTGTTTTGTGCATAAGATGTTGCTTATATCGTCCACAACATGGTTTATAAAGCTTCAAAAGATGATGAAACTTGTTGGATAGAATTGGCACGTGGTTGAGTTTGATATGCCTGTATGAAGCTCATGCCCATACTCATCCATAGCCTCATGATGTACAGATCTTCCATCTCCTTGATGTAAGCTTAAGTGTTTGTAATCTTGATTACTGATTTTTGCTGGTTCAAAGACAAAGCAGGGTTTTATATAAATCGCATCCATTGTCAAATACATCATCTATTGGAGTTGCTTGGCCTAAGGAGCTTTTAAGCCTAATGAAGAAAATCCTATCAAGCCTCCATTTTGAAGGGGTTTTTTTGGCGGGGGGAGGTGTTCTGAATCTCAATTAAGCTAACAAGGAATTATGAAGATTGAATGTATGACTTGATCTATCGCTCTTTCTTTCCCACAAAGAAATTATACTAGAATCAAATGGGTTTTAACTGTGAAACTAATTACGTATACAACTGAGGCATGTGATTGTGAATCTAAAACTTGTTTTCTATTTGCTTCTTGTATGAAAGCCAAGAACAAGTGAACACAACGCCCATGTGCATCGTGTACATTGGCATTTTGGTCAGCTCAAATTGAGTTTTTCTTCTCCTAGTTTTTTCTCCATTTTAAGGAGAAAACTTTTTGGTAAGCTCAGGTAGAAAACATCTGAACCCTACTACTTATTTTCCCTCCCTCTCCCCACCAAACAACCACTTAAAATGTTATTTCTCCACCTTTCTCTCATAAATTTTCTATCCTCCCAAAATCTCTCCAAACAAACACACCCTAAAACTACATAAAAAGGCACTAGAGACTCCCTAAAATCTCTCCAAATAAAATGTTTCTAAAAATATTGAAAGAATGATAAAATAATAAATGTTATTGGCAACTTTTTATATTTTTCATGAATGTTGTGTCAATACTTTCCTATTATGATTTATTAACAAAAAACTAAGAATATCTATTAACATGACTCTTATTTTATGGGATATGTTAACCATAAAATAATGTAAATGATTTTACTAAGTGAACCACCTCAACGGTAGTCACGCACCTAGGAAATGTATGACAACTAGGTATCAACAATGAGTAACTATTTCAAAACTTGTGGAGCTAGTTACCAGTAATTTTCTTTGCAAGTTTACTTTGTTTAAAAAAATAAATTCAAGTTTTGAATGAAAATTATGTTTTTTTTTTTCCTTCTGTAAATTAGAGAATATATATTTCATTAGAAATAATATTTCCACTAATTTAATTAAACAATGTGTGTTTAAAATAAAAAATAATTTAATTTGAATAGATACCTAATGAATTTAAACTAAAAAGAGAAAAAGAAAAAAGACAATTATTCTTTAGAAATAATTGAGGTTATTGTGAACTGGCACTAGTGGCGGCATGGTTGTCAAAATCGCGATCTGGATCATAGGATCGCACGATTTTACGATCCCACCTCACCAAAACGATTAGAATCGCACTAGGATCGTAAAAATGGTAGGATCGTACATAGGATCGTATAGGATCGTAGGATCGTATGGGATTCTACTGATCCTACCGATCCTACCAAAAACATAGTTTTTTGTTTTTTTTTTTTTTTTGGGATAAATTTTTTGTTTTGATGAAGCTTTAAGGATTTTTATTTTTTCATGTTGTGATGGTATGACTTTTTATTTTTTATTTTATAAAATTATGTCAATCTAAGAAAATGTTTTCTAGTTTCTAGTTCACTTATAATCAAAATGAAAGAATGTTTCATCATTTCTAAATGAAGAATTTGACTTGGCTTTGCTACATTTTAAGTTATAATATTGTTAAATTTGTTTGATCAATATACTAATTTGAGTTCTAATATTACTAAATTTTTTTTAATTTTTTTTATATAATTTTATCAGTTATGCTTGTATTTGTATATTGATTGATTGATTTTTTTGAGTATATTTTTTAATTGTTGCTGAGTGGTATAACTTGAATAGTTGAGTGTGAAATTTTATCTTGATATCTTTTACAACTCTAGTATACAAATATATAATGTCTATATAGATGATGATATGGATGATGATGATTAGGAATTTAGGACGGTGGTTATAAGAACCTTAGAATGAGAATAATTAAATGTTCACTTCACCTTAATATTCATCTTACTTTTGGATTTCATATTGTAGTTAGCTAGTTTCCATTTGCTAACTTATTTTGGATTTCAAATTTGGAACTTAGAACTTAAAAATATTTTCCTTATGTTTTGATAAATATTTTGGTATTTGGTTGCTAATTAAATATTTATTGAATTTTTTAGATACATTAAGTCAAAACTTAAATATATTTGTTTCGTTAGTATAGACTTAGTAATGTATGACATGCAAATTACATCATATGATGCAAATCTAAGTTTTTTTATGGATGAATTTATAAGTTACGTGATTATTCAACATACAAAGTCATAATCAATGTGTTTTTTGCTTTAAATCTGAAAATATGTAGGATCTTACGATTCATGATCCGATCCTACGATCTACGATTCCACCTACCTTCAACGATCCTACGTAGGATCTCGATTTTGACAACCTTGAGTGGCGGAGCTAAAATTTTTTCTCAAAAAAGTCTAAACTAATATTGAATTTTTATATATTAATATCCTTGATTCTGCTTTAAACACTCCTAAAATTAATGATTATATATGACAAAAAAGATAATATTAAAAGAAAAATAAATAAGACAATAATAAATTAAACAATATTTATACTTAAAAAATGAAAAGAAGCAATTACCTAAAATTTATCCAAACAATTTTAGTGTAAACCCCTCCCCCCCGCCTTTGATTGGAGGGGTAACGTCCACCATTGCCAAGGAATGAGCTTCATAGGACAAATGCATAAGATGATTTTTCCCAGTTAACAATTGAGGCAGTCCAGATTCAAAAGAATAGAATTGCAAAAAGTAACAAAAATTTTATTAATTAAAAAACAAAGCATTACTCAAATAACAAATATTAAAACAACAACCCAATTTGATAAACCATAAAATCCTCTACTACAAAAATTGATATAAAAAATCATATGATTTATTCAAAGTAGTTGTAGTAGTAGACCTCTAAATTCCCTGCATTCTTCGTCAACATCATTTTTTTTTTTTAAATCAAAAACCATAAATTTTTCAAAACTCCTTAAGCAACTTCCTAACTTGCTCAAGTGTCACAAACAGAACCACAGTAAAAGGCCCTTGCCTAGAAATTGTGGGAATAAACCCTTTATAAAGGGCCATGGGTCCCTCAGCTCTCACAGTCTTCAGAGCACAATCTAGGGCCCCATTATACGGTGGGACCGACCCGGGCTCCACCTTCATGTTCATGACACGCGTCTTGATCACGTCGACCGGATTCGACGCAACGGAAGCCACGAAACCCGCCGCGAAACTCGCCGTCACGTGCGTCCCGAGACCGTCGTTCATGACGTGGTTCTCGATTATCATTTCCTTAAACTGGTCGTACGAGGCTAGCTGCGAAGCCGTCACGATCATGGCTCGGTTTACCGTTAGAGCCGAGCCGCGCCACAAGCTGGCCACGCCTTCTTGCTTGGCCATTTGGGAGATAGCGTCGGTCACGCCCTTGTAGTTTCGGCGCTGAGCCATTGGGAGCCGACCGTCGGCTTGCATTCGAACCATCGCCACGTCGGCTGGGTTCCCAACAGCCGCGCCGATTGCGCCGGCTATCAAGCCGGCCCCGATTTTGTGGGGCAGCGAGAGGTGGCCCGTTTCCTTGTGGGCCCACTTGGTTTTGAGCACGTCGTAGAGGCCCATTCTGGTGGTGGAGTAGAGTGTTTGGCGGAGCACGGTGGCGGAGACGCCGGAGTACAAGGCGGCGAGGCCTTCGGTTTGGACGATTTTCATGCCCACGGAAATGGGTCCCGCGGAAGCGCGTGGAGGTGGGGGCGGTGGCAGTGGGAGGGATGGCGCGTGTGGAACGTGGAGGTTGTGGAAAGCGAAAGCCGGACGGAGATTGTGGATTGGCTGTGGGTTAGGCGCGTGAACTTTCTCACCCTGGAGTTGCATGCGGACTTTGATTAGATCTAGTGGGTGAGTGGAACATCCTGCGACAATGGATGCAATGCCACCCTCAACAAATCCCTTGACACCCATAATTAAGCGTAAAATTGGGAATAAGATCAGACGTCGTAAAAATGAGAACTTTTTAAGTATTAAAAACGTCTGATAGAATGAAATGAGAGTTTCGTATATGGGAATCAAAAAGTGTAGTTAGGACCAGTTGGAACTGGGGTTCATCTCACTGGAGACCAGGAGATGGGAATGGATGCCGAAGGCGATGGTGGAGGAGTGAGGAACACTGGGTCTTTGAGACATATGATGTAAGAGAAAAATGGGTTTCTGTTTGTGTTTTGAGGCCAAGAGAGTTGGAGTGTATATATATGGTTTTGTGGGAAAGAGAGAGAGAGGAATTGGATACGCGGCCACGGCGCAAGCTGGGTCTTAGCAGGAACTATTACGCGTTTGGTGGGGACCCAAGTGATGCCCTAGACTTTTTATTACAACAAAACCAAATGTGGTTGGTTGGTGTTGTTATAGTTGTAAATGCTAGGTTAGCTACACAGTTGCCTCATGACTCATTAGTCATAAGTGTGTGTTTATTGACCGAACCCAACTGGACCCGAAATTATAGGAGCCAGTCTAAACGTTTAAAAAGTAAACTACAAAATAATGGGAATTTTTTTTTTTTGGTCTTAATAAACAGACGGACGAAAAAGTCCGGCATGTGCATAATTAAACGGTCAATTGGGCTTTGTGAGTCCACAACCAATTTAGGTAAAGCCTATTAATCATTTTAAGAACCAAAAGAGAAATGTGTTACTTGCACGCCATAATTTTCAAACTAAAATTAGTGAGAATGTCAATTTGGCCTGAATTAGAAATTTCAGAATATGTTCTTCCATAAAGTGTTAAGAATTTGTTCAAAGTCTTATTTTCAATCAAATTTGTATTAGAATTGTTGTATAGACCCCACTCCGGTTCTTTCAAAAACATATAGACTTTTTTTTTAAGAAGCATATAGACTGTATGCTCAATAACAATTATTAAAGTTAATATAATTACGTATTTAAATTTGATTGGAAAGCATAATTTAAATCATGCTTAAGTTTGACCATTTTATTAATGACATCATGGAATTTAAAGTGCACTTCTGGTCAATTGCTTTAAAATATTTTATTTACTCCAATAGGATTTAGTAACATATAGATAAATAGACTTTGTTTCTTTCGGACTAGCCATTTGGTTAATTGTTAAAATTTGACGACCCAACCCAAAAATTGGGTCAGCATTGGCTAGCTTGTAACTAGTCAAAACAAGTGAGTTAAGAGTATAAATCCAAATTTAACTAACACTGCAGGTTTAAAAAATTTTAAAAATCTTCATTTAATCCAAATTGTTGTAGTAGTAGTTGTTGTTGTTGTTGTTGTTTTTTTTTTTTTTTTTTTTTTTTTTTTTCATAACAATACAAATATTGGGGGTGACCAATCTAGCCGTTCAATTTTCTGTAAGAAAAAAAAAAATTAAATAAATTTGAGGGGGAAAAAAAAGGGTTAGATGGACATGTGACATAGAGGCTTAGTTGGGAATGCTTCATAACTAAAAAAATCTTTAAAGAGGCTGATGTAGGATTCGTGTTTTTGGTACATAGAGACAAAATTTGAACAACATCACACTTCTCCATTCGTGGAAGTTTTCAAGCCACATTTCCTAGCGTTAATGGGAAACCATTATTAATGTTAGGAGAGGAACAATAAGTGGAGCATCTCCCATTCCAACCTCAAGTTTATAAGATACGGTCCAAAAGCACTAATTGTCATTTTTGTGGCCCATATTGGTAGACGAGAGCAAGCCCACCATTGGGTGGAATGGAAAATCAATTACCCAATTTTTTTGACTTCTTTCTTTTTCTTTTAAAGTTTCTAGAGCTTCTCCTATGTATGTTCAGAATTGTTCCCACTTGTGGAAAAGGAATAAAATGGCACACAAGACTGTAATATTTAAAAGATGACTAACAAATAATTATCTCATGAAATATGGGAAATAAACTTTTGGTACCATTCAACAGCATATTTCTTTTCTCTTTTCTCTTTTCTTTTTTATAGATTTTTGTGGGGTCTAATAATTTATGGGTCAGGTCCACTTACTCGTGGGGAGTCCAAAAGCCCAAGCCAAAGAAGGTTACGGCCCAAGCTCAATAACATAAAGCCCAAATGGCCCGGAGATGTTGTTGAGGACAGTCCAGTCCTCGACAGACCCAAAATTCCACCGAGAAGAGGGGCAAAAACGGTATAGGACCAAACTTGAAAGAAGATTTAAAATATCTCGGGAAAGCTGCCCTTATTACCCTTCCCAGATAAGACTCTGCACCCAAGAGAGCCGGATTCTTCGGCTTTATCAACCACCCCCAACGATTCTGGGATTAGACTGACGGGACAAATATCAGTCTTGGAAAGGTTGACCCTACACGTGGACGAAGGACAGCGAGCGTCGGCTAGTATAAAAGAAAAAGTAAGTAATCTGGATGAGGGGGGGCTGGGAAAAGAATGGCCAAAAAAGTAGAGCCTCTCATCCCACCTCCAGGAGAAAGATTCCAGGAGTGAAAACACCTTAACGATGTATGTACACCACAAGAAAAACCCACCGCCGGGTAACCGGAGGAAGAATTTAGCGCTCCTTGGACTTAGTCCGAGGAGTCCAATCCCTCAGGTTACGAAAGCTGTAGAGTTTGGATGTTCAGGTTGAACCCCTTTTTTACTTGAGTTCGCCTAAAATCAAGCCCAGACCATCGCCCCGTGATCAAAGGCAAGCCTTTTAAGCCCACTCTCTACAAATCATATTGTGAGGGATCTTTTATGTACGAGCCCAACGTCATTCTTGAGCCGTCAAATAATCGTGACCCTACAATTTTATAAAGTTTCAATTTATGGTGTTTGCTTCCGATGATTGTATTCTCTTTTATTTTTTAGAATTTTGACTTATGGTATTTGCTTATGATGATTGTGCGCTTTATTATCAAACTAAAACACCATCAAACACTTTATCAGTTGAACTAACTGAAACCCACCCAATAGCACATTTTTAGAAAAAGATCAACATAAAGAACCCAAAATAAGCTGTGTACCTCTAAAATTAAAATACACTCAACGCACAAAATTATCAAATATTTTTGTTCTCCGCGTGAAATATAATCTTTAGGGGTGTGTAATTTTGGGTCAAGCACAATGCAGATGCCAGTTCATGTCCACCGAGAGAGACTAGGAATCTTGATTTTTTTGATCGAACTCATATTTGATAATAGTTACTTTTGATGCAGATCTACAGGATTTGGTCGGATACTTGGGCCTATCTGGTGAAGAAAGTTGTGGGGGGAAGTGGGAAGTGAGGGAGGAATGGTCTCTTAAGTCTAAAAGGGCAAGTAAAAAGTAATACTTTTTTCAATGAGATTAATTCATAATAGGTCTATCTTCACAGTAAAAAAAAAAAAAAAAAATATATATATATATATATATATATATATATTCATAATAGGAGTATGAAAGTAAATCTATATTGACTTCTAGAGACAGGTGCACCGTTGAAAACAAACAATCGTGCTAATGCTTTTGTTAGGTATGGGTGTAGCTTCTTCTTTTTTTTTTTTTTTTTTTGAGAATGAGGTATGGGTGTAGCTTGATTGAGGATTTTGTAAACTTTTTAAAGATGACTGGACGGTGTGAATGTAGAAGTAAAGTTCGAACCACAAATATAAAATACTACAAAAACTACCATTATCATTGAACTATGGCCTTCAAGATTTCGGAAACTTATAAACCACTTTAGTAAGACATTTAATCTTTAAGAGGACCAATTGACCATTGAGAGAGCACCCTTCATTCATTTTTCTTGTGCAGTTGTGCGTGTTAATGTGAAATGGAGTCCATCCATTTCAACAAATTCGATCATTAGTAAGTCAAAGATTGATCAATTTCAACGCAAATTAAATATAATTAAAGTTTGGGGTGGTGAGGTGGGAAGGAAACTGATAGGAATCTGCAACAATATTATAGAGGTATGAGAACATTGAACTACCGGATTTGATCCCTAACTTGATATATATTCATATTATATGTGATATTTAGTTAAAACATCAAAATGAAAATTTTAAATTGAGATTGAAATTCTAGACATAATTCATGCTGATATATGTGTGTGTGTGTATATATATATATATATTAAACAAAACATTTGGATTTGACTAGAAAGAAACATTTCCTCAAATTTCTCATTGGCCAATTCCAATGCAAATTAAAGTTTGGGGTAGGAAACTAACGGGGAAATGCATATGCAACATTATTGAGGTAGCTGAAAACATTGAACTAAATCCATCACATGATATGTTCATATCAAAATGAAATTTTAATTTAAATCTAACGGACAATATATGCACAATATCACTTTCAAGATTTCATAAACTTATAAACCACTTTAATAAGACATTTAAATCTTTAACAGGATCAATTGACCATCGAGAGAGCACCCTTCATTCATTTTTCTTGTGCAGTTGTGCGTGTTAATGTGAAATGGAGTCCATCATCCATTTCATCAAATTCGATCATTAGTAAGTCAAAGTTGTGATCAATTTCAACGCAAATTAAATATAATTAAAGTTTGGGGTGGAGAGGTGGGAAGGAAACTGATAGGAACCTGCAACAATATTATAGAGGTCTGAGAACATTGAACTACCGGATTTGATCCCTAACTTGATATATATTCATATTATATGTGATATTTAATAGTAGTTAAAACATCAAAATTTAAATTTTAAATTGAAACTGAAATTCTAGACATAATTCATGCTGATATATGTGTATGTGTATATATATATATATATATTAAACAAAATGTTTGGATTTGATTAGGAAGAAACATTTCCTCAAATTTCTCATTGGCCAATTCCAATGCAAATTAAAGTTTGGGGTAGGAAACTAACGGGGAAATGCATATGCAACATTATTGAAGTTGCTAAAAATATTGAACTAGAGCCATCACATGATATGTTCATATCAAAATGAAATTTTAATTTAAATCTGACCGACGATATAGGCATAATAATTCATAGTGATATACTATAAAACAAGTTTGGAATTTGCGGTGCTGTAGTTGACTAGTTTCTATGAAAAATAAACACCTCCCCCTCAAAAAAAGAAAAAAGAAAAATAAACACCTAACTGTTTTTGTGCAAAAACCTCGTCGCCTGAGAGATTCGAACTCTCGCGGGGAAACCCCATGTACTTAGCAGGCACACGCCTTAACCACTCGGCCAAAGCGACTACACATTTGTCACTTAGTGAAATATTGATTACTTAACCATATACGGTGGCCTATTTTCCCAGCTTCTCAAAAGCCCAAGGGAGCTGTTAACCCAGTCTAATAAATGGGTGTGTCTATTGGGCTAAGGCAACCAACTGCCACACAGCATTTTATAGTTCAACTTGTCTGGGCCTATGAAAGAGAAACCATAAAGCCCAACCTTGACTACTCAGTCTCTTTCTCTAACACCCAAAGCCCAAAAAAATGAAATGAAACGGACAGACAAATCTAAAAAATTGTACTCATTCGGAATGAGTCATTCCCTCCCCCATTGTGTGTCTTTGTTTTTCAAAAAAGAAAAAAAAAAATTGAACCAATTGAAATGGCCAAAATATAGTATGAGGGTTTTTCCTTACTTCGAAGAGAAGATAGAGTAAAAAGAGATTTTACACGTCCCATTCTATCATGCCTAGGCAAGAAGATAAAGAAAAGAGAGATTTTACACATCCTATCCCACCATGCCTAGGCTGTAGAGTGTGTATATATAATTTAATTTTGTATACATATCATATTTAAAATTTATTTATTTTTATAAATACTCTTTTACTATCTTCAAAACATTTGTCTTATTCTATCTTAGCACTCTCACGACATCCGTCTATTTTCTCTCTCATCTTTATCATTTAATTTCATATTCTGTGTAATTTTTTTCCACCTTGAAGAGGGGATAAGAGTCGAGAATACACATGAGCTGACTTTACTCTACCGACTTTACTCTACACTTATTAGTTGCCATCCCTAGTACCATTAAACCATTAAACATCATGTCAATCGTTTTTATGTTCAGGGCCGGCTCTATGGTGGAGCAAAAAATGCAACCGCCTAAGGCCCCAAGTAAAAAAAAGGCCCCTAAATTTTAACCAATAGGATTATTTATAATCAATAAATAAAATAAATTTTTTTATTAGATGAAAAAAAAATAAAAAAATAGAGAAAAATGCAACGTCGTCCACAATATTTTTCACAACACTTGTACAACTAATGTTAAGTAGCAAGTTATTACAGCCTATTGTTGATGGCAAAAAAATAATTATAGTGATATTTTCAAATAAAAAACAAAAAACAGTTTAAAATCTAGGATTTGTTGTAAAAAATATTGTGAATGTTGCACTTCTAAAAATAAAAGAATAATAATAAGAGTTTAATTAGCAAACTTTTACTAGTTTTCATCTAAATCTACCACTAATACTACTGTTGTACTTACCACTATCAATCTACCACATCAACAAGTATGAAAAATTTTGTCAAATTTTTTTTGTCTTAAAAATTCAAAAAAAAAAAAAAAATTTTGTAGTTCATGTTAATTAGTAGTAATTTTACATCTAAATAAGATGATCAATTTTCGCCTTAGGCCCCCAAATGCATCAAGCCGCCCCTGTTTATGTTATCTGTCTACAAAGTCTATAGACTATAGTAGAGTCATGAATACTTAGTGGAAATTAAAAATGATGCACTGTTTCCCTATCCTTTTAGAGCCACATTTGGTTGATGATTCATTTTCCCAATTTAAATCAGACTTGCAAAGGACTATTGGCCTCCAACTTTTTTCTGGGACCATTCCCCCACACGTGAGAATATTAAAATGTTTTTTTTTTTGAGGGGGAGAATATTAAAATGTTCTTCTTTTGTTTTAGACAAAACATGAATTAATTAATTTGGCGTTCAAAGTACTCTATATTGCATAAGATTAGATTGGATTATCAACAACAATAAAGCACAGCAATGAGGGGTGTTGTCTTTTTTTTGGAGAAGTGGAAAGGAGTGGCTCTTGGTTGTTAATGAAAAGACTCGTATTCAAAGGATTATAACTAATTTATGACCACTAACTTTTATATATACATATGAATATATTGTAAAATCTGTATAACTACCCAACCTCTTACCATGGAACAAACTATGGAAGCTAAAAGTTCACGATAGAGTTAAAATGTTCCTGTGGAAGCTAAGATCAGACATGATGCCTACAAAGGAGAAGCTGGGATAGAGAATTGGGGCTACTAACAAATCTTGCAGCTTATGTAATGCTTGTGTAGGGGACTATTCTCATTTGTTCTTATATTGTCATGTGGCAAAAGAGCTATATGGATTGGAGGCCCCTTGGGAATTAGAAGTGACAATCTAGATATAAACAACCATGTAGATATCATTAAATTGGTGATGGATCTTCTAGCTTAGTTTTACCAATCCAAGGAGGCCAATCAATGCTCCTTACTAATGGCCATTCCTCCTGAGGCCATTTGGAATCTTAAAAACGCTTGCTTTTCAAAGGGAAAAAGGTTGTAGATGGCTCTGTCCGTCAAATGTAGTCAGGCTCAATGTTGATGCTATTGTCACAAATACCTTCACTACTTTGGCTATAGTAGCTCGAAATGTTTTTGGTGAGGTACTTGGACAAGATAGAATGTCTTGTGTAACCCTCTATAGGCCAAAGCTGCAGCTTTTCTTTGGGCATTACAGATTGCACACTCTGAGGAACTTAAGAATATTATTGTGGAAAAAGATTCTAGGCAATGTGTTGATGCTTTAAATTCAGGTTATCCTCATAGTGTTTGAGCTCAGCAAAGGTTTTGTCCCGTGTGTTTTTAGTTTGGTTAGGAAAGATGCTAATTGTGTTGCACGTTCCCTTACTAAATTTGCTGCTACTCATAGGTTTTTTGGATATTGTAACAAATACTCTCTTCCTCTTGTTGTTGTTAAGCAATTGGGAAAGGATGCTGCTTCTCTTGTTGTTTAATGAAGATTGGGTATTATCAAAAAACAATTATAAGCATTACAAACTCTAGTTGAGTTTTTTTTTTTTTTTTTTTTTTTTTTAATACTTTATAAATTTATATGCATGAGTTTACTATAGACATTTGAAAATATTTAAAACGTAATGAGAAGGATACTTGACACAAAATTAGAGTGTAATTAAACGATAATACTTAGACACAAAAAATATTATATATATATTCACAATATGTTGAGGTAACATATTGTGATTAGTATTACCATTGTTATTACTTTTATTGAATACCAATCACAACCTATCAGTTTAATAGTTACGAAAAATGTTTGTATGAAATTTTTTTTATGTGATTAGACTTATTAGAAATTAAAATCTAATTAAATTCTTCATCGAGTTTTTGTTTTAATATATTATATAGACGTGCGTGGCTTTCCTTGGACCTTGTAAGAGAATCAACACCTACCTTTATCGATTTGACCTAACTTATGGGCATTTTTGGTCTTGAATCAAAGTCTGAATGCCACTACTAATTAATACACAATTTTTTAAAAATACATTTTCTTAAGCATAATTAACTGCTAAAATACAATAGATTATTACCATAAAAAGGAAGATCATATTTTTATTTTTTTTTTGATGGAGGAAGATCATGATTTTATAGACTGACAAGTGTGGTTTTACGATGAATACTTCCCAAAATACATAACCAACTTTGTGTTGGAAAGATTGGGCATTACAAACATTGTAACTCACTAAGTAAATGACATGAAACTAGCTATATCCAAAGCGTTGCTCATATTAAGCCACCATTGTAAGGCACTCCAGTTTGAGGCAACCAATGATCCCCAAGCAAGAAGTTGGAAACAGTAAAATTAGCAGCATCTGTAGCATTAATCACATGGTAGCCAGGCCATGTAACTCTTTTTGTAGTGTTGGAACCAGGGCCTCTGTTATTATACTCAGCATAATATAATGTGTTTAGCCCAATATCTCCATTCCAATCATGCCAACCAGCAGGTTCTACCAAACTATCCATGAAAGATTGCACATAAACTGTCCTAGAATACTGCTTCCATGGCCTCCCTAGATATGTCTTCACTGGGAAATTGCTTGAAGCCAAATCATATGCAGCTCTAATTGTACAATTATGGATTGAAATACCCGTGTTTTGATTCGGGTCTGTTCGGCCTTGAGCAGTGATGGGATTGAATTGTCCTTTCATTGGCAACCGGGCATAGAAGTTGTTGTTTTGGAAAACAGCAGCAGCGTTTCCAAATATGAAATCTACTGTCCCATAGATATCACAATCTCTATAGAATTGCCTTAGTGAATGTGCAAATAAGGTGTCTTGGTACGCTTCAATGCTGCAGCTAAAAAATGTGGACAAATCAGCCATGTTTAGTACAGCAACGGCTTGCTGCTTGATTGCTCCTGCTGTATTACGGAAAGTAATGTTCATTGCCATAAACCCCTGTCCTCTCACAGCTGCAATGCAACATTGATGTAAAGCTTATTAACATCTGATGACAAATGTTGATAATATCATAAAATTTAGAGTAAATTATAGTTTTTATTACTGAAATTTGGTGTATATATGTTTGATTTTGGTACCTCAAAATTTAAAAAGTTAAGCTAAAGTGTATAGAATATGGTGCATAAGTAATTCAAGTTTTTGATACTTGGTACTTACTGAAAGTTGCAGAGCTCATAGTTGTCCACCCATCTACCACGCTTCGGTTGCCTGTGATTATTGTTTGACTAATACCATCTCCAATCATCAACAAATAAGGCTTGTTTGTTGCAATTGACAAGTACTCCTGGTAAACACCAGCAGTGACATAAATCAAGAAGTATCCATCACTAGCAGCAGAGTTATTTGGTGCCGCATTAATGGCATCATTGATGGTGGTGAAATTCCCACCTCCATTTTTGTTCACAACCACCATTTCTCTTACCAAAACCCCTTTATCCTTACCTATCTGAATGAGTTTTCTCCGACTCATTGACTCATAAATCACTGACTTATTGGTATGCTTCTTCTTTGGGTGCCATGTTTTCCCATTCTTCTTTCTTGGAACCCAACCTTGGGTAAAAAGAGCTAGAGAGACACTGTACAATTTAGTGTCATTAGAGAGTGGGACTGAGAGACCTTTTTTCACACTCCAAGCTGAAGCTGTGGCTTTAAGGCCATCTAAGCAAGTATCTTGGTTGGTTAAAATGGCACTAAGCAAGGTTTGGATGTCCTCAGCTTTGGAGCTGGATAGAGTGTCATTAGTGTTACTCACAGTATCAAAGGAGCTTGATAAGAAGTTTATGTTCAGCTCAGCAAGTGAATGACAATCCTTAAGAGCAAGGATTGCAGTTCTTGACAAAGTGGAACTGTGTCCAAGGTACTTGTCCACTAATTTAAGAAACTTGTAGGATTGGGATAGTGATTTATGGATTGAAAACCTGCCATAGTCATAGACATTGGCTGTGTGGTTATTAGGCAGCACAGATTTGCAAAAAGAAGGGTCTGGGGTAAACTTGCAAATGGTTCCTGAAGAGACAGGAGTGTTCAGAGGGTCATCAGCAAAAGATGGAGAGCTAAGAAAAGAAAGAACGAGAATGAGAGAGAACAAGAGCTTATTAGAAGAAGTCATTGTTGTGGACTAGGGGAATCTGAGTTTGAGGAGTGTGAATGATTGGTTTAGTTAGCTCATTAGGCTAATAGATATAGTGGAAGAGGGGAAAGTTAAGTCAGTTTTCACAATTCGTTTACTGTTTTCAACATGCCTGTTATCAGAACCAACCATCCTTTCTAAGTCCACTTTAAATGCAAAATAAATAAATATTATTGTAGTAAATAGATACAATTTTAGTTTGTAATATTTAATTTAGACCATGAAATAGATTCATTTCAAGTTAAAAAGATTTTTCATAAAATTTTGGAGAAAGTAAACAAAATCTTTTTATGATTTCTTGTTTATGAAATCCCATTTAAGTTTTAAGTGTAATACTTATTCCCTTTGTGGTATTATTTTATGTGTAACTCATTAATTGTGTCACACGTAACCCTTATGGAGTTTTTTGAATGCAACACAAAACTCCTCTTATAGTGAGAGATTTCTAGTATTGTTGTTTAAGTGTTGTAGAAATATGTATGAGTAAAAAAGTTTATGTATATGTCAATATTATAGGCTTCATTAATATGCAAGCCATGTCTAGCCCATGTTTGTTTTTCATTTATTTTATCAGGTTTGCTTGATTGGCTTAATTTTATTAAATTTTCCTTCTTGATTTCGGATCTTCAATTTTGTCAATTAATTAAATTATTCTTATTTTGTTAATTGTTAGAGTATTTATAGTTTCTTACACATTCACATATTTTTATGGGATAATTACAGATTACCCACTTGTGATTTGGCCCGAATTTAACTTACTCACTTGTGATTTCATTTTTGACATTTTACCCACCTGAGGTTACTTCCGTTTAGTCTTTGTTACCCACCTTTGTTAAAAAAGAGGAGTAAATAAGTCTTTTTACACCCATTTTATGTCTCTCTCCTCCCAAAAAAAAAAAGATTAAAATATGGTATTGGTTTCTCATAATTCACAAGCATGAAGAACATATACCCAGAAAACTAATACAAATCAAATCAAGCAAAAACCATGAGAGAGAGAGAGAGAGAGAGAGAGAGAGAGAGAGAGAGAGAGAGAGAGAGAGAGAGAGAGAGAGAGAGAGAGAGAGAGAGAGAGAGAGAGAGAGAGAGAGAGAGAGAGTAGTGGCATAGTTAAAGATTTTAGTTTGAAAACCTGGTTAACTGCCAACCATACTTGCCAATTAAAAATCTCTCTCTGCCAACAGAACTCAAATATCAGCCACTCAAATATTTTCTCTCAAAGGCTTCTGTTCTTCGTTTTCTTCCTTATACTTATTTTTTGTGCCTGAACTAAGAAATTTATTAAAATCAAAGCATAACACAGTTTACAACATGACAACAAGGAGGATCAACAATGTCCAGCACTTAATTTCTAAAGTTTTGATTTTCAACATCCAAGATCTCACTCACACAAAGCCACTGGATATACATTGGCAACACCCAAGGGGAGGATTGGCAAAGATTGGCCAAGGGAATAGAGATATGAGAGAGGAAGGTTTCAAAGCCAAACAACAAACCCTCCAGAAAAAATCACAACATCATGAACAGTAGAATAAAAATTACTTGATTTGTTGGGTATAATAGAAGCAAAGTGAAAATTTCAAAACTAAACAACAACCCAGAACCCACAGAATCACCAGATCCACCACCAAATCGGTCAACGATTTCCTAAATCGAACCCATGACCTTCAAAGCTGAGCTTCCTTTTGTGAGAATTTGAAGGAGGTGGCCTCGAGGGCAATGGACTCTTCAATTTGGCCGCCATAGCCAATGATGGCTTGGATTTGGAGGGGATGGAGGTCAAATCGAATGGCAACGCATTCTCCTTGGCCGATTTAGACTTTCGAGAGGGACGTGGCTTGGTGGAGCTAGGGCTCGGCGATGACACTGAATCAATATAATTCGCCTCCATCAAGATCGCGTTTCTAAACCAAATCCATACCCATGGTGGAACATTTGTTTTGTGTTTATTGTGATCTGTGAGCTCTCTCTCTCCAAGCTTAAAATGCTGAAAATTTGTATGCGTGGATGGGAGTGTGTTTTGGGAGAAAGAGGAGTGTTTGATCTATTTTGGGTTTTGTTTTTGATAAAAAATGTGTTAGAGTAACATCTGAAAGGGAGGTGGGTTACAGAGTAGTAACAGAGGAAAGGATAGGTGGGTAAAGTGTAAAAAATGAAACTACAGGTGGGTAAGTTAAATTCGGGCTAAACCACAGGTGGGTAATCTGTAATTATCCCTATTTTTATTCTTACAAACACATAATTCTACTCCACTTTCATTTTCTGTGGATAGGTTTTCAACTCAGCTACTTCTTTCTATGTTGTAATAATTCATCTTAATATTCTTTATCACTTTCTGATTTTGATAATATGCTTAACAATTTATTTTTTAATTCTTCATTTATATTCAATTCATTTATTTTGTTTTTGACTCTGCGATTATTCTTATAATGACCTACTTTTCCACATTTGTAACATGCAGGTTTTTTTTATCAGTTTTCTTCTTATAAAGTTATATTGTTTTTGATCTTCTTTTTTGTATTTTTTTATATGTTTTATATGCATTACTTCTATTATATTTTCTTTCATAGTCTTTATAATTCTTTTCTCTTCTTCTTGATGGAGCTTTAAGAGGGGATACCCAAATTGTTCACAAATGATCCTAATTCTTGTCCAGCATACTTTCTATCTTTTTCTAATTGATACTTGAATATATTTACACAGTTAATTAACTCTAACAACTTATAGAAACACAATCAAGCAAGTCCAATATCCCCAACACAATCAAATCATGTGCAAAAAAAGAGCTTTCTAGTACAATAATATATATTGATATTCATTATTAGGAGAACTAGAGTTCGAATCCCCTTTTTCTACTATTGTAAGTTTGTAACCATTGAATTTTTATAAAAAAAGGTCCCTACTCACTAGTGACACATAAAACCAAAGCTTAGATCACAATGAGTAAAATTTACTAGAACTATGGATTCTTAATACCTAAAAACAAAAATTGGACATGGACCGTTAACGTCACTCGAACCATAAGAAAAAAACCCGACTCTACATGAGATTTTAGACTCGAAGCAAAAATGGGTCAACTTGTACTTAACCCGTTTAACTTCCAAGTCGAGTCAACACATACCTTGCCAATTTTTTTATTTTTAGTTTTTGTTTTTATTTTTATTTTAAAGAAACTGGCTGTAGGGATTTAAATGTAATTTTAATTCGTGTGTAGAATAGTCATGGCTATAAGATTTTTGTAGGTGGGTGAAATTTTAGGGAAGAGACATAACCATAATAATGACTTTGACGATAACTAAACAGTGATGAATTCCTGGAAAACTTGATAGGCACCCCACTGAGAAAGAAAAAACTCAGTTTACAGCTTGGAGGCTGGCCAAGGAGGCTCCAATGACTAAGTGCGTGAGAGAAGTTTTATATGAGTGATAGACAAAAAGTGATTAATTTTTTATTGAACCAATTGAAATGGCCAAAATATCTTGACCCGTCGGCTACACTATCGTATGAGGGTTTTTCCTTACTTCGAAGAGAAGATAGAGCAAAGAGAGATTTTACATGTCCCATTCTACCATGCCTAGGCAAGAAGATAAAGAAAAGAGAGATTTTATGTGTCCCATCCCACCATGCCTAGGTTGTAGAGTGTGTATATATAATTTAATTTTGTATGCATATCATATTTAAAATTTATTTATTTTTATAAATACTCTTTTATTATCTTCAAAACACTTGTCTTATTCTATCTTAGTACTCTCACGGCACCCCTTTATTTTCTCTCTCATCTTTATCATTTAATTTCATATCTCATATAAGTTTTTTCCACTTTGAAGAGGAGATAAGAGTCGAGAATACACATGAGCTGACTTTACTCTACCGACTTTACAATACAATTATCAGTTGCCATCCCCAGTACCATTAAACATCATGTCAATCATTTTTATGTTATCTGTCTACAAAGTCTATAGACTATAGTAGAGTCATGACTAATTAGTGGAAAGTAAGAATGATACACTGTTTCCCTATCCTTTTAGAGCCACTTTTGATTCTCAAAAAAAAAAAAAAAATAGAGCCACATTTGTTTGATGATTCATTTTCCCAATTTAAATCAGACTTGCAAAGGACTATTGGCCTCCCAACTTTTTTCTGGGACCATTCCCCCACACGAATGCAGGAAATTTTATTCTTATAAGATTGCAAACGTGAGAATATTAAAATGGTCTTCTTTTGTTTTATACAAAACATGAATTAATTAATTTGGCGTTCAAAGTACTCTATATTGCATAAGAGTAGATTGGATTATCAACGACAATAAAGCACAGCAATGAGGGGTGTTGTCTTTTTTTTTGGAGAAGTGGAAAGGAGTGGCTCATGGTTGTCAATGAGAAGACTCGTATTCCAAGGATTATAACTAATTTATGACCACTAACTTTTATATATACGCTAACATTGGCGGCACGTGCTGCCTCCAGTAGTGAAAAAATTAATATAAATTTTGTGTATGAAATCGTGAATTTTGACTTATCTAATTTGATTATATTAAAAAAGAAGTTTAAGAATACAACAAAATATCATAATATTTTCACAATATTTTTATTTTTAGGATCCGAATAGATATTTTTTTTATTTTATTTGAGAGAAATGCTACATTCATAACATTTTTAGAACAAATTATAAATGACAAGTTATTATTGGTTTTAAACTGATAACATTGTTATTGTTATTCTCAAAACATTTATTTTCAGTTGTGGTTGGTTACAGTCTCATATTTTATTATTTTATTTCGACTTGTAAGAAATTGACACTTCAATATTTATAAAAATATTGTGAAATTTGTTATATTAGTATAACAATATATATGCCAACTTACATAAACATTTCAAAGAAAAGAAAGAAAAAAAAAACTTTAGTGCTATCCATCAATAATAGCTTACCTATGATTTGTTGTGAAATTAATGTTAAAATGTTGTGGATTTAGCATATTTTTTATTTGATATATAAGAAAAGGAGATTTCAACAATTGTGAAAATATTGTGATAACAATAAGTGTTGTAACATTTTTTTTAAAACATTTATTTGCAGTTGTGGTTAGCTACAGTCTCATATTTTATTATTTTATTTCGACTTGTAAGAAATTGACACGTCAATAATTGTGAAAATATTGTGAAATTTGTTATGTCAGTATAATAATATAAATTTCAGCTTATATCAATATTTATAAAAAAAAATAAATAAATAAAAAAAAAAAAAACTTTAGGCAGCCGGTTGAATAAACAAAAGGGTTGAAAAAAAAAATGACTCACGAAACTAAAGCACTGTTGTAGCTACAGTGCTGCACAGTGCCAACACTTTGGATGCATAGTACTAAAGCATTGTAGTGGCATAGTCACTTTTATTATAAAACATTTATTTTCAGTTGTAGTTGGCTACTGAAGCATTGTATACAAACTTATATTTTATTATTTTATTTCGATTTGTAAGAAGTTGACATGTCAATAATTGTGAAAATACTGTAAAATTTGTTGTGTCAGTATAATAATATAAATGTCAGCTTACATCAATATTTAAAAGAAAAAAAAAACACACAAACCAATTACTGAATAAAAAAAAAATTTAGGCACTATAGCTGAATAAACAAAAGGGTTGAAAAAAAAAAAAAAAGATTCACGAAACCAAAGCACTATTGTAGCTACAGTGCGCTCATAGTGCAAAAACATTGGATGTAAAGTGATATATATAAAAGGGGAAAAAAAAAAAAAAAACAGTGGCTAACCAAAATAGAACTGTAGATGAACAGTGAAAAATGCTAATAAACAGTGCAAAAATACTATAGAAAAAAGAGCACAAATCAATGACTGGGAAAAAATAAAAATAAAAAAAGCGATGAACAGTACATATTGAACAAACCAAAAGTACTGTAGTTTTTACATATTCACCCAACAAGTGTCACAACATTTTCACAAAACATTTATTTTCAGTTGTAGTTAGTCACAGTTTCATATTTTATTATTTTATTTTGACTTATAAGAAATTAACACCTCAATAATTGTGAAAATATTGTGAAATTTGTTGTGTCAGTATAACAATAAATATTCGGGTTCTTATAAATATTTAAAAAAAAAGTACAAACGGAAGACTAAAAAAAAAACTTTGTAGCTACTGTAGCTACAGTGCCACTTGAACAAACCAAAAGTACGGTAGTTTTTACACATTCACCTAACAAGTGTCACAATATTTTCACAAAATATTTATTCTCAGTTGTAGTTGGTCATAGTTTCATATTTTATTATTTTATTTTGACTTATAAGAAATTGACACCTTAATAATTGTAAAAATATTGTGAACTTTGTTGTCTAGTAAAAAATATATATATAAAAAAGGAAAAAAAAAAAAAAGGTACAAACGAAAGGCCAAAAAAAAAAAGAAAAAACTGTAACTACTGTAGCTACAGTTGAATTGTAGCTACTGTTCGAAACTGAAAAAAAAAAAAAAAAAAAAAAAAAAAAAGCGCAATGTGCCTCACCAAAACACTGTTACAGCTACAGTATTTACACCGTAGAAACACACTGAGTGTACAGTGCCGAAGCACTGTAGTGGGCACTAGCGCTTTTTATATATAAGAAAAAAGTACAAACGGAAGACTAAAAAAAAAAAACTCTGTAGCTACAATTTGCTACAATGCTTACACAGTACAAACACACTGAGTGTATAGTGCCGAAACACTGTAGCGGACATTGACGCTTTTTATATATAAGAAAAAAGTACAAACGGAAGACTAAAAATAAAAAATAAATAAACTCTGTAGCTACTGTAGCTACAGTGCCACTTGAACAAACCAAAAGTACGGTAGTTTTTACACATTTACCTAACAAGTGTCACAATATTTTTATAAAACATTTATTTTCAATTGTGATTGGTCACAGTTTCATATTTTATTATTTTATTTTGACTTATAAGAAATTGATACCTCAATAATTGTAAGAATATTGTAAAATTTGTTGTCTAGTAAAAAAATATATATATAAAAGGAAAAAAAAGGTATAAACGGAAGACAAAAAAAAAAAAAAATGTAACTACTGTAGCTACAGTTGAACTGTAGCTACTGTTACCACTACAGTACTTATACAGTACAAACCCATTGAGTGTGCAGTACCAAAACACTGTAGCGGTTATTGGCGCTTTTTATATATAAGATATGTATATATTGTGAAATCTGTATACAAGGTAAGTCAAGAGTTCAATGTAACTACCCAAACTCTACCATGAACAAACTATGGAAGCTAAAAGTTCATGATAGAGTTAAAATGTTCCTATGGAGCCATGGAGGCTAGGATCAAACATGTTGCCTACAAAGGAGAAGCTGGGACAGAGAATTGGGGCTACTAACAAATCTTGTTGCTTATGTAATGCTTGTGTGGAGGACAATTCTCATTTGTTCTTATATTATCATGTGGCAAAAGAGCTATATGGATTGGAGGCCCCTTGGGAATTAGAAGTGACAATCTGGATATAAACAACCATGTAGATATCATTAAATTGGTGGTGGATCTTCCAGCTTAGTTTTACCAATCTAAGGAGGAAGCCAATCAATGCTCCTTACTTATGGCCATTACTTTTGAGGCCCTTTGGAATCTTAGAAACGTTGTCGCTTTTCAAAGGGAGGTCAATCTACCAGTCATCATCCAAAACAATTGCAACAAGGCTATCCAGTATTCTTTGATTACAGAAATTGTACACCACAAAGAACAAGACCTAGATAAAGTTTGTAGATCGCTCCCTCCTTCATCAAATGTAGTCAGGCTCAATGTTGATGCTATTGTCACAAATACCTTCACTACTTTGGCTGTAGTAGCTGAAAATGCTTTTGGTGAGGTACTTATGACTTGGACAAAATAGAGTGTCTTTTTTTTTTTATGAACGACAAAATAGAACGTCTTGTGCAACCCTCTATTGGCCAAAGCTGCAGCTTTTATTTGGGCATTACAGATTGCACAATCTGAGGGACTTAAGAATATTATTGTGGAAGAAGATTCTAGGCAATGTGTTGATGCTTTAAATTCAGGTTAACCTCTACAGAGTGGTCTATTTACATCATTTTGTTAGTGTTTGAACCCAGCAAAGGTTTTGTCCAGATTGTTTTTAGTTGGGTTAGGAAAGATGCTAATTGTGTTGCACGTTCCCTTATTAAATTTGCTGCTGCTCATAGGTTTTTTGGATATTGTAACAAATACTCTCTTCCTCTAGTTGTTGTTAAGCAATTGAGAAACGATGGTGCTTCTCTTGTTGTTTAATGAAGGTTGGGTATTATCAAAAAACAAATATAAGCATTATAAACTCTAGTTGAGTTTTTTTTTTTTAAATACTTTATAAATTTATATGCATGAATTTACTATAAACACTTGAAAATATTTAAAACATAATGAGAAGGATAATGATACTTGACACAAAATTAGAGTGCATGTAAAATTTAAAGGTACTTGACATCAAAATAGAGAGGAATTAAAATGACACTTGGTACAAAATTATAGTATAATTAAACGACAATGCTTAGACACAATAATTTTTTTTTTCTTCACAATATGTTGAAGTAATATATTGTGATTAGTACTACCATTGTTATTACTTTTATTGTATACTAATCACAACCTATCAACTTAATAATTGTGAAAAATAATTTTATGAAATTTGTTATGTGATTAGACTTACTAAAAATTAAAATCTAATTAAATTCTTCATCGAGCTTTCATTTTAATATATTGTATAGACGTGCACGGCTAAGAGAATCAACACCCACCTTTATCGATTGACCAAACTTATGGGCATTTTTGGTCTTGAATCAAAGTCTGAATGGCAATGCACTACTAATTAATATACATTTTTAAAAAAATACATTTTCTTAATTATAATTACTGCTAAAATTCAATAGATTATTACCATAAAAAGAAAGATCATATTTTTTTTTTTTTGATGGAGGAAGATCATGGTTTTATATACTGACACGTGTGGTTTTGCTATGAATACTTCCCAAAATACATTACCAACTTTGTGTAGGAAAGATTGGGCATAACAAACATTGTAACACACTAAGTAAATGACATGAAACTAGCTATATCCAAAGCGTTGCTCATATTAAGCCACCATTGTAAGGCACTCCAGTTTGAGGCAACCAATGATCCCCAAGCAAGAAGTTGGAAACAGTAAAATTAGCAGCATCTGTAGCATTAATCACATGGTAACCAGGCCATGTAACTCTTGTTGTAGTGTCGGAACCAGGGCCTCTGTTATTATACTCGGCATAATATAACGTGTCTAGCCCAAAATCTCCATTCCAATCATGCCAACCAGCAGGTTCTACCAAACTATCCATGAAAGATTGCACATAAACTGTCCTAGAATACTGCTTCCATGGCCTCCCTAGATATGTCTTCACTGGGAAATTGCTTGAAGCCAAATCATATGCAGCTCTAATTGTACAATTATGGATTGAAATACCCGTGTTTTGATTCGGGTCTGTTCGGCCTTGAGCAGTAATGGGATTGAATTGTCCTTTCATTGGCAACCGGGCATAGAAGATGTTGTTTTGGAAAACAGCAGCAGCGTTTCCAAATATGAAATCTACTGTCCCATAGATATCACAATCTCTATAGAATTGCCTTAGTGAATGTGCAAATAAGGTGTCTTGGTACGCTTCAATGCTGCAGCTAAAAAATGTGGACAAATCAGCCATGTTTAGTACAGCAACGGCTTGCTGCTTGATTGCTCCTGCTGTATTTCGGAAAGTCATGTTCATTGCCATAAACCCCTGTCCTCTCACGGCTGCAATGCAACATTGATGTAAAGCTTATTAATATCCTAAAACTCTGATGACAAATGTTTTTGTTTAAATGTTGATAGTAAATTATACTTTTTGTCTCTGAAATTTGGTGTAAGTTTGATTTTGGTACCTCAAAATTTAAAAAGTTAAGCTAAATTATATAAGTAATTCAAGTTTTTGATACTTAGTACTTACTGAAAGTTGCAGTGCTCATAGTTGTCCACCCATCTACCACGCTTCGGTTGCCTGTGATTATTGTTTGATTAATACCATCTCCAATCATCAACAAATAAGGCTTGTTGGTTGCAATTGACAAGTACTCCTGGTAAACACCAGCAGTGACATAAATCAAGAAGTATCCATCACTAGCAGCAGAGTTATTTGGTGCCGCATTAATGGCATCATTGATGGTGGTGAAATTCCCTTCTCCATTTTTGTTCACAACCACCATTTCTCTTACCAAAACCTCTTCATCCTTACCTATCTGAATGAGTTTTCTCCGACTCATTGACTCATAAATCACTGACTTATTGATATGCTTCTTCTTTGGGTGCCATGTTTTCCCATTCTTCTTTCTTGGAACCCAACCTTGGGTAAAAAGAGCTAAAGAGACACTGTACAATTTAGTGTCATTAGAGAGTGGGACTGAGAGACCTTTTTTCACACTCCAAGCTGAAGCTGTGGCTTTAAGGCCATCCAAGCAAGTATCTTGGTTGGTTAAAATGGCACTAAGCAAGGTTTGGATGTCCTCAGCTTTGGAGCTGGATAGAGTGTCATTAGTGTTACTCACAGTATCAAAAGAGCTTGATAAGAAGTTTATGTTCAGCTCAGCAAGTGAATGACAATCCTTAAGAGCAAGGATTGCAGTTCTTGACAAAGTGGAACTGTGTCTAAGGTACTTGTCCACTAATTTAAGAAATTTGTAGGATTGGGATAGTGATTTATGGACTGAAAACCTGCCATAGTCATAGACATTGGCTGTGTGGTTATCAGGCAGCACAGATTTGCAAAAAGAAGGGTCTGGGGTAGACTTGCAAATGGTTCCTGAAGAGACAGGAGTGTTCAGAGGGTCATCAGCAAAAGATGGAGAGCTAAGAAAAGAAAGAACGAGAATGAGAGAGAACAAGAGCTTATTAGAAGAAGTCATTGTTGTGGACTAGGGGAATCTGAGTTTGAGGAGTGTGAATGATTGGTTTAGTTAGCTCATTAGGCTGATATATATAGTGGAAGAGGGGAAAGCAAGTCAGTTTTCACAATTCGTTTACTGTTTTCAACATGCCTATTATCACAATTAGCTATACTTTCTAAGTCCACTTTAAATGCAAAATAAATAAATATTATTGTAATAAATAGATACAATTTTAGTTTGTAATATTTAATTTAGACCATGAAATAGATTCATTTCAAGTTAAAAAGATTTTTCATAAAATTTTGGAGAAAGTAAACAAAATCTTTTTATGATTTCTTGTTTATGAAATCCCATTTAAGTTTTAAGTGTAATACTTATTTCCTTTATGGTATTATTTTATGTGTAACTCATTAATTGTGTCACACAACCCTTATAGAGTTTTTTGAATGCCACACAAAACTTCTCTTCCAGTAATAGATTTTTAATATTGTTGTTTAAGTATTGTGGAAATATTTGTGAGTAAAAAGTGTTGTAAAAATACGTATAGTAATACTTAAATACTAAAAATTGTTATTTAAACAGCATTACCAAACAGGTCAACCTGTCTATTCACATGAAAATGTTGTATCCATTCCACTTTGCTATTGGCAGAATCTAAGATAACAATTTGAGAGTGATATCGAATCACTATCACTTAAATCTATGAGTTCTAACATTAATAGTTCTATTTTCAAACCGCTTACACACTGCCATTTTGGCAAATGGTAGAAGTTGTGTCGTGTGCATTAATTGTATGACTTTCTAGAATGTTGTAGAGGGTATGTGGTGCCTGTTGATTGGTGAAGTCAGCCACACACTAACCCACGGGAGCTACAAAAAGCTGTACTGCAAATCTTATTTTAATGAATCCACTATAAATATTCCTCGACAATTTAGTGTTGTTTGCACACTAAGTTTTGTGCCATTTGCCATATTGTGCGGTCGGTGACCGGCCCTGACATTTCTATCTTTTTACACTGTTATCTCAATTACCAAACTAAATTTCATAAAGGAAAATCCCATTTTGGTGCGTTTGCACGCTGAGCTTTGTGTCATTTGCCCATAGTGTGCGGTCGGTGACCGGCCCTGACATTTCTATCCTTTGACACTCTAATCTCAATTACCAAACTAATTTCATATTTTGGTGCTACGTGCACTTGCATAATCTTCGTCATATCGCAATGCGTCACATCGCAGTGCTCTTCCTTTCAATATATGAAAAGAAATGAATCTTGAAGGTTGGTTAAGTGATTTTGAAGGACTTATAATATTTATGAAATCTTGATTCGAAATCTTGAATGTTGGTTAAGTAATTTTTAAGGTCTTATAATATTTATGAAATCTTGGTTCGAAATCTCTTATTAGTATCTTGGAAATATTCTTAAGAGATTCCTCTTTGTAATAATTTGATGGGTGTAAAATAAAATGACTGCATATATTCGAAGGAATAATTAAATAATCAAAAAAGTTTAAATACCATGTTTGTAAAATAAAATAAATGCAATCTGCAAATAGCTTAGCCTAAAAACAAATGGTTGGTCTAGTGATGCTGGGCCACTCAAATGTGAAATGGGAGTTCTAGTCACTAGTCAGTCCATTTTAGATTTAAAATTTATCTTGTCTCCTTGTGTTTAATTGTTTAAAAATTATAATAGATTCTTTGGGCTCTTAACTATATTTCGACTTGTGATTCCATAACTACAGTTGTTAATAAAAAATAACATACACTAACAACAAACAAGTACATAGGAACAACTTGTTTAAAGTTATTACTGTTGGCTCTAAATTCTAATCATATTTTGATTTGTGATAAATCCATAGTTTCCTATAAAAATAAAAGGCACTAACAAGTATATGGGAAGGATATGCTTAAATTTATGCATGTGAGAACCTAATTTCACATGTATTTCGGATAAAGCAATCTTGAAAGGCAATGCTAACATGCTGGTTGTTTTTTTTTTTTTTTTTTAATTAATTAATTTATTTATTATGAGAATTGGTTAAATTTTTTAGATCCATGGATGATAGAACTCACCCGTGAATTCATTCATGCCTTTTCTCAATATGGTCCCGCGCCACAATTATAGATTTGACTTTTATGAGTCAGAACTATCACATTAATAGCTCTAGCTACAAAAAACAAAAACAATGCATGATTGTGATTGTGATATGTCTAACCTGTTTGTCACATTGAGTCACAAGTTTTATTCTTTTTTACTTGAATAAAAGCTAGAATTATTTAATGTATTTATGTATATCCAGTAATGTTTAGATATATATGAATGTATATGTAGATGTTAAGGGCATTACAACCACAGAAGATATGATGCAATAAAAATGGGTTACTCATTGTAGAATTTGAATTGTTCCTCTTGGTTCCCTCTGTGTGTTGCTAGCTGGTCTACACAAAAGTTTTACTTCTCAAAAAAAATGTCTGACGACTCTGACCTTGAACTATTAGCCCTTAACAAATATTTTTTTACAATCAAATGCAAAGATATGAAGAGGTATATCTTGTTACGGTTATATGAATCTTTTTTTTCTTACGGTTAATGTCTCTCCCATGGAAGAGACATTAGCTCATTATGTAAATAATGGTGACCTAAAAGAGAATCCACCTTAGGAATTACATTCTTATAGTCTTTATCCTATGTGAAGGTCTCGATCTTTGGTGCTGCCCAAATCTTACCCGTGATATTGTGTGGTGATGTGGTATATTTTGATGGAGATCTCACCTAACTATTTGCCCATATGCTTTCTAATTAGGCTGTGGTAGTGACTGCCGACTCAGGTTTGCCTTTGGAGGAGTTCAATTTCACTTTGCCTTTGGGTTAGGGTATTTGCCATGCTATGACAGGTGAGTCAATGTGGTGTGACATTTGATTTTATGTGGATACGCCGTTTGGAAGTATCCAGTTACATATTGAAAGCTCCTATGGATGACATGTAGTGGTGTGATCATTTGTTTTTTGAAAATATGTTGGTTTCAATCGAGCCAAATGCCCTAGCTCATGAGAATGAAATGAGTAGTGCCCAAGTTAGTTGACTTGAGTCTTGCAAGTTTGGCTGATTGAGGTTTAGGTGGTACCAATCAAATCCTACTAGTTTCATACTTCCATATCTAAAAATGTAAGAGTGACATCTTATCTTAACTGCTAATGAGTTACAAAGCTCTTTGTAATTTCTTAATTAGTTGACTTAATGTGTTACAATTATACAAAACCTAAAAAAAAGTAATTTATATCTATATCTATATATTTCTAAAAACTGAAGCGTAGCATTTATTATTATTATGCTCCAATTGAGTCACATCAGTATCCACGTCATTTTTTTTTTATACCAATTTTTCTATAATTGTTTTTAACATTTTTTTTTTTAAAATATTTACACTTCTCCAACCTTTCTCCCTCCCTTACCTTTTCATTTCCCCACTACTTCTCCAACTTTTCTCCCTTCCTTATCTTTTCATTTCCCTACTACCATCTAAATTAATATCATTTTTCCTCTTTCCCTTCACCTTCCTTTATTTTTGTCTTTTCTTATTCACTTTCTCTTACTATAAATTTGTCACTATCAGTCTATCTCTTTCATTCTATACATAGTTTTTCCTCACAATAAAAAGGTTCTCTCTCTCTCTCTCTCTCAAATTTTTGGTGGATTTTTTTTCTTGCATATCTACTTTAGGTTGATAATTTTTTAAATCTTTTAAAACTCTACTTTGGATTAATGTGATTTAGTTTTGTTTTTTAAATTGTTTTTGTTCTTTTTAATTGTTAAATGTTATCCTATTGTGTTATAAAGAATTAAATATAGAGACTCCACCTCCTACCCGTGAGGCTGTGTATTTGGACTCATTATCTCTAAATGAATGAAAGTCTTTTGGTCCGGTTTCAAAAAAATAAAAAATAAATAAAGCATATAAAAATATAATATTATTCTATTTATTGTAAATTGATATTTCTTCTATTACATAAAATGATTTTTTATAGTGCTCAATTTAGATGTTAAACTATGAGACTTACTAATTTTTGTTTATTCTTTAATCCTTGATGGTGGACAAAGTACTCTTAATAGTTGTATTAGAAGTACACTATAATTTCATTTATCTATATATTTCTAAAAGTTGAAGTATAGTATTTATTGTTATTACGCTCCAATTGAGCTACATCAGCGTCCACGTCATTATCTTTTCTTTTCTTTTTACCAATTTTTCTATAATTGTTTTTAACATTTTTTTTTTAATATTTGCACTTCTCCAACCTTTCTCCCTCCCTTACCTTTTCATCTCCCCACTACTTCTCCAACCTTTCTCCCTTCCTTACCTTTTCATCTCCCCACTACCATCTAAATTAATATCATTCTTCATCTTTCCCTTCATCTTCTTTTATTTTTGTCTTTTGTTATTTGCATCATCTTACTATAAATTTGTCGTTATCTCTTCCATTCTATGCATAAATTTTCCTCACAACAAAAGGTTCTCTCTCTCTCTCTCTCTCTCTCTCAAATTTTTGGTGGATTTTTTTTATTTTTTTTATTGTTAAATGTTATCCTATTGCGTTATAAAGAATTAAATATAGCATATAAAAATATAATATTATTCTATTTATTGTAAATTGATATTTCTTCTATTACATAGCATATTTTTTATAGTACTCAATTTAGATGTTAAACTATGAGACTTTACTAATTTTTGTTTATTCTTTAATCATTTGTGGTGGACAAAGTACTCTCAATAGTTATATTAGAAGTACACTATAATTCCATTTATTTAGAGAAAAGCAAAAGTTAACCAAACGAAAATAATCGGATGAGTGACAAATTTTAGCTTTTGTAATTTTCTTTTGAATTATCACCATATTTGTATCTCAACTTCTAATGACTTTATGAATGGTTAGTATTTTTTGTTTAATGTTAAGACTAAATGCTAATTTGCTCACAATGTGCATGATGTTATATTTCTAGAAGGTAGCCAACCAATCAACGTAACTCATTTTTTTAAATAATAATAATTCTATGTTTTTTCATTTAGTCACAATACAAATTGTTTTTTTACCAACCATTGGCATTGGCTCCCCTATCTATGTGTTTAGCAATATTCATGAACTCTTCTCTTGGATATGTATTTTTACTTATTTTCTTTACATATACAAATTTTGGTCTGTAAAAAATGCATGCCTTTATTAATTTCGAGGCATCTCTCTGTCTCTCTCTCATTACATTATTCTTATGTGTATTATATTTGTATTTATCTATCTAACTTATATATATATATAATCTTTTGATGCCTTTTTTTTTTTTTTTTTTGCCCTTAAGGTTGGCCCTTACAACAAATAGATTTCATACTAAACAAAAAACTCAATTATGTGGTCATCCTTTTTTTTTTTTTTAATTTTTAAGGGATATTGAAGGAGAATAAAAGTGACTTGGAATTCCAATCTTTCGAGGTAGACATATAATGTTTGAACTATTTTATACAAAAATTATTGTGTATATAAGTCAATTTTTCTCAACATAAAACTTATCTGTTTGGCATATTTTGTCTATGAAAGCCAAATAGAATCACTTGGCATTTCTTCAATGGCGGAATTGTCTCCCTCTAAAGACTCATATCGTAATGATTTTACAGCTCTACTTAGTAAGCTTCTGTTCTCTCTCTTTCTTACTCTATTCTCACAATTCAATATTTTATTACAATCACCAGATAAAAAATATCTAGATTGTTATTTTGATTTTTTGGTCTCTTTGTGTTAATGGATTCTCATAATTTTGATAATATTTTATTCATAAGGTAATCGATTAGGGTTTGGAATTATTTTATGTAATGGGATTGTAATTATGGGTTACTTGAATTAAAATAATTCCTTTTGGAATTTTTTTCTTGCAATGTGTCTCGAAGCAACTTGATACATTGTTCTCATGCCCAATAAGGATTAAAGTGTTTTTATAGTTGTTTAGAATGAAAAAATATCAATATATTTTGCGGGAGATATTTTTGTAACATTAAATTGACTTGATTCTTTTAACATTCATTTAGTGATAATCAAACTATAAATTGTTAGATTTTTTTAGAACTCAAAAGTTTTATACATAACTTCTTCTTCTTCTTTTGAGAAACATTTTATACGTAACTTATTGCATAGAAAATGATATTTGGATTTTTTTTTCCCCTTTAAGTAGTGAAATTGAAGTAAACGTGTTCAATAGACTTTGTTTGTTGTTTGGGGACTTAGAATGTGGTGGAGTTGGGACATATTCCAACTCTATAAATGTGTAATAATCATTGCTTTGATCTATACAAATTTCTATAATTTTGATAATATATATTTTTCACCTCTGCGTTTTTTTTTTTTTTTTTTTTGGTAACATTCGTTTCTGTGATTATGGTTGGTAATAATTTCTATGCAATATATAGTCTTATTAATTGAATTTCCACTTTAACATTGTCCTATGTTAGTCATTATCCTTTGTAAGTGAGCTATGTTTAGATGATAAGGTGCTAAGGTGATATGTGTCATATTTGGATTGACATATGGCAAATTTCAACAATTAATTTCTCAATAATTGTTGAAATTTGAAAATTTTCTTTACAACTCAGAATAATTGTAAGTAAATAAGAACCAAATGATTATTTTTGGAAACTACTCATGTTAATATCTCTTCAAAAATATACTTAACTTTTCATCTAATTATTTGAAATTTGTTAAAAGAATCTTAAATTTCTAGAAATTGCATTTGACAATGCAAAAATTCACCGAGATAAAATCTTTAACTAATGAAGGATTAAAATATATTTAAGTTTCAAGACTTGCATTTCTTAATTTTAGATTGAATGTTTAAGGATTGTGTTCTTTGAAAAGATATGGATAAAAGGTGGGCTTATTAAACTAATTATCTAATAATAAATATTCAAATTACAAATGTTACTATATATTAGATACAAATGTTTGACTATTCATCCACCCAAATTGATTTCAACTTTTTATTTTCTTCTTTCTAATTTCAAGTAATTATTAAAATTGAATAGTTCATTATCTTTTTAGTGGATACAATTAAAATTTCAAAGCATAATCTACAACCCAAAGATGAGTTTTGTGTCTCTTCATTTATTTACAGTTACAATGTTTCCTCTTCCAAATTTTCAGTTTTTCACAATCGTATTTCTCTCTCACTCACACATCAATAATTTTTTATTTAAGCTTTACAATATATCTACCAATGAACATTCTAGATACGATCACCCCATCATTTACAACAAAAAAAATTAGTTCAATACTATTTGTTCTCCACATTTTTCAATCAAGTTTTAGTTTTCACCATTTTGAGAAGACATCAATTGTTTTTGTCAGAGATTTTCAAAGTTAAGTTAGCAATAGGATGACCATTGAGGTGAACAAAACACACAAATAGAAATGAACTTTTTTTTCCCTTTCTTTTTGGTTTTCTTACTTTTAGTCTATGTGAAGTGATTTTGCTGTTTTCCTTCCCAAATTTTTTAATGATATTGACTTTGTTACTCTTAATTGACTTAGAATTGGCAACACAATTTTAGTTAATTTGAGTTTTTTTGGTAAGTTTTTACTTTGCTTAATTGATCATCTTTAAGGAAAATATCAAAAAAAGAATAAGACAAAATATAATTTACTCTAGAGCATCATTATGCTATTAATGTTTTTATGTATAGAAGATACTTGAGGAACTTGTGATTAATTCTTTTTTGAAATTCCAATTATTCTTTTGTCTAGCCTTCTAGATTAATTTTTAGGGGGGCAAATGATAGCCTAGAGGTAAATACATTCTTTGTGGTGTCCCATATTTGTGGTTCAAACCCCATATTTGTGCTAGTTTGACTAACATTTTATGTCCCATTATTTTCTTAAATCTTTCATATATGCAATGCTTAATTCATATAACATTTTTGAATTAATCCTTTTTTTTTATCCCCCCTTTTAATCTCTTTGTGATTTTGAAATTGCACAAATTCTATTACATAAAACCAAATTAAGCTTATGCTGTGTTAACAATAGAAAAAATGCCTAAGGTGCCCCAACTTTTGACAAATTAAGCATTACACCACATAAACTTCTCAATAGGGTTGATTTCTATGATGAAGTCAATGGTTTTTGTAATGCAAGCCTTAATGGAGAGTGAACTTTTAAATTCCATAAGTACGTACAACATATGGAACAGGAAAATGAATTTATTTGTACAAAGTTTTGAATAATAGTTTTTGAATAGTTTTGTATAACTACTCTATAATTGTCGTAGTTTAAATCTGTCAATGTCACCTTCATTTGGAAGAGAAACCATGAAAAACAAAGAGCAAACTAACATAGTTGATAGTGATTAAATTTTTTTTGATTAATTCCTCTTGGTTGAATGTGTACACTCCTTATAAAAAAATATCTTAATATCACTAAGCTGAAGGTAGTATACTATTTAATCATTTTGCCACATTTTTGTATTAAAGTTATAGGTTCTATCTTCTAATTGACATTTGTGTTGGATGATTTATATATCTATAATCGGTTTTTCAAACTAAGAATTCCCCGTCATATGTTACTCTCTAAAGATCTTATTAGCTTTATAAATGTTACTTTTGGATTAATGAGAAAAGATCAACAAAACATGACTTTTATATAATTATATCCAAACGATACTGCAATGTTATGATAGATAGGTTGGTCTTATTTTACTATATAATCTAAGTAATCATATGGTTTATGAATTTGAAGATTTATATATTGCGAGATTTATTCAAATGTTCATATGATGAAAAAAAAATTGTTTTTTGAATTTTATTTTATTTTATATTTTCACTTTATGATATATGATTTATTGATTATGAGAATGAACTAAATGTTGATCTATGTTTAGGAGAAAAATATACCTATAAGAGTTGATTTGCATGTATCTGTATAGTAATTAATAAACTATGTATGGTTATAACTTGGTCTAATAGTTTTCACACTATAAAATAAGAGATAACTTTTTTTATTGCATTGTGTTTCATATTTTTCTACGCATCACGCGAGTCTGCGACTAGTTATAATAAAAAGCATAATTACCATAGCCAACTATTGTAATTAGTTGTAACTAGCTTGTAATTCCATGCATATGTATGGATACATTTAAAGATATGCAATAAGATGTATAATATAATTCTTATATATAATTTAAATACTATTGATAGTCATTTTTATATTTTATTAACTGTTTTAAAAAAATTTTAAGGATATTATTAGGTATAAAATGTAAATTGTCCTTTTTTTTGTATTATTGTGAAACACTTTTTTTTACAATTCATTTATTCTAGACTCTTTAATTTTTGTATTTAATAACTCACTTGAATGAATATTTATGATATGGTCCCACATTTGATTCTAAAATTAAGAAATAAAACTCTTTAAGAATAAATAATTTATGACACATGGCGAAAATTGAAACTCTATTTTGGAATTCTAATATAAGTTCCTCTCAACTTTATCTATTATTATTATATATAGATTCAAGTAAAATCTTAACCAAAAAATATATATATTGAATAGCGTATTTACTTATTTATAGGAGGTTGATAATAGCATAGTTATACTTAAATTGTAGCATCAAGTGTGCTAAATGCTAATTTTTTAGCATTTACCACACCAAACATCAAAATCACCCCTACATCAACATTTGGAACAATACATTTCTACTAAATATAAATGCATGTTACCATGTTCTATAACTTTTTTACTCTTTCTTTTCATTTTGTCTCTCCTCTCACATGTCATGTCTCTCACATTGTGGTTGAAATTTTTTTCTCTTTTCTTCTTTAACATTTGTTCTACTCTGTGTGGTTGAGTTTTTTTTTTTCAATAAAATTTTGATCTTATTTTAGGTTATTTTATTGACACTGTGTTAAAAGTAAGAGATGTGGTATAAGTAAATTGTAAAATTGTGTGTTAAAATAGATAAAATAACATTTTTGATTGATCAAAATAGCATTTTTTTTAGCATAGTTGATGTTGATGCTCTAAGAAAGCAGTTGATTTAAAAAAAAAAAAAAAAACTATACATGACCAAACAAACTAAGTACTAGTACTATGCAAGAAAAAGGCTAAAGACCAAAAATGAAGAAACTGAAAAAAAAATTCATGGAGCTAGATCTAGGAGCCAACTATGTACTTAACTATAATAACTAATAACTTCAAATCAAATCCTGGATATGAAGTTGGAGGACAACCAAGTACATATTGAGGGCTATTGCACCATGCAATATGACATCAATGATTGAGATTAAAAGTTGCAAAAGTCACTTTTATTCTCAATCCTTAAATAAAAAAATAAAAAATTTAACCCTCAAATTTTTACCATTTCACTTTTATACTTTATTTTTTCACCTTTCTCTCACACATCATGGTTAATTACACGATGTAATAGCCTTTAGCTAATGGGCCGGATCTTAATCCCCAGATATATCAAACCCTACCTTTTTAGTCAAAAACCAATGCCACCTCAAACTCGCTTAAGTTACAACTTACAACAAACGCTAAGCGCTTTCATAGGATCACAGAATTCCACTCCATGCATGAAAAAAGATACTATTACAGAGCAAAATTAATAATAGCAAACATCTAGCAATTAATGGAAGGCCAAACTTTTTTCTCGTGGTACCAATGGTTTTGACAAATCAAATCTACTCATTCCCTTTAGAATCTCTCCTCCAATCTAGCTCTCTCTCTCATAAATAATATTCAATTATCTCCTCAATGATCTTATTCCCCAACCACCATTTTTTTTTTTAGTTTCCCTCTACAACCTTAAAAGAACTACCCAAAAAAAGAAAAGAAAACCAAATCAAAACCTCTCTCTCTACTGTATTCCTCCATGTTCCTTTGATTGGTGATGTATGTGTGTATGAAATTTAGTTATTTCTCACGCTAGCTTAGCTTAATTGATCTCAAAATGTATCGCTAAATAGTGTCAACATTGGAGATCATCATCATCGATCTGGGACACAAAATCAAGAAATGGAGGTACAGCGGATGAGACAGTTGATGTTATTGTGGTTTAATGTGCAAAGCACCCGTGTGGCCCTCGTGGGTGGAAATCACACCGCTGCTAGGTTTTGCACTCGCTAAGTTCTGTTTGGCTCTCTAGCTTCCTCTCCTCTCTGCATAGCTCCCATTCTTTTCTCTCTTTTTTTTTCGTCGTAGCTCTCTTTCCCGTCTTTGATTCTGTCCCCCATCTCTGAATACATTGCTCATTTTGCCATAAAACTCGATATATATACAACAAAATCCTAATTTAGTTCACTGTTTTCTCAGTTTTTTTCGACAATTCCATTTTGAAAAAGCTGAAAAATAAGTTGTACTAAACGGGCATTCCGTCATTCAAGAATTTGTGAATATGACTATGGATGTAGCTCAAGTTGTCCACACCAAACACTCTAAGAAATACAAGAATTTGCCTATTGGGGGTAGCCTTGGAGTTTACCCTGATGCTCAATATTTGATCATTAGAGTCCCAAACTGCAAAATTTTGAGTCTTCTTGCTCGTGCTATGATTTTGGCATTGCTTATTGTTTCGTTCCCTAAGATAGGGGCGATAATTAGAGGACCCTCATTGTTCTCTTCACCAGAATTTGATGCTTCTGATGATATGATCAATCTTGAACTGTTGCCATTGATATTTCGTGATTTGACAAATGAAGGCCTTATGAAAGTGGGAGATAAGAAAGCTGTTTTCATAACCGATGGCAATGAGGAAACCATTCAAAGGTCTCGAATTCTAAACGACAATGAAATGGACTTCATCTTATTCAATGACTTAGATCAACAAAACTCGATCCCAAGTGAAAGTTTCGATTTTGTTTTGCTATCAAACTTTCCTGCTGCTTCAGAATTCATTGACAGGACTCTCAAGATTGGTGGCATTCTCACAGTTGAACTCAGAGAAAACCCCTCCGTTGCATTCCATAAGCCCTCAAATTACAAAATCGTTTACCTTAGGCAGTTCGACTCGACCATCATGGCCATGAGGAAAACAAGTCTTGTCGATCTTAACTCAGCTACACAAAGAAAGCTATTTGGGTATGCCTCGGAAGCAAAAAAAGCAGCACTTAAGAATCTCGAAGATGTTCTCCTCGAGCCACCACGTGCATCTTCAAAGAGATCGAGCAGGTACTTGAAAAAAACAAAGTACCTTCCTGATTTAATGGGTGACTCGCTCGAGAGCTATCCTCGACACGTGTTTATAGATGTTGGGTTGCCAGAGAAAGAAGGTGGCAGCGGAACAAGTTGGTTTGCGAAGCATTATCCAAGGAGGAACAAAGAGTTCGAGATGTACAAGATAAAGACCATGACAGAGGAATCTTCAGGCAAAGAGGTTTTGCAAATTGGGATGTCAGATTGGTTGAGAAAGAATGTGAAGGGTGAAGAGTACGTGGTCATGAAAGCAGAGGCTGAAGTAGTGGAAGAAATGGTGAAGAGCAAGGCTATAAGGTTGGTGGATGAGCTTTTCTTGGAGTGCAAGCCACAAGGACATGGTGGAAAAAAAGGAATTAGCAAGAGCAAGAGGGCTTATTGGGAGTGCTTAGCACTATATGGAAGGTTGAGAGATGAAGGTGTTGCAGTGCACCAGTGGTGGGGTTGACAGAATTATTAACAATGTTTTCTTTGAGAAAAAGAGAGAGATGGTTGAGAGAGAAGACCATATTAAGCAAAAGGGTCTCTCCCTTTGATTTTGTTTTTTATGTTTTGTGTTTGTGTGTTTGAAGTTTGTTGGTTTGCGTTGGAGTACTTTTGGTTCTATCATTCTATGAATGTGTTGGTGATCGTGAATATTATTGATGAAGAGGTTTCTCAAAAAAAAAAAAAAAATTGATGAAGAGCTGTTAAGACTGTGGAGAGGAATGTTCTAAGTAAGAGTTGGAGAGGTGTTCCATTTGTTGTCAGAAAATTTGGTGGATTCTTTATTATTTCCATATTTCTTGGTCATTGTTTTGAGAAATGCAAGGAAGTTTCAAACTTTCTTATATTTGATACTCAAATGTATAATAATCTTATAAGTTCTAACTACTCTAAAATAATACTTAGTTATATTGTATTGTGTGGATTTAATTTGAATTTGTTCAAGCACTTACGTAGGATTTAAATTTTTGTGCGTTTGGTAGTTTTAGCTAAACTTATTTACTGTTAGCTTATTTGTTAGAATGTGAGACAAAAACTGATTTAAGTAAATAAGTTAATATGTTTTGTTTTACTTGACATTGTTAATGTTGAATTTTACTTAAAAATATACATAAAACTTAATTTTGAGAATATCGAATTTTATGCAAAAAAAATTGAGTTCCAAAATTTTACATTTTACTAAATACTTTGAAAAAATGAGTATTTTACTATATACTTTAAAAATAAAGGGCATTTACCATTATTTCCCACAAAATTAGTTGTAAATTTGTAACAACACCCTTTGTACTTTATACTTGTAGTTCAAATTCTAAACCTAATTCCCTATGCCTAGTATCTATCTTTAAAAGAGGAAAAACAAAAAACAAAACAATGCAAACCAAATACTCCAATTTGTTCATTTGTTGTAAATTGTAATAAAGCATAGCCATAAAATACGACCATCACACATCCTCATTATCCTCATTATTTACTTTACAAACTATTACTATTTAGCATTAAGCCACAATCTATGTGACATGAAACACAAATAAATAAAATAAAAAAGGCACAATCTAAGCAAAGCAAAGCAAAGCAAACCAGCTTTTATGCCAACTTGAGCTAAGCCTAAAAGCTACTAGTTACAAAGCTCACGTGCAATTCCCACACGAGAATTCGCAACATCAAACAAAATCCGAAGGTTCTGTTGCTGATAATTGGCTATAACATTCAACACCGAGTTCACATTATTGGGTGCCGCAGCCATAGCCAAACAAGCCAAATTCCCAGAACTACTATGAATCAAGCTGTTCTCCGTTGGCAATTTCAAGTCCAAGCCCGTGAAATGAAAAGTCACTATTGGTGCCTCAGCTTCACTTGTTGAAGCAAAGCACGTATCAAACACACCCAGGTTCGAAAATGGACCTTTCACTTGTTTTCTAAACTGGTCTCTAATTGCCTCGTAAGCGGGTTGGACGAAGCGGGTCACAACCGTACCCGAATCTATTACGGTTCCGGATCCAGTGTTGGGATTGAATGCTAGAAACTCTGGGGCTATGGGGACCAAAACTCTGCCAATGCTCACTCCTGTGAGGTTCACAAAGTACAAAGACGGGCGGTGCGGGTTGTTTAAAAGTGGGGTGGTCCGGATTTTACTGGGTTGACCCAATGGACCCAGTTTGAGTGACCCGGAAAAGTAGTAGGATTTGAAACTGGGTAGGCAATATGAGAACAAACCCGAGTAGAGTGACCCGGATTGTGATAACAAAGACAAGGGCCCACGACCCAGACCCAATAACCCTTGGGTCGGAATTGACCCGCCAGAGACAGCATTGATGCAACCAAAAGCGTAATTTGGAACAACATCATTGGCTAACGTTAATGAGTCTTGTACAAGTGTAGCTGAGAAAGATGAATCTCCACCGTAGGTTTGATTAAACAGACATTGATCAGTGGGCCCACCGCTTACACATGATGTGGAAACTCCACGTAGATGAGAGCATTGGGGCTTAGAGCAATCCAACGGTGTGTAGCTAGAGGAAGTATTGGGTGTGAACATGGTGTTGGAACATCCGGCGCACCCGGAACATGGGACCCAAGCTGCGTCATTGCTTGTGTCTAAAACCATGTACATGAGTTGGCCAGGTGAGCCTAGTTTGGCTCGAACCACATAGTTGTTAATGTTAAAGAGTCTCTGACCTGAGCCTATTGGGACTGAGCTGGTCTTTTTTTTGGCTACTAAGCTTGACAAATACATGACCCTTTCTGGGTCATTGGTCGAAGCCATGTCCATGATTGTGTTGACCCATGACTCAATCTTTGGTGGTTTGAAAGGTGAGCATTTGCTATAGATGGGAATGACCGAGAGGTCATTGCCATTGGATTGTGAATCACAGGGATCTAGAGCTTTTGTGGTAGAGATAAGAAGAGCAAAGAACAACACCAACATGGAAATTCTCAAGTCCATGGCTTGGTATTTGGACTAAGAGAGTAATAGAAAGATCTTAATGTGATTGTGTTGTGTGCATGGGGAATGGGATAGCATAGGACTTTATATACAAGAAGTTAAGGGGTTGAAACTACGTAAATAACCTTGTAATTATTGGTGTGAGATTATGAATTGGTTAGTTTCAGGTAGGAGAATTATGGAACATCATGAGGTCTAATCATGCAACATTTAGCTAGGCTCTAAGAATAGGCCGCAAAGTAATAGCTATGTGTTGTGGTTCATAATAACGAAGGCACAAGTTGGAGTCGAACTGTGGCTAAAAGACAAGCTAGAAGCTCTATTAGTATTTAATAAACGAGGAGCTAAAAAACCTAGAACAAAATAAATAGTTTTTTTTTTGTGGGTTCTAAACAGCGTGGCTATAGATATAATTGTCCAAAGAAAGTGGTTATCTTGTAGAACATCTACCCTAAGACATGTTTGGCCCTTCTGATCTGCGTGAATCACGAAAGTGCCACTTAGAGATCCACTTCCTACTAAGCTCGAAATTATAAAGTAAGCAAATTGGGGGTATTGTTTAGCATTTTCTCATTTTCAAAGTTTTGGCCTTTTTTTTCATAAGTTAGATACAAAGACTTCTACTTATAAAGAGAGAGAAAAAAAAATGTCATTTTGACTACAAAAATTTGAGGGGTTAAGTTTTTCACACCAGAGACTTAAACGATTCATAATCTCTTATGCTAGATTTTGCTAAGAATTGATTCTAACTAAACAAAATTATTAGGTGACTGAACTAACAAGCACAAGGCCACTAGCCATCTATGGTGTGTTTGAACTTTGAATTGAAAAAAATTGTTCAATTTAGGTCAATCACTTACATTAAAGAAAAAAAAAACATTTTGAGGAAGTTTTGGCCTATTACATTTGTATTTATTATTTTGTATCAACCGTCAATTTTACGTTCAATACTAAAAGACAACGTTATTCATTAATATTCTCAAAAATATCGTAGACTCATCCTCCTAATCGAATCGTAAACTTCTCCACTTCTATGGGAAATTGTTTACCAAATTTCACCAACAAAAACCTATTATATAGACTGAAAAGTATTCTCTTCCTAGCTACAATTGTCACTCTATAATATTTCTACTGATTACTAAATAACCCTTGAAGGATAAATGGCCAACCCATTGATTGATGCTCGACCTAAAAAGTAGATTGTTTGTTCCTTGCAAGTACTCCATTATAGTAAATTTATGATTCCTTTTCTCCAATCTCCTAACTAAAAAACTATTTTGAATTACCTCTATAATTTAAAGCTGTCTTGTGATTGATTCAACTATTCAAAGTGCTTAAGAAAACAAAGTCAACAAGCTAGCATTAGGGACAGTGTCATTAGTGAAATTATTAGATAATTGAAGGATACTATCATAAACATGACATGAGGAAGATGAATGAGTTTCATTGTTTTGGTCTCAAGCCGCTCGTGACTACTTTAGTTTTCTTTACGGAAAAATGACAGCACTAGATTTTTGTCCTTTACTTGGATCGAGTACAAGACACGGTCGGTCACGGACTCACAAAGACTTCCCTTCTAGCCATGGCCCCAGCTTCTGTAAAATCTTCATTTCCAGTTGTCCTTGGTGTTATCAACATGTATGATACATCCAGATCTGAACCTGATATGGAATAAGTTGTACATTAGCTTAGTTGTTCATAGCTCTCTAAACTGAACATTTCACTGAAATAAGTACACAAATTGTACTGACTGCCCCAATGAAGAAAGATTCTAGCCTCTGATAATGCACCTAAATCATGTGGTCTATCTGCATTTTGCTAAGCCGATACTTTGAGTTTTCTTGGATGAAGCAGCTGATATTTTTTAGTTTTACATTACTGAAAAAAAAAAAAGGGTAACATAATACGGCCTGGTTAATGGGTATCTTTGGGGCATCCATTAATCAATCACTTTTAAAAAACTTTTTATGGGAAATTGAAAATGTTGTAAAAAAGAAAAAGAAAAATCAGTTACTTTTTTCATTTTTTCATAAAATAATAAATTTTTTTCTAAAATGGTGCTCTAGGAGCATCCGATAGTAGAATCCTATAACCAAAAGCACTCCTACATTGACAAATAACAACCCTAAAGCCTAAAGGATACAAAATATTCCTCTTCTGCATCATGTTATGCTCTTACAAGACATTATTTCATCTTTCAAAAACACCCAAAAACTTTGCTTTCCATATTAAAGAGAACTGGTGCAGAAGTCCTATTTACCCAAAAAGGGCACATAGCAATTAATCCAAGGAAAATCACTTCTACTTGTGGTGAAAAGACAACATTGCAAACAGAGATACTAATGGATAAAAACTGGAAACTCACCCACTCAACTCCTCAATGATTTAAATGACAGTCCCCACCACACTCACGAGGTTTCACTGTTCAGTCATATGATATTGGAATTGCAAATTGTCGACAAGCCTGGTGGAGCAAAATATTGCCACACCCATCTAATCCACCCAATAATGGACCAGAGGATCTAAGATCTAAGAACTAAGAACATATTGGTACCACAAAACCATTGATCTGTGATATTAATTCTTAACACATATTAAAAATCTCCTCAAGATACTTCGAGTATAAGGGTATTGCTTTAGCATTATCCTAAGCATCACACCCCCACCAATGCAGCTGCCAGAACCTGCATTGTGCTTTCACCACATCAAGTACCAACAATTTCTATATATAAAAAAATTTTAATTTCTAACATATATTATGTATGAGAAATTGAGAATGCCTTGTCCATCTAATTAATAGAGCAGAATTTCACTTGAACCAGGGCAGGTCAAGACAAAACCAGAAAAAATAGCACCAGACGAAGTCAACATAACTTCACTCAGATGTGAAAAGCATAAAAGATGAACGTAAGCAGACAAAGTCTTCAAGCCACTGTAAAAGGGTAGTGTTACAATGAGCTATGACCATATCTGTAATTGCCAACAGACATTTGTTTCAGAAAGCAAAACTAAAAATAAACGCAAGCTGTTGTCAAAAGAGAAACTAAGGGTAAAAGAAAATCAATTTATTTAGAACAAATATCAATAAAACACCCACCCAATGTAGCATATGAATAAAATTAAAGTTACATGTTGATACACAAAGATTTACAATTTTACAACAACAACAACAATAGCTGCACAAAATATACGATGATGCCATATATGCAATTTTCTTCACCAAACCAGCTTGCAAAGGATATGAAGAGTGATTGTACAGCATTAACATCCCCAACTGCAACAACTAGGAACTCAAATGCACTGCATAAGTACAACATTATCTTGGTTCTTGGATCTCCATCAGCATCAACACAAGATGAGAACGGGTATTAAAAACCTAAGCTGCAGCACAGATCCAATTCTATTGAATGAGTTCAACAAAAAATAGATACAACCAACTTAGTTTCAAAATTAGGGATGCCAAGTCAGCATTAGAAATATAAAGTAGCCAGCGCATAAAAAGGGCTGTTCTTCACTCCTCTCATTTTTATCAAACATTATGCTTTTCATTGGGTCTCCAATTAAATTTAAGCCATATTATCACTCCATAAATTCTAAAAATTGCATGTCTCCTTTCATGTCCCTTGCCATATCCCATCAACAAGCCCCAAGTTTGAAAGTAAGAGCAACACAACCTATATATTTCAAATTACAACACAAAAAGGATCCTACTGTGGCCTCTTATTAAGCCAATCCATCTGAATGTCGGGTCAGACACTAGAACCCTCAATTCATTCAGCCTTTCCAGGATTGAGACTGTAGTCGATGGAATTTTTATTTTTTTAATTATTTTTTTTAGCAGCTCTACAGAAACCTTCCATACTTCCATGGTTGAGATCAAGGTTTTGGAGACCAACAAAGAATGGGGTATTTGAGGTTCATTCATATTATAACGCCCATAGGGGGCACAACAAACCATTCTTTTCCATGGAAAAGCATACAGGGTGCTAGGGTCCCATGAAAGGTTGCCTTTTTTGGCAAGAAAAGCAATGTTGGGGAGATATTAACAATTGAACTTTGTAAGAGGCATTTATTGATAATTGATTGGTGTTTTTGCATGTGTAAGAGAAGCAGGATTGACCAGCTTTTGCTTCATTGTTCAGTCGCGATAGATATCTACTCCTTTGTTTTTTGCTTTGTTTGGGACAGTTTGGGTGGTGCCAATATCTATGATTAAGCTCCTGGAATGTTGGCAATGACAATTCCATCAGCATAGGGTTTGCTAAATTTGGCAAATTATTGCTTTATGTGTTATGTCAACCCTTAGGCGTGAAAAAAATAGGACAACTTTTGATGGTGTTGAGCTATTTTGTAATCAAAGAGCTCCTTTTGAGGTCCTTTTATGTTGGAAGTTCTTGGGTAGCATCCCCTCGATGTCATTTGTTAATTTTATACTCTTTTTTTCGTGATTGTCTTCTTTAGAAAAAGATAGAAAGAATCACCTCTCATAGGTAATCTTCCTTTTTCTTTTCAAATAAAATTTATTTACTTTAATATATATGCCTGCGCTTGTGTGTGCGCTTGCACAAATAACGCAATGCATTGATGTAGGTCCGATTTGCTTGCTTCTACCCTTTAGAAAAAATGTCACATTTAGTAGATACTTTATCTAATCAATCTGCAGCAGCTAATTGGTTAATTCAAAAGATGACTGCAAAAAATGTGTATCATCATCATAACTAAAGGTCTTCTATAAAGAGAGAACTGTTCTTACTAAGTAGGCGCTGACCATGTGTCAGACCTAGGAGAACTGCCTACAGGAGGAATCCACTGGCTCACTAAAAGAACCTACATGTGTGTAGGTCCATAAGGAACCAATGACTATGTAAGGTAGACACAGCTATAAATAAAGCATTAAAAAAATATGTAGAATATAATAAAAATAAGAAATGGGAAATTGTTATTTAGTAAACAAGATTCAGTGCACAACCCATTGCAAAATAACATTGCAATGTGTTCTGTGCAGCTGAAATGAATTCAACAGTCAGAACATCTTGATAAACAAAGCTGAATCAAATGGACCAGGAATTAATTGCTGAAAATAATAGCAACAACAATTGAAAATTTTTGGGGGGAAAATTTTTTATTCATCATGCACAAATCTGAACCAATTCAATTCATCTCTTTGATCAAATATATCAGTTGCAACTTGCAACTATTCATTTTAGGTAGGGAAGCCACAATGCTACAGTAGCATAAACAAAGTTTATTTTTAATCGTTGAGCTAGCAAACAATAAAATATTCAAAAATATCCTAAATAGATCCAGCTATATAGAAACACAAGCTAAGCATGCTTTCCCAAACAAAATGAGAACATGAGTACAGCATTTATGAACTTGGTTTACAGAAAATTATGGCCAGAAATGGAGGTTCACCAAGACATTTGTTAAATCTCAAAGCAGCATAGAAGACCTCAAGAACACAGCCATGTGCCCATATGCAAAATGCTTCAACAGTAAGACTTATATTGAAATAAAGGATCATGAGCAACATAGACATGGGTAAGACAAGATACATAGAGGAAAACATTGTCAGGACTAAAAATAATTGACAAATAGGTCCTAGACAATCTAGACCAAAACTAAAAACAATAAAATTTTCTGGAACTTCTCACAGCATAGTACTGAGATTCATACCTAGCTTAGCTAGTCAGGCAGTCTCCTTGCCCTTGATTATGATAATTGGGCATTGTGCATGGCAGGTGCAATAGTTGCTTACACTTCCCAAGAACATCCTGTGAACATACATTGAGTTTCACCAATTTTAGCATACACATTAGGATGTACACCATCTTCTTCATCTTATCAAATCCCTCAAACCCATAATACAAGACAAAATTTGTCATATTGTTTCATATGCAGATAAATAATGAGGAGAGAAAATGTACAGAAAAACAATGTATGCAACTAATATCAAGGAAGACATATGGCTACTTCAGAGATTGCAACGCGGTACCTTCCCCATAGGCCTTATGTTTGTATCAAGATCCATTGTGGAATGTTCGGCTATTAGCCAATTACAGAGAAATTGATTCACTTAAAGTTGGTGGAAGGGGAAGCTAGGCAAGGAACAGGGAGGGATCCCTCGGCTCTCCCTTTAGGCCCACCATGTTGTTTCCTCCCAATAAGGAGGGTAAAGACTTGTAAACAAGACATTAAATTTACAATAATTATTTGGACAATATCTTTTTTTTCATCATTTTCTACCGCAGGCAACCAAACACTTGGAGGGAAACTATTCCTCCTTGCCTTCCTTTCCTTCTCTCTTTGTCCCTTCCATTTCCTTTCCCTTCACCATCTATGCAATCTAACCTAGTTTGAATGGTATGAAAGGAGGAAGTAGATGGGAGGAACTATCTCTCTATGCATGCATTCAGCTGAACCATTGAAGAGAGAAAGGAAAACAAGTGGTGGCCCCAAATAGAATAAAATATGCAAAAACACATCTCTCACAATCCTTTCTTTCCATCCCGCTTCCTAGTAGCAAAAAGTACGTGCAACATGTATATACAGCGCTCCTCTTATATGTATGTGAGACCCACATACTTCAACCCTTCATGCTGTGACATCGATGTTGCATATATCCGTTGCACAATATACCACCCCTACAGGTAGGAAGGGAAGGATAGGAACACCTTCCATGCTCAGTCTCTCCTTCCACTTCCATCCAACTAAATGAAACAGTCCATCCTTTCCACTTCAAGAATATTCTTGGCTCCATCATGTTCAGAATTTTTATTTTTTTTATTTTTTTATAGGTAATAAAGTTTTATAGGGAAAAAAAAAAATACATTACGTACATTGGAAGTATACAAGATGTATAACTCAGCTAATCTCAAAATGGATTGCTATGGTTACACTCATTAAGGCAATCCAATTTGTTGCTCTCTTGTGCAGGCACCAGCCCTGCCAAGGAGTTCTGTCTTCTCCTCAAGCCACTTTGCCTCCAAAATCATACCATCTTCACTAGACCTAACTCATTAGATTGATCCCACATGGTATTCGCTAATATTGATTGCATGGAATTGCACTAAAAAGGGGGCAAAAGTGAAGAACAAAACAGAGAACTACTGGCACGTACACTTTTTAAGTTGCAAGAACACTGCACAATGAGAAGGCAAATGATAGAAAGGTGGATCCCAGGTGAATCCCAAAAATCAGTAGGTGAAATAAATACGCATCACATGTTTAAAATCCTTTTTTCTTTTTCTTTTTTGAGTTCCAATAAACAATAAGTCCATACAATGATGTAATGCATAGGAAAATAGCACTACAAACCAATTAGTACCCTCCAAAGTGGCCTCATACACTTGCTAAAAGACAGGATTGTTATGTCTAAACTTAATTTGTAAGATTCTCATCCAAAAAAAACCTTAACTTGTAAGATACGGCACTAAACAAGCATTTCTAACATGACAATCGATAACAATCGTGAGAGTCAAAGGACCAGAATAATAAGCACTTCATGACTTGTAAGCTTTCTAGATAATGGTCCAGACATTCAATGTGAACTAAGTTCAAGGCTAAGAATCAATTAGGGACCGCCAGCAGTTTGGTCTAAATTTACGAGATAAAACTACTAACTTCCAAGAAACGATGACTAACTTACCATTAGTCCGAGACAACAGACTATTAAATAACACAGAAATTTACCTTTTAATAGGGCCAAGAGCACGGGACCCCATCACAAGTAAATCCGCCGGCAAATTCTCAACAACTTCACAGATCTTCTCTTTTGGATCACCAACAACTACATGTGTTTTGACATTTATCTGCGCATAAAAGAACAAAAAAATTTCCCAATTACAAATTAGGTGAAGCAAACTATACGACAATAGGATCTTAGAGAAAGCATATACTCCCCGAATTCAGATTCTCTCCACTTTAAAATACTACTATTTCTCAAAATAACCATCCAATACCCTCTAGTCCTATCCACAAGTCAAAATGCTAACGTGTACACAACTATATTAATATGACCTAATGAGTTCTTCAGCCACCAAAATGGAAACAGAAAAATGCACTCATTAGTACACACGATTTGTTCCAGTTAGCTCAACTGATTAAGTCTCTTATCGTGGAATTAGGTACTGGATTCAAATCCCGCCTACACGATTCGTTCTAGTTAGCTCATTCAAATCCCTATTTGTACCTTAAACTACACATGACATCCAAAATTCAAGAACATATAATTACAACGCGAATTTTGCAAAACTTAGATTACCAATTTATACTTACATTTTTTTGGGAGCAAATTCGCAAAGCGTGGTCCAGAATCGCCTCAGTGATTCGTCTCTGGTGAGCTTCAATAGCAGCAGTGAACGCAGGCACTTCCAAATCGCCTAATTATGTATGTAATTAAGAAATTAACATTTCGTTAGTAATTAATCATTTCAGTGATTAATAATAAAACGGCGCCGTGTTAATGCTATACTTAACTGGGGCCACCGAAGGGGATTGAACCAGGATTGAGGCCAGCGGCGATGGACGGCGGAGATTGAACGTGGAGGACAACGAAGGAGCCGGCGGTGGTGGAATCGTCCGTAGGGGATCGGAGCTGGAGGTTATCGAGGGCCCATCTTAAAGCGTTCATGCTCTCCTCGCTTCCATCGACGGCCACAATCACGCAGCTTAAATTTCCGGACATGGTTTTTTGTTGACTTTTTTTTTGAGGCTAGTGAGTGTAGCAAGATGGTTTCGCTTTGCTTTTGATATTTAGTTTAATTTTTTTTTTTTTTTTTTTTTTTTTTTGGGTTTCTTTTCCATTTGTGCTAAAAGCGCGTGCATGGTTATGTACGGCGCCGTTTCAGAGGACTGAAGGTTTAGTGGTTTACAGCTTTTCAGACTAGCGCCGTTTGGATGATTTTCTGTTTAGATTGGCGGGTTGTGTACGTGGGGGACTTGTTTAGGGCGGTTCGAATTGCCATTTGCCATGTGCCACGTTGCATGTTCTGAAGAGGGTGTATTTATTTTAATTTAATTTAAGTTTATACATGTTTAAAGTTTTTTTCTAAAGACTTGAACGCCGATCCTTTCCTCCCACACCTCACAGACACTTATTCTTGTAGAGTAACCATCGCACCAAAGGTGTGCGGTGGTAATATTTATTCTTAGAGTAATGTTGAGTCATATAAATAGAACAATTTTTGTCACAATCTGCCACATAATAAAATGAGAAGTTACTAGTCTAGAAAGGAGAAACACCAATTTCACAACACATGTTAGATAGCAATGGGTTATAATTAACTCAATTGATAAATTTTCTTATTATCGACTAAGAAATTTGAAATTCGATCACTGTCTATACCAAAAAATCAAACCTACCACCATCTAGAGTTTGTTATAAAATTATAATTAAAATATTGTAAATGTAACATTTATCATCTAAAATGTGTTTGGTACCTTTAAAAAATATGTTTCTGAATAAGAACATTAAGCTAAATAAAGTGTAAGACATCTTTGGCTTGAGGGAACATGAATTAACCTCTTAAATAGAGATAACAATAAGGCCGGGTAGAATTGAATCATGGGTGTCTCATAACACCCCTTCTCTTTTTTGAGTGGAAAAAAAGTATGCAATGTGGGGAGTAAGATAGGTAGTCATCTGGGACAGATGAGGATTTTGTCATTGAGGGTAAGTCGTGATCTAAAGAATTTTAACCATTCAAAAATGATATGTTCTAAAATTTAAAACTAAATTGATATATAAACAAATAAATAATAAACTAGCATTTATTTTATATTCAAAAATACATACAAAATAATTGTTCTTAATACGTTTCAACTCAATGAGTTATGATTTGTCAATATGAAATTTGACATTTTTCAAATCTCAACAATCATATGTGATCAATTCTGTAATAATTTTTATAGCAATTTCCCTTTCAATATACAAAAATCAAAGAGCCCATTATAAAATCATCTTCCATTTTGATAGTTTTGACAATGATTAAGGATAAAAGTGCTCATTTCGTTGCAGTATAAACTACAAGAGTAAGTATAAATACAACTATTCTATAAGCAAATAGGTAGACTAATAACTTTCTGGGTTTTAAAAACAACCATAGTTACTGTATGGCACTGTGATACCTAGGTCCAGGTGGGCCTTGGATCCTGAATCAACAGTGTGGCCCATGGCATCAACCTCTTTCTACCTAAGGCCCCCAGCCTAAGCCCACAAAAGCCACAATCCCAGGCCTCATATCGCCCAAAAGCCTAAGGAGTAGATAATCTCAATTAGCACGCACCCTATTCTGCCGCCTAGGCCTTGCTCAGCGAACCGTATCCCGAGCAAGAAGAAAGGCGCTCGGGGACACCATCTCTTATATGCCCGGCAGTGTCTTGGGGAATATTGCTACCGAGCATATCTACTGAAGTGGAAACCATTTCCAAAGCCACTCTCACCACACCCCACTCCCACCTAAACACCCACTTACAATTGACGACAATGGACCTCCTATTGCACTAACCATGGAAGTAATCATAGTCTCTCCACTAATTTTGGGCTATAAATATGAGAAGTTAAAGGAGAGAGAGAGGAGGTTCCAGAGAGGGAGGGAGAGAAAAATTTGTTGAGTCTCTTTGTCGAAAACAACCCAAAGTAGGAAACTCAAGCCCACAATACAAATAGATTGTGAACTTGAGTGAGGCCTAACCCAATAGCCTTATCTTTGGCGCGCACAGTTACAATTATAAATATTTGAAAATTTTGTTAAGTTTGAATGAGGTACATTATGTTGGTAATGATGAAGCAAGATTTTTTTTTTTTTTTTTTCATCTCTAACTTTCTTCTAATTTATCAACAGTAAATGTTTATGCCTATGAATTCAAAATGACTTATTAAATAGAAAGCATGATAGATAAAAATGTGTAGCTTGCATAAGAGAGGATGGTAAAGTCTCTCATGCTTGGACAGGTCACAGACCAAGGTAATCCAATCCAAGCATGGGAGAAAATGACAAGGCTTTTTTTATGTGAAAAATGTTGATATGGTGGGATTCCCTTGAGTAATCTTTGAAGGAGATGTGAAATTGGCCACGTCCTCATTAGTGTCCAAATAGTAAGTTGTTAGGATTAGTGCCCTAAATCCTATTATATGCCATGTATGACATCATGTATAACATTATGTTCTATATAATAAACTTGTTTTATTATTATCTAAAATAATAGTAGCATGAATGTTTGGACATTATCATATAGTCCTTGAGATGCATAGTATGTGATTTAGTCACAGAAGCTATAAATCACAAGTTCTTTGTAAACTCAAAATCTTAGTTCGTAGTTGGTGATGAAATTGGGCATTTCATCTGCGAAGACTATAACATATCAATTAAGATGATTTGTCTTGATTATGGAAGTGGAGACTTCTAGTTGATATGTTAATATTTTTTAAGTGTATAAAACATATTGAACTGGACCGCTGTGAGATTTATTACTCTATCAACAACTGTCAAACGAATAATAAATCTCACGACTTCTTATTTACATAAACTTTCAATCCTAAGGGAATAGTGAACATAATCATGAAATGTGAGTCGTTTTAATATATTAGGAGTAAGATCTAGACAAACGGTCAAAACCTTAGTATATTGGGCAACCACATGTAATGCTGAAGGAACACATATTCTTAAGATGAAATTCATAGTCTCTTTATAGAGATATAAAATATTCCCTTGAGATAAGTTTAATAGATTTGGTTATTTAGAGCGTTAGTCCTAACCACTTTAGTAAAGAGTTACTAAAGTTTATTTTTTATAAAATTAGATTTCATAAAATATATATGAATAACTTAAAGAATTAAATCGGGTACTCAAGGATCAAAAGGTAGTGATTTACAAGTGATAGTTACGCATTATGACTTTGTATTACTACGAATATTTTCATGAAGGGGTTTGTTTAATGTTTAATAAAGTTATGGGATATAATTTATTAATAAGGTCTAGAGTGTAATTATATTTATATAGTGGTATTAAATATAATTAACGGTAACTTTAGACTTGTCAAGAGTTGACAGATAAGTCCAAAACTCATTAAAGCTAGAGCTTTATTTGTCCCTTTTGGTCCCACTCCAAGTCACACACACACTAAAGCCCAATTGGGTTGACCCAAAAGGCTAACCCAATTAGGTAATCAATTATGTTATTAAATAAAAGTTATTAAATAAATGTAACTGCCAATTGCAAAAAAAGTCATGTGATTGAAAAGGAGAAAGAATAAAAGTTCTTCTATAAGGAGACACTTGATTATTCTCTTGAAAGATCACATATAGAACTGATTGAGAGACCACACATTTTGGACACATTGTGGAATTTGAGTGAAGATTGAAAGGCATCTCAAGTCCAATTTTCATTTGTTTTGAATTTCACTGCATCAAGGTACGCTCTCTCATTCTTTATTTCCAAAACTCAAATGTTACATGCTATCTCACATGAATGAAATAGATCCACTCATATTCCGCTGTGTGTTTTTGAATGAGATACAAAAATGCTTTTTTTCCATTTGTTTTTCCAACAATTGGTATTAGAGCAGTCTTCAATCTCATGTTTGCGTAACGTGTTGAGTGAGTTTTAGAATCAAAGAAAACTGGTTTCATGTTTTTGAAAATTCTACAGTAGATTTTTCTGCATTTTTTTTTAGTTTTAGAACTATGGTTTGATAAAACTGATATTGATGTTATGATGTTGTTTAAGTTTGATTTCAACCATGCCATATTGAACTTTAAGACTATAGCATTAATGAAATTCAGTTTTGATCTCAATCTCATTCTGATATGATCAAGAAACTATGTTTTGTTCAAGTGAAATGTCAAAAAAAGGTTACCAAAAAAATCTAAAAATATTCAGTTTCACGAGTTTCTACTGATCAAGAATTCATTTCGATCGACCAGATTTGCCTTTCAATCAATCGAACGGGAATCAAGAATCGATCGAGTCATCCAGAAACTTAATAATGAATTTCTTCAGTTTTTTGATCAATTGAGAATTCCTTTTGATTGATTGGATTTTCTTTTCGATCGATTGACAGGAATTGAGAGTCGATCGAGTCATCCAGAAACTTTGAAATTGATTTATTGAATATTTCGATCAATCGAGAAATACCTTCGACCGATCAAATGAACTGTTTTTTGAAATTTCACTAAGTGTTATAACATAGATAAAGTGCAAAGTTGTGTGTGATAAGATTACACATGTTTTCCAAATAAAAACCTTTCTTTTAAAATTTCTAATGGGAGAGAGATTCAAGGGTTGACTCTCACGGCCTCCAATATCAGTTCATAGTAGTGTGAAGTAGGCACCTTGTCTTGGCCTCGAGCTTTGCATTTCATGTGGAGGGTGTTTATTTCACGGTACTACAAGATTGAATTTCCAAGTTTATAGTGGTATGAGCAAACACCTCGTCTTGGCCTCAAGCCTTGTGTTCCATGCATAGGGTGTTTTGTATCATAGTACTACTAGACCAAACTTTTGTTAGTAGATAATATGTGGTTACACATGACTCAAGGTAATGGTGTATACTAGACTAAATATTATAGTATCCTCTATACTGAGTTCTTACTATTATTATTTAGAGGCTAAATGAATAACGGCATATTATTAGTGTTTGGTAAGAGTTATCAAGATAGCACTGATAATAAAAGATATTTTCAATCAATCATAGTATTTAATGTTCACTCTATGCTGAGGAATATTAAATATAGGATTAGGTTGTCGTTGCATATTTTATATTATGGTTTTATTAAGGTTCCATACGATATGTTTATATGCTAAATTGATAATGTCCAGTTTACTTATTATATTCATGTTTATAGTTTTCAGATTTAATCATGGCATCCTTTAGCCCACTTATTACTATTCTTAATCAAAACAAACTGACTAGATCCAACTATGTTGACTAGAAAATAAACTTAGACATTGTTCTTATTGCAAAAGAGCACAAATTTGTGCTTAATCAACCATGTCCAAACTTTCCTTCATTAAATGCTCCTTCCGAGGAAAAACAGCGATATGATCGTTGGCAGAAATCTAATGAGATGGCTAAGTGCTATATCCTAGCATTTATTTCAAATGCAGGATGTGGAACTAGCTTCAAACATTATATTAAGTTTGAAGGAGATATTTGGTGAGCAAGGCCGTTCAGCTAGGCAATATATCATGAGGCTTATCCTAAATACCAAAATGGCTCAAGAAACTTCAGTAAGAGAGCATTGTCTTAAAATGATCTCTTATCTGAATACACTGGAGGTTTTAGATGTTGACATTGATGGAAAATCTCAAATGGATATGATACTCCAATCCTTGCCAGAATCATTCAAAGAATTTAGACTTAATTATAATATGAACAAAAAGATTTATACATTGTCTGAATTAATGAATAAATTAGTGGTAGCAGAAGGCATCCTTGGTATAGCTAGTATTGATGCTAATATGGCTGAAGCTTCTTCTTCTAAGCCTAAGCCGAAAGGCAAGGGTGGTAAGAAGAAGAAGAACTTCACCAAACAAGATGGTAAACAACTTGCCTTAGGTGTTGATAATAAGGGAAAGAAAAGGAAAAAGGACTACACCAAAGAAAATGTTTTCATTGTGGTGAGAAAGGTCATTGGAAGAGGAATTGTCCAAAATTCATAGCTAACAAGAATAAAGGTGTGATGAGATCATTCCTTCTTGAGATTTGTTTAGTACACAATCCCACGGATTCCTTGTGTGTGGAGTCAGGTTGTACTAATCATATTTACAATACTTTGCAGAGGTTCCAGGAAACCAGAAAGCTGAATAAAAGGGAACTGTTTCTTACTTTGGCAGATGGGAGCAAAATTCCAGTTGTAGCTATTGGAGTGTTTAATTTACGCTTCGATTTTAGGGTTTTAATATTGGAAGTCTGCTTATATGTACCTAATGTTCGTAGGAATTTAATTTTTGCAACTTATTTAGGTAGACATGGATATTGTATTATCTTGAAAGATAATGTTGTAATAAAGAATGATAAAGTGTTTATCTGTTCTGGTAATATTGTTGATGGTCTTTATATTATAAATCTTGATAAGCATGAATTATACAATTCTGAATTAGATAATAATTCACATGTAAGATCATTAAAGAGAAGTTTTCCTTCTACTAGTGATGCATATCTTTGGCATTGTGCGTTTGGGTCATATTAATTCAAATAGGATACAAAGACTGGTGAAAGATGAGCTTTTAAAACCATTAGATTTTAATGAATTCCCAGTCTGCAAATCCTGCTTGGAAAGTAAAATGACTAAAAATCCTTTTAATGCAAAAGGATATAGAGCCAAAGATTTGCTAGAAATAGGACATTTAAATGTATGTAGTCCAATGTCTATCCAAGCAAGAGAAGGCTATGAGTATTTTATTACTTTCACTGATGATTACTCTAGATTTGGTTATGTGTACCTAATGAAACGGAAGTCCGAAACTTTTGAAAAGTTCAAAGAGTTTAGGGCTGAAGTTGAGAATCAATTAGGTAAACGCATAAACGCCATTCGATCTGATTGTGGTAGCGAACACCTTCTTGGGGATTTCAAGGATTACTTAACTGAAAATGAGATTATATCTCAATTGACTGCACCTGGAACACCACAACAAAATGGTGTAGCAGAAAGAAGGAATAAGACTCTTTTAGATATAGTTAAATCCATGTTGAGTTATTCGACTCTACCAATTTCTTTTTGGGGATATGTCTTAAATACTGCAATGTATTTTCTGAATTTAATACCTTCGAAGTCTGTTCCTAAAACACCTGTAGAGTTGTGGATTAGGTGTGAGTCTAATATGAGACATCTTCATATTTGGGGTTGTCCAACACATGTATTAAAGGGAAAGTCTGACAAGTTACAATCTAAAACAGAAGTAGTTTTCTTTGTAGGGTATCCAAAAGGAACTGTTGGAGGTTTATTTTATAGTCATAATGATAATAAAGTGTTTATCAGTACAAATGCTAAATTTTTAGAAAATGACTATATGAATGATTATACTCCTAAAAGTAGAGTTGTTTTAGCTGAAATGAATGAACCTGTAATTGAACAATCAATAGATAGAACTAGGAATGATGTGGTTGTATCAGATACACCACAAGATATTACTCATGAGATGACTAGTACACAAAAGTCTCGTCGTAGTGGGAGGATTATTAGACCACCTCTAAGATTTATAGGTTTGAGAAAAACTTATGAAGCCATCTTAGAAGAGATTGAATCTTATCTTTACACTTATAAAAAGGCAATGAAAGATATAGATGCGTATCATTAGGTCAAAGCTATGAAATCTGAATTGGATTCTATGTATTCCAATCAAGTTTGGGATCTTGCAAAGGCGCATAATGGCATTAAACCTGTTGGTTGCAAATGGGTTTACAAGAGAAAGATAGGGATAGATGGAAACGTTGAAACTTTTAAGGCAAGACTAGTGGCGAAAAGGTATACACAAAAAAAAGGTATTGACTCTGAGGAAACTTTTTCGCCAGTAGCCATGCTTAAATCTATTAGAATTCTTTTATCAATTGCTGCTCATTGTGATTATGAGATTTGGCGAATGGATGTCAAGACTGCATTTCTAAATGGCAATCTTGATGAAGAAATCTATATGATGCAACTAGAAGGTTTCATAGCAAAGAACAAAGAGCACATGGTATGCAAGTTGAAAAGGTCCATTTATGGACTTAAGCAAGCATCTAGATCATGGAACATCAAATTTGATCAGGCAATTAAGTCATTTGGTTTTGAACAAAATCTAGATGAACCATGTGTGTACAAAAGACATCAAGATAAAGTAGTAATGTTCCTAGTACTTTATGTTAATGATATTCTACTCATTGGAAATGATGTAGGGGTAATGTCATCAGTAAAGATTTGGTTGTCAAGCCAGTTTGATATAAAGGACTTGGGAGAAGCTAACTATATTCTAGGGATCAAGCTCTGGCGAGATCAAAAGAATATAATGTTAGGCTTGTCACAAACTAGATATATAGATAAGATTCTAGCAAGGTTTAGCATGCAAAACTCCAAAAAAAGATTGCTTCCTTTCAGACATGGAGTTTCTCTGTCTGATGATGAAAGACCTAAAACTCTTGAAGAGGAAAAGACAATGAGACAAGTTCCTTATGCTTCAGCAATGGGAAGTCTCATGTATGCCATGCTATGTACTAGACCAGATATCTGTTATTTAGTTGGCATAGTCAACCGATATCAATCAAATTCAGGACCAAAACATTAAGAGGCTGTAAAGCATATTCTCAAGTATCTAAGGAGAACGAGAGACAATATGCTAGTTTATCGATGTGAGAATTTGATACCTATTGGTTATACAAATTCTGATATTCAGTTAGATCTTGATTTAAGAAAGTCCATTTCAGGTCGTGTATTCACCTTAGGAGGTGGAGCCATAAGTTGGAGGAGTGTTAAGCAATCCTGTATTGCCGACTCTACCATGAAAGCTAAATATGTTGCTGCTTGTGAAGCAGCAAAAGAAGTTATTTGGTTCAAAAAATTCCTTTCTGATCTTGGTGTTATGAGAATGGAGCACATTCCAATCACTTTGTTCTGTGACAATAGTGGAGCAGTTGCACAATCCAAAGATCCAAGGAATCACAAGAAAGGAAAGCACATAGAAAGAAAGTATCATATCATTTGAGACATTGTGGCTCAAGAAGATGTGATAGTAGCAAAGATTGATAGTGCAAATAATTTAGCAGATCGATTTACCAAAGCTTTGCCCCAAAAGACTTTTGAGTCACACCTGGAGGGAATGGGAGTTAGATTAGTGCGCAATAGTCTTTAAGAGCAAGTGGAAGATTGTTAGGATTAGTGCCCTAAAATCCTATTGTATACCATGTATGACATCATGTATGTCATTATGTATGACATTATGTTCTATGTAATAAGCTTGTTTTATTATTATCTAAAATAATGGTAGCATGAATGTTTCGACATTATCATATAGTCCTTGAGATGCATAGTATGTGATTTATGTGATTTAGTTACAAAAGATATAAATCACAAGTTCTTTGTAAACTCAAAATCTTAGTTCGTAGTTGGTGATGAAATTGGGCATTTCATCTGCGAAGACTTTAACATATCAATTAAGATAATTTGTCTTGATCATGGAAGTGGAGACTTCTAGTTGATATGTTAATATTTTTAAAGTGTATAAAACATATTGAACTGGACCGTTGTGAGATTTATTACTCTATCAACAACTATCAAATGAATAATAAATCTTTCGACTTCTTATTTACATAAACTCTTAATCCTAAGGGTGAACCTGATCATAAAATGTGAGTTGCTTTAATATATTAGAAGTGAGATCTAGACAAACGGTCAAAATCTCAGTATGTTGGGCAACCACACGTAATGTTGAAGGAACACATATCCTCAAGATGAAATTCATAGTCTCTTTAAAGAGATATAAAATATTCCCTTGAGATAAATTTAATGAGTTTGGTTATTCAGAGTGTTAGGCCTAATCACTTTAGTAAAGAGTTACTAAAGTTTATATTTTATGAAATTAGATTTCATAAAATATATATGAATAACTTAAAGAATTAAACCGGGTACTCAAGGATTAAGAGGTAGTGATTTACAAAGTGACAGTTACACATTATGACTTTGTATTATTACGAATATTTTCATGAAGGGGTTAAATGTTTAATAAAGTCTTGAGATATAATTTATTAATAAGGCCTATAGTGCAATTATATTTATATAGTGGTATTAAATATAATTAATGGTAACTTTGGACTTGTCAAGAGTTGACAGATAAGTCCAAAACTCATTAGAGCTAGAGCTTTATTTGTCTCTTTTGATCCCATTCCAAGCCACACACACACACTAAAGCCCAATTGGACTGACTCAAAAAGCTAACACAATTAGATAATCAATTATTTATTTAATAAGAGTTATTAAATAAATGTAACTGCTAAGTGTTGAAAAAGTTGTGTGATTGAAAAGGAGAAAGAATGAGAGTTCTTCTATAAGGAGACACTTGATTATTCTCTTAAAAGATCACATATAGAACTAATTGAGATACCACATATCTTGGGCATATTGTGGAATTAGAGTGAAGATTGAAAGGCATCTCAAGTCCAATTTTCATTAGTTTTGAATTTCACCGCATTAAGGTACACTCTCTCATTCTTTATTTCCAAAACTCAGATGTTACATATTATCTTACATGAATGAAATAGATCCATTCATATTCCGCTATGTGTTTTTGTATGAGATACAAAACTATTTTTTTCCATGTGTTTTTCCAACACATGTCTCCTTAGGTATCCTTATTTTTTGTATGATATTGTTTCATTTTTTATACTAATTTTGTTTTTTTGTAAGTTTTATATTATAAAAAATACAACAAAACTCTTTGGCTCACAATATTGGCTGGTGAGTTTCTCTTTGTGCGTGGCAGGGTCTTGTTTTCATCTCTACCATTCTTAGTCTTGGCCTATCAAAGAAGGCTAGAGATGGTTATAACTTATAAGCCTTTCCCTTGTTTTTGTGTCTCAATAAATGTTTTCTTATTAAGCAAGCAATAACAAACAAACAAAACCATCTTTAAAATAAAAAAAATACTTTGGTCTTTTGCCCTTTGGGCATAACCAATACTTCACAAACATTAATTGTTGGCTACATTTTTGTTCTCCTGTGCCATGTGGGGGTTAAGTAATCTTGACTAAAGTAATCCATACAAGGAATTGTTCAGGTTTAAGATTTTGATTGGGAGTGGTAAAAAATAATGCTCCAAATGATAGTATCAAAATAATGATGAATTGATTATTTATTATTGGCTACTGAATGCACATAAGAATAACTTATTTGTTTGAGAATCCACATGAGAATAACTAAACAATACTTTTAAATCACATAATTCTTGATACATGCAATAGGCTTTAGAAAAAAAAAAAGGAGAGAATTAAGAGGTAAAAAAATTAAAATAAAATGAAGAGAATGACCATATAGTTAGTAGTGAGTACAAGTAAAGAACTCCTGCTATATTTAAAAAAATAATAATAATGAGGGAGAATTTGTCAAAATAAAAGATTGGTCACTTAACAATTACATTCTCACAAGTGTGTGTGTTTGTGATTGCTTATTTTTAATATTGACTCATCTTATTTAAAATAGTTATTGCGTAAAAGTAATAAGTGTGAATAGAAAAAAAAAAATGAGGTTTGACTGTATGATTTAGCCTCATTTTAAAATCAAGATATGAAAGGTCTAATAACCTTAATTTCCTTGACTAGGCTTCCTTATTTATGATATGAATGTATAGAGCTATAAATGCAAAATATTTTGTTCAGTCCATAATGTTCATAGTTTTCATGAGTGCAATTAGACTTCTTATACTGTTTTTGCTCCACTGTTACATAGTTTCTCGTAACTTATGTATTAGTGCCTTCACTCTGATTTGGTAAGTGGTAACCAATGATCCTACAACTCAGCAGGTGTATGTGTATTTACGACCAGGTTAAATTGTTAATTGCTAGTTCTATAGCAAATGATTTTGAGCACTCATAGGAATGAAAACTACCTACAAACTTTAGTCATTAGCCCTAATTTGGTAGGTTTTTTTTAGAGGCATTTTTGCTTTTAAAGTACTTTCCAAATAGTTTCTCACAATAATTGAAATTTTCATATTTTTACAACCCAATAAGTTTTCAAAACAATTGAATTGTTAAATTTAGAAAGTATAGTTGTACCTAGAAACAAGTGAGGTTTAACCGTAAGAATAAGCCTCACTTTTAAATCAATATATGAAAAAGCTAATAACCCTAATTTCCTTGATTAGACTTCCTTATATATGATGTGTGTATATATAGATACAAAATATCTTGGTGAGTCCATATCTGTCATATATTTGATGGGTGCAATAAGACTTCTTATTCTAGATTGTGTGACACCTACATTTTTGTTCCATTGTTACATAGCTTCTCATAGCTCATGTGTCACTGCCTTTACTTTGATTAATTTGTTAGGTATCTGACAACCCAATCACTATGCGTGTGACAATTTTAAATTGTTGATGGTTAGAAAGTATATATAGTTGTTCATGGAATCAAGTGAGGTTTAAAAGTATGATGAAGCCTCAATTTTAAACCAAGATATGGAAAATTAATAACCCTTTTTTTTTTTTTTGAGAAAGATGAAAATTAATAACCCTAATTTCCCACAACTTCCTTATTTATGATGTGTATATATAAACAACATTTTGTTCTATACTTGCCATATATTTGATGGGTGCAATGAGATTTCTGATAGCTCATAGATAATGTGACACCCAAATTTTTGCTCAATTGTTACATAGCTTCTAATTATAGCTCATGTATCAATGCATTCACTTTGATTTGGTAACAAAGGATATGACAACACAACTTATGTATGTGTATGACATGTTAATTGCTGGATTTAGCAAATAATTAAGAGCACTGATGCAACAATACCTACAAATTTAGTAAATAGGCCTAATTTGGTAGGGTTTCTGCAAATATGTTTCAGTTTTTTATAAGTACATGTTACTTGCATATCATTAACTACATTAAAGAATAATGATTTTTTGTTAATTTCATAAAATAATCTGCACTTTCCCACTAGATTTAGAAATTATTAAGAGCAATTGTTGCAACAATACCTACCAATTTAGTAAATAGGCCTAACTTGGTAGGGTTTTCTACAAATATATATGTTTCAATTTTTAGAAAGTATAAGTTACTTGCATATCATTTACTACATTAAAGCATGATGATTTGTTGCTAATTTTCATAAAATAATATGCACTTTCCAAATAGTTTCTTAGAACATATAATTGAAATTTCTATTATTTTAGAAGGTAGCAATGTTCCCAAATTAAATCTTAAATTCAAATCATAGGGTTCATGAAAAATCCTTTTATCGGTCAATTTTAAAGAACAAAATTTGAACCATGTTCACACACCACCGTGCACCCTTAGTGCGGTAGTCACTCCACAAGTATAAGTACTTGTGAAGTATGGGGGACAAGAGTTAGGGTTCAAGTTTCTAAGAGGGAGTTTTGCACACATATATACTTAGATTAGACTAAAGTAAAATTTTTATCTTGTAAATTAAAAAAAAAAAAAAAAAAAAACTACGTTTACACAAAAAACTTATTACTGATGGGTTCCAGTTAACTCAATTAGTAAAGTTTCTTGTCATCAAATAAGAGATATGAGATTCGATCCCATCTATACCTATAAACTAATTGATGTCTTGGTACGCCATAGGATGATACTATTTCTAAACAAACAAACTCATTACTGTATTAGTATCATGGAATAGAACATAGGTTTCAACTTTAGAAAACATGGTAATGTGCTCCACATTTCAAGTTACTTCAATTCATGGTTATTCCTCATGTGCACTGTCCTTTGTCACGTCAAGAGGCATTTTTTTTTCCTCAATTCGTACGTCAAAGAATACCATAGGACGAAAACAAATAGCCCCGTCAACACAGTCATCATCATTGTCACCTAAGATTTAGCCCTTTAGTTTCTAGGAAATACTCAATAGGTTTAGTTTGCCGTCTCTCTCAAGCTGCAGAAAAATGCAGTCTCTACCGTGAACAAGAGCTAATGTTAAAAAAATTAGGCATCAACTTTGACCTAACACCATTCGAATATAGAAAATCTAACCTATGTTTCCATGGGACATGCTTAGTCCACTCCTACTCATCTTATAAATAATTTATTAGTCATCATTTTATTTATTTATAGTTCACCGACATAAGGAACAAAAATTAGTTTTATGTTTAGTTAAAGTCTTTGCCTTTCTATTTCAAATATTATATAGTATTATATAAGTTCCATCCCATACCTTGAAAAGCTTTTCAATTACTTGTGGAATGGTTAACCGTTAATCTCATGCCCATTGCAGCTCACTTACCAATATTAGAAAAACAATTTAGCAAGTATTTAAGCCGTTATGTTCGTCCATCTCAAATTGTTGGTCATCTCTAAAATTAATATATAAAATTTCTATCTTACCATTTATTTTATTTAAAAATTCAATGCTTTGTTTTGTTTTTAGTTAATTCGAACTTGGCTGGCATGTATGTTAATAGAACTGTGAACACTGGTCTCATCTCTACTCTAGGATAGTTTTAGTTTATTTTCCTGTTAACCAAAAAAAAAAAAAAAAAAAATTCAATGCTTCATTTTCTATACTTTAAATTCATAAGAATAGTTTTGGAAATTTTACCTTTTTACCTAATAGTACCAATATTTTTTAGATGGAGACAATATCATTTAGGACTTACAATACACTAGAAAAGCACTTACTTGTAGAATGGTTTATACTTCATTCCTTGCCAGTTGCACATCATTTATCTATATTAGGAAAACAATACGCATAATCATGATATAATATTTGACAATTCTTTTAATAGCATGTTGTGATTAATGTAAAACAATTATGGCTATATCACACACTAAATATGACATAGACAAGACACGTATCCAATAGTATTCACCTGTTGATCTTATATCTCATTTATATGAATATGGCATAGACATAACACGTATTCAACAGGTGAATGTGATATAGACCCACCTGTTAATCTTGTATCTCATTTATATGAATGTGATATAGACATGATATAGACATACCACGTACTCATTTAGTGCATAGGATCACAAAAATGAAAGCCACATTGCAAAATAAAAAGGAGGGTTAAAGGTATATATGTCACCGTCATTCTTAAGAAAACAACCGGTGAGTGAGCCATCATAGTCACACGTACTCCCACCACCAAATCAAGCCGTCACAAGCCAATATCCACCGTCCGATCCCCCCCATCACATCCCTCCAAATCCCATGGGCCCCACAATCACATGCTCACATCAGCACTAGCAAGCCTCTAAAGCCAATAACTTTCTGACACCACGATTTCCACCACTATAAAAATTTGGGAAAGACCGACCGCAAAAGGCAGAGGAAAAAACAAAAAGAACAAACACGTTAAAGACCAATAAACAAATAGAATCCCCAAACCGAACCGGCAGAACAGCTAGATTCTCCGGTCCGAACCGGCTCGTTCCATTCCTAAAACCGAATATTTGATGAGCGAAGAATTCACGCTTTCCTATACCTACTGAAAACAAAATTCCTTTCCCCCGACCATCAAATTTCTCAAGTATTTTATTAATATATTAATTAATTAATTAATTTCCTTTTTCCAATAGTGAAACTACACTTTCATGTTTTTTTTAATTAATAAATAAAATTCATATTTTACTCTTTATTTTAAAAGATAATGCTACAGAAATTACATTAAATTAATGAAGAATAATTTTAGATATTTGTACATTTTTAACACAAACAATGTATTAAATAATGTTTTGATTGTTTTTCTTACCTAAAAAAAAGTTTAAGTTAGTTTAATTAATAAATTTTTTATTTTTAAATAAAAAATCTCGAATTTAATCTCTTACCATGCTACAATTAATTGGTATTTTTTTATAAAGTCAATTGATATATTGATTTAATGATAAAACACAATTATCATAAACGAACGTCATAAATTAATATTATCTCTAAATTTTTTTTTCTTTGAGTCTGACTATTTAACGAGTGTATTGTCAATCTTTGTATTTCTCCATCCACACGTACCAGAGATAAATTTCTTAGGAGTGGAGTGGTCCACGATGTTGACAAAAAATTTTAAGCACAAAATCTAACAGAAATCACGAAGTTCTAAACCAGCTCCTTCCGATTATTTTTGGATTTTCCAAACACACCAAGAATTTGGAGAGAGGGAGAGTATTATTATATATTTTATTTCTTGGGTTAAAGGGAGAGAGTATTATTTAAAACACATTTATTTTACTTCCAAAATTTACTCTTTCTCTTCTCAGTTCTCACCCCCTAAATACTCGATCCATTTCCCTATCTACGGAATTCTAAATCCGCGGGATTTTCCTTTTTCCTTTTTCCCTTTTCAATTTCTCTTCACTGTCACTCGCTCATTCACCAAACTATATATCTCCGGTTTGTTTCATTTTCTGATCAGTGATCGCCTAAATCGAACGGCTCCGATTGGCCGACCGTTCCCAGACTTGAAAACAAGAAATCTATGTGCGGTGGCGATAACTGGATTTTCCGGTGTTCTCGCAGTCGCTGGATGTGTATAATCGAACGGTGGAGAACATAAATGCGTGATATCGGGTATATATTAGGGTTTCAGAGCCTATTTCTGGTTTTCATCGCGGCGATCGGGTTTCTAATCAGGCGAAAATGGCGGCTCTCGGTGGCCAGAAAAGCCGAGATCAAGCGGCTTTTGGTGCTCGCAGCAGAAGAAGCCGCTAGAGTCGAGCTCGAAGCCACGACTGGCTACGGCTACAACTACAGTTACAGCTACAGCCACAGCCCAGCCGAATCAGTCGCCGCGCCGGCGCCGGCAGCTCCGATTTCCACGAATTATCAGTGCGCCGTTTGTTATTCTCCGACTACTACTCGGTGTGCTCGATGCAAGGCCGTTAGATACTGGTACAGTTTTTTTTTTTTTTAATTTTTTTGTAGCCAAATATAGAAATTTTGACTAACTTGTTAATTTGGTTTTATAATTGTTTAATTTGGGGATATTGTATATTGTGAATTGAAATTCGAGAGGCATTGTTAGTTATAGCCTATTAGTTTCTAAATTGTGCTCAAATTCTTGCTAGCAATTTTTGTTTTCATAGATACAACAATAAGATTTATATTCTATGGCGTCCGTTTCATAATGATTGATTCGAACCAGGTCCCTTATTCAACATAAGAGAACTTACCAGCCACTAAATGATTCCTGATAGTAAATTAGGCTACGGTGTATTTTATTTTATTTTATTTTTATTGGTAAGTTACACATGCACCTAAGGGAAGGAGGCGTTAGTTGAGATAGAGGTCATTGGCAATTTATGTTGATATGTAATTGGTAGTGAATATTGAATAGCTAAGGGTGATGTTATGTTTCGAGTTAGTGACATAAAGATTTGAATTTTGTAGTTCCGGGAAATGCCAGATAGCACACTGGCGACAAGGTCACAAGGATGAATGTCGTCCTCCTAGTGTTGCTGATCATGATGGAATCGATGGCGGTGGTCTTGAGAGTGAAGGCGGGCAGCATGCGAATCCAATCAAAACATTTCCTGAGGAACCTGCTCTGTACGATTCTGGGTGCTCTGGCGAATCTCCATCTGAGAAGGTTGATGGTGTTAAAGTGGAGTTTGTTCGAGATGGTAAAGGGACTGATTCTTTTTCCGAAGCATCTGGTGACTCGTTTTCTGGATTTTCTGGTTCCACCACCAGTGGTGAAGTATCTGATGATGCTTCTGTGGGTGAAAGTTCGAATGAGTCGGGGGGATCGGATGTAAATGTGTCTGTTGATAATCCCCTCAATGTGCTTGAGACTACTAGTGTTGACAACATGAACCAAGTCAAGAAGTTATCTCCAAAGTTTGCTAGTTTAGTCGATTCTGCAGGTGTTCCTAGTAAATCAAGTAAACTAGATAAGATCAAACCTGATCGTAGTGAAGGAGAGAGTCAGAGTGTGTCAACTAGTAGTTCAGGTTTGGGGAATAGTCGCTCACAAGGGGGTTCAAATGCTGAAAATTGTGCTGTGTCTTCTGATTTTTGGAGTAGAACTCTTGAATCCATTGGGTCAACAAGTGATTCCCCAGATAATACTGCTCTGTCAAATTCTGATGGATCCAGCAAGAGTAAATTATCCGATTCTGGAACTGCCTTACATTTTTCATTCAATTTTTCTGAAAGCACTTCTCCTTTGCATTCACAAGGTGCTGAGATAAAAGGCACTGTATCAGATGATGCTCTTAAAGGTGCTTCGAGGATTCCTAAGCATGTTGACAGAGCAGCTTTATCAGAAAACATTAGTGTTCATTCTCCAAAGGGCCAGAACTCTGTATCCTTGAACAGTGAAGGGTCTAGTTGTACAGATAATGGCACTAGCAGTGATTCACATTCGTTGAAGTCCAGAGAAGTTAAGTCTATGTCATCATCCTCTTCGTATGTTCATCGATCTCCAAGTAATTCAAGAGATTCAATGCGTACAAGTGATGCAAATGCCAGTAACATGCCATCCTCAATCTCTGCAAGGTCAAAGCATGTTGTTAATGACCTTGTCAGTAATTCACACCCTTTGAAGTCTAGAGAAGTTGGATCTTTTTCATCTAGTGCTTTTGATGCGCGTTTAGCTTCTTGTTCTGAAGGGCATTCAGTTCCGGTTAAATATGGAAAGGTTGATGGTGTTCAGGCTAGTGCTTCTATACCCTCCCAGGTTACAAATTCTTCTTCAAATTCTAGGAGTGGCTTGAAATCATCTGTGCAGAAGGTAGTTCATCAGTTCAGAGGATCTAAATTGTCGAAGCACTATCCATTAAGGGATGAATGTGAGGTTACTAAGAGATACTCTGACAAGGTTTTGCTTCAACTTGTGTTCTTTGCATCTATAGAATTTAACTCTGGGATGCAATAGAATTTCTTTTTTGACTATGTGTCTGTTTTTTCAGGAGCTCTTTCCATATAAATTGTTTGTCAAGCTCTATCATTGCAACAAGGTGGAGTTGAGCCCTTGTGGCCTTTTTAATTGTGGAAACAGGTAATGTAGAATGGTTATTTTTTTATAGGAAGCACGTATTAGTTGTATGTTTCTGGTAAGTTCTGCATGAAATCTTGTTGCTGTTTGCTTTCAACTTCTTTAATAGCATGATACAGTAAATACTGCAGTATTTTATGATTGATTTCAATACATTGTTTTATCTTCTCTTGGTCCATAATGTATTATTTTTGTCAATTTGTATGCCCTAATGTGTTGTTACTCGCACGCGCGCGCACACACACATTATCATATTATGTATATTTGTAAAATTGTAATGCTCAATGACAGCCATTTATCTTCCAACCATACATGGTGAATTTATAATTTTTATTTGTTTTATGCCATTTATTCTGATGGCATTATTATCTTAACCTTTGAATGTGCTATATTTGTATTTATATATCTCACATGTTAAGAACTTTTGCCGATACATTATTGATGACATTACAATAGCACTTGTTATCATGCCCTCATAGATTCGAAGAAACATTCACCTAGACAGCACGTTGATTTCATTAGTCAATGTGTAAGGCGTGATCATAGTATTGCTAAATTGCTCTGGTTCAATGCATGCGTGTTTTTTTGCATGTGCATATGGATACACTACTTTTTGCTGGATACTGCTTTTATAATGGTCTATATGCAGGCATGCCTATGTGTTCTTGTGTCAGCACTTGAGGCATATGCCTGTGTTTAAGCATCTTATAAATTTGCTATGTGGTGTGGTGAGATATCAATTGAATTGCAACTTGCTTCATGTTTTACTTTTGTCTCAATTCATTTTAATTTTGTGCAATGAGATTATGTTATTGTGTGGAGGGGAGTTATGCTATTTCTCCATTGTCCATAGCTGATTATGGAGTATATTTTGCAGATGTTGAAATCTTGACCTTCTGCTCTTATGTTTTTGTTTGAATTACCTTTTCTACAAGGAATTTTCTTATGCTGCTTTAACATATATTCATAATTCTTATTCTTCCCTTTTTCCTTGCAGCTGTTATGCTAATGCAGTGCTCCAGTGCTTAGCTTTCACTCCTCCTTTGCATGCTTATTTTCTGCAAGGGCTTCATTCGAAAGCATGTATGTTTATGGTCATGGTCTCCATCATGTATCCATTAAATTTTTTACTATTTATATATTATCCTTGGTAGCTTTTGTATAAAATGAAGATAATTCATTTATTTATTTTAAATTCTTTCTATTTCAGGTGCAAAGAAAGAATGGTGTTTCACCTGTGAGTTGGAAAGTTTAGTATTGAAGGCAAAAGAAGGGAGCTCTCCACTATCTCCTATTAAGATACTTTCACAACTACAAAATATTGGAAGTCAGCTTGGTAATGGGAGAGAAGAGGATGCACATGAGTTTCTACGGTGTGCTTTCTAAATTCTGGCTTTCATAAACTAGTTTATGCCTTCCTATGTTTCTACAGATCAGCTGTCAAAGAATAATGTATGGGTTAACTGACAATTTAAAATAACAGGTATGCTATTGATACAATGCAATCTGTCTGCCTTAAGGAAGCTGGGTTAAAGGCATCAGGCTCTTCAGAAGAAGAAACTACTTTAATGGGCCTTACATTTGGAGGCTACCTCCGTTCGAAGGTATTGTATTGTCTTTATGAGAATTAATGCTATTCAAAATGCTAGTTGTCCAACCAATGCACTGTATTTCTGTCTTTTAATTGGAGCATTTTTAACTGTTTTAAATCCATTCTAATTGGCAACCTGTGATAACATTTCTTCTGGGATGTCAGTAATGCATATAAATTCAATACTGTTGTCTGCAGATTAAATGTACAAAGTGCCAAGGCAAGTCTGAGCGCCACGAAAGGATGATGGACCTTACTGTTGAGATTGAAGGAGATATAGGAACCCTGGAAGAGGCCCTTAAACAATTTACGGCTACTGAGACTTTGGATGGTGAAAACAAGTACCATTGTAGCAGGTTGGATTACTGTGTTTTATAAAGCTCTTGAGAGCATATTTTGGTGTTATAATCTGGAATTCTTTTGCTGCAGCAGTAGTTGATTGATATTTTTTTAACCTAAATGCTCTAGCTCAATTAGGTTTTAACAAATGAGCCTTTTGGCAATACATTGGAGAGTGTGTCATCCTATGCTTCAGTGACGCTAAAAACGCAAAACTAATCAATCAGTTTTCCTTTTCACAAAATCAAGTCTGGTTGATGTGTGGATTTTGAGGTTGAGCCTTTTAAGTAATCTGGTATCAGTCATTTATTAAATTCTGCCATATCAGCCTTAAACTGTAAAAAACTTTCTTATGGTACAAGTTTTCTCTTTTAGTATGGTTGTATCATACAAGGATTTCCGTTGCATATTCTTGTAACAAATATCTATATTTTATGTTTACTTTCGTTTCTCTATATATGTGGCAATGGTTGACGTCAACAGAATTTGTGCACTGAAAGTCTGAAACTGTAACTATTGGTCTGAAGTAGATCTGTTTAACCACAGTTTGAACAATCAGAAAGAAGTAGACATAAATCTCACAGGGTGATTGATAGATAGTGGGTGATCAGGTGTGTTCTAGAGATCAGTGTTTAGCCACTGGTTTGGGGAAGCACTATTGTCATTTTAATAAGTGACAAACATATGATTCGTTTATTTTAATTTTAACATGTTAAACTTATTTTTTTCTTTTCCATGATATTCTTTTTGAAAGGGTTGGTTGGAGAGGGTGCAGGTGAGCTTATATGTGAAATTTATGACCCATTTTTTAACTTACATGACATCATATTTCTTGTATTGGCATATGATGAAGCAATACCATTTCTTACCTGCCTTTGGATTTTTATTTTTATTTTATTTATTGTCTATAATTAGTAGTTTCCTTTATGCAATTTCTCTATTTTCCTTGGAAGCATTAGCTTAACAAGTGGCGATACACTTTTTGTAATAATATACAATTATTTTTTAATCAGATGTAAATCTTATGAGAGGGCCAAGAAGAAACTGACAATAATGGAGGCTCCAAATGTTCTTACAATAGCACTAAAGCGATTTCAGGTATTCTTTTGACATTTTCATCAAGGATGTTATTTTGCTTTATGGTGTTATAAGTTCATATTATATTACTTACAAATGTTGGTATTACAGTCAGGTAAATTTGGGAAACTCAATAAGCCAATTCGGTTTCCAGAGATCCTGGACTTGGCACCATTTTGTAGTGGAACCAGTGATACGTCACCTATATATAGGCTTTATGGAGTGGTGGTACACTTGGACATCATGAATGCGTCTTTTTCGGGTCATTATGTGTGCTATGTTAAGAACAGCCAAAATAAGTGGTTCAAGATTGATGACAGCTCTGTAAGTTTTCAAATTTGATACTGCACTTCTTAAGCCAGTTTCATATGCCAAATTCACACTTTTATCTCTACTTATCCATATTAAGCATTGGATGTGTTGAATTTTACTTGAGGTCTCCTGACTAGTCTCCTCCAATGGAAAGTTCTTTTTTTGACATTTAATTGTTTTTAGGCAAGCTGCTTAGTTCAAGGCACCTTTAATCTTCATCTTATTATTATTATTTAAGTATTGTTGTTTTTGGGTGAGGGTGACTATGGAGCTACACTCCATTGCTTGTGATTTCTAGACTGATGTTCTACTGTGATTTGTTGGTGATAAAGTTGTGTTTTACCTGCATCTGTGAAGATTGAAGGAAAATTAGAAAACTTATTAGAGAAAATGTAGTGTATTTTTATGAATTGGATATGCATGAAGGATCTTTTGGTGTTTTGGATCTTCGAGTCAATTTTTGGACCCTTGTAGAAACTACGAAGTGCAATAATGGGCCTGCATCTAGCGTTTTATATCCTCTTGTTTTCTTGTTTTATATATACTTTGTCCTACTGAAACATTGAATTACAAAATTTTAATCATTGTGCCGGTCATGGGTAGGTAACTGCTGTTGAACTTGAAAGGGTCTTGACAAAAGGGGCATACCTGCTGCTATATGCCAGGTAATAGATCTCAGGAGCTGAACTCACTCTCTCTCTCTGAGTATGAAATTAAGATTTCCATAGTTTATTGCATGGGTATTTGACTAATTAACTACCTACAGGTGCTCACCAAGGGCCCCACGGTTGATAAGGAAGAGAATATTATCTTCAGATGCCAAAATTAAAGTCATACCATCCTGGTTCAATGGGAAGAATACATCCATACCAAGGTCCCTGCCCACACATCCAAGTGTTGCCCCAAATTTTTCTGGTTCAAATTCTCGAGATGGTTCCACCAGCTTTGTATCTTTCTACACAAGGTACTGCCAGTTACAAAGGATTCTAGAAGAGGACTCATCAAGTGACAATTCATCCCTCCTCAGCCACAACTCTGATGAAGGTTCCTGCAGCACTGATAGCACCCGCGATTCTGCCAGCACTGATGACTTTCCTGACTGCATATTTGGTGATTCAGGACATGGTTGGAACAGCCCTTTAAGGAACCCTTCTGACTCTGATACGTGTTCTTCCTCTTCCTCTTCCTGTTCTTCACCCTTGTGCTCGAAGCATTCGCCCAATTCTTATTCAGAGCGGAATGCTTCAGGTTTCCCTGAAACAAGTGGTTCTCAAACTGATTGTGCAAATTCAGCAATGGAAGGTAATGGTTTTCGGGACAGACCACCCAGTGGTAGTAGCAGGCTGGTGGATTTGGGAGGCCAGAAAGGTGTTACTTTTTTGCATTCTGACTCGGCTAGACATTGTAGAAAGTTAGTGAATAGTAGTAGTTGTAGGCAGACTGACTCAGAGAGATTAGGATTAAATGCCTGCCACGATGTACAGTCTGGCATATCTTTTAGAAAATCGGCAAGTGAACGAAGAGATTAGACGTTCAGTTATAATACATCAAGTTAATGAGTGGAAGTAAGAGTTTAGAGGGGGTTCTGCATGTAATATACGCCTATAGCTGGCTCTTTATAATGATCAGCCATGGCCATTTTTTGTTACGCAGTATCCCTCATCAAACTAGTCGGTGGTTGGCTCAAAGGGATGGATCACCAAGCTAATTTGAAGCTTGATGCTGTTCTTGGTTGAGGCCAAACCTGAATGGCTGTTCTAGTGGAATGTTCTAGTCCCAGTTGACCACCATCGTCTTAAATATGTTTATCATGTACCAAACAGGGGTAAAACAGCCTTCTATTTTTGGTCGTAAATAATAATATATACCACTTGAAAGTTTACATGGTTCAAGCAATTTCATGGATGTGGCAAGAGGCCACAGCAACTTTGCCTTCCCAAGTGATGTGTTTTTATTTACTTGTTTTGGGCCGTCGATGGTGCCAATGGGTGCTTTTCTATTGTGAATCCAACGAACCCAAGTTTCCCTTTGAAATGTCTGGTGTGTTCATGCATAGAGAAGCCATAAACCTTCAAATGAATTTTTTAATAATAATATCTAAAACTTAAAACAGTGCAGGTAAGGAATTCGTTGAAACTTGAAAGAAGTAGGGGCTAGAAATTGTTTATGACTTAAAATTGGAGCTGGGGAAAGAATTTGCTTTAGTGCTTGGCAACTTGATTAACAAAATGAAACGCTGCAAATAAGATCATCTCTAGCTCACTTTTGTTCAAACTGGCCCATTTAATTTAAGCTTGGTTTTTGTACATTGGGTCGATTTGGGCTTTTTTTATTTTTTATTTTTTAATTTTTGAAGAAACAAATGAAAAGGTGTGAAGAAGTGCCAGAGCCAAGAGACTTTAACTGGACTTGTTCACGAATGTAAATGGATCTGAAAATTCTTCCAACACTCATAGCCACTTGGGGGCATGTTTAATCAATTTTGGATCATCATAGTTTTCTATGACTGATCTACATTTTGGATCATCATGTTTAATATTAACCATTCATTTTAGGAAAGTTTTTATAAGGAATTAAAAAAACTGTCAAAACAGTAAATTACTTTTTCATTTCCTAATAAAAAATTTCCTAAAATGGTTCACTAATGTATAGCTAAGGGCACATGTTAATAAATCCCTTTTTTAAAATACAAACCTTGAACGGTTTTTCATGGGTATAAGTTTTTTTATCTCGCGCGTGCGAGTAGTAATCCTAGACACCTAGGCTTGTAACTATTGCACCTGATTCAAATCCGTCTCTATCTTATCCCAAAGACAATGCACAGTGCAGGAAGAAAAGTCAAGTAAGAAAAGTCAAGATGGAACAGTGAAACTTGACAAAAGGGGAAAGATTAGTAGGGTAAGACCATGTGGGCAGGAACGAAGAATGGTCCACCTACCAAAAATACCTACATACTCAAATGGGCCACACACAACAACCCTCCATACCCATTTGCTCAATTTCTTCTCCTTTATTATTGCCTCTAGATAAGAAGTAACTAAATTCATTGACTTTTTAGAGGGCCTGTATTATGGCTCTGAATAGAAGCTTTGCACTCGCCACAAATTGCAACTTCAAAGTTCAAACTGTTGGACAATCAGCTCCGTACACGTTACTACTATCTTTTTATGACGCAGCCTGACTTTTCAGAGTCAGGAATTCATCAACTCATCAAAAAAGAATGCACTGCCAAAGTTTGGACCCATTAAGCCTTTTTTGAGTTTGAATTGGATAGTTAATTTGAATTTGATGGTTTATACTTTATAGCCCTTTGATTTCATATAGTATTAGATTGTTGTAGCTACAGTGTATATATTGGGTATCCCAATCAATTTGGGAGGCAGGGCTTAGGGGGTACTTTCAAGGTTAAACAGCAATCCAATATTTGGTGTAATGGTCCGGATTTCATAAATATGAGAGTAGTGCATTAATTACTCATATGAGAGTACTTTTCTATTGCATTGAACAAAGTCCACAATGGGCTTCTCTGGTCACATGCATTTTCTGAACGTGATTCAGCAGCAGCCCGCTCTAGTTGCTATCTCCCCAGCCACAAGCTGACCAAAATTTAATGCGTGTCTTTGCATGCTCATGCATGTGGGAAATTTGGGACCCTCATTTTCTGACTTCTTGCTATATAGACTCAGACAAGCAGACGCAGACTCATCTAGACACTTCTAGTTCTAGTACTTATTTGGGGATGCTAGTTTGATAAATGAGCCAGATTCAGTTGAGCTTTAAGGCTGTTTGAATTCAGGTAAAGTAATGCTAGAACCATCGAATTTGTCACAATTTTGTACTACAATTCACAATGTGACGAGTTGTGATTGGCAATATGTTCCAATATGGCCTACAACTTACCACGTGATAAGTTGTGCCACAAAATTATGCTAAGCTTAGTGGTCTTAGCATTACCCTTCAGCTTAATAATAATAATAACAATAATAATAATAATTAGTGCTTCTTACTTTATAGTACTTAGCGTGCGTTTGCCTGAAGAGTTTTGCGCGTTTTGCCTTTTTTTAGTTGGTCCCACGGCATTGTTTATAGTCCAGTCAACTTGTGAAAAACGCGTGAATAGTGTTTTGCCTTTTAAAAATTATTTAGTTATAATGTTTTTAGTAATAAGTTTTCAGTTTTCAGCAAAATAAGCGGTATCTAAATAGACCGTTAGAGTAGTAGCTCAATCTTGTAGAGGTAGTTTTTTTTTTTTTTTTTGGGTTAAAGTAGATGCAGTGTTTTGACCTTTCCCCAAGTGGCCATAGAATTTTCCCACTAAAACTATTAATTCTCAATGACAGAATTAGTGGGCTCGTTCGAGTCAAGGACTCACGCGTCAACTTTGGAGCTCAAGCTCAAGCTCAACTTATTTGGCAAAGTACTATTTTGTTCTATTTTCAATTGAGGTAGCAAAAACTAAATGATTTTTAAAAGGTGTTAGTAAGAACATATATAAAACGAGTAGTTGTGAAGTTGGTGAGATATACAAAAGCTTTATAATTTAATTGACATGTTTCAAACAAAGATGTCAAAATTTTAAATTTTCCATCTTAAAAAAGGAAAAGAAAAAAGAAAGTAGATGAAATCATGCTTATCATGAATAAAATATTCTTAATTTTATTGAGAAATATAGCTTGCAAGTTATTGATCTGAGCTCATGATTTACTTTCAAGTTAATTTGACTTAATCATAGATGAGTCTAAAACGTAGCTTAAAGCCTTAAAACTCAATTTATTTTAGGCAAAAATACTATTTTGGTCTCTATATTTTAGAGTTATAGTAAATTTAGTCCCTATTATTTTCAACTTACAGTTAATTTAGTCCATACTATTAATTCATTCATGGAAAATGCCTACGTAGCTAACGATGTGGATTGTTGGCATGTTTAATGCCAATGTGGCTACTCATAATAATAAAAAATGTTAATTAACATTAAACAATACCATGTCAATATTTTAATTAAAAATTAAAACAAAATAAAAAAACGTAAAAAAAAAAAAAAGAATTTCTCATATGGAATCGCTAAAACCATAGCCACTCATTACTAAAAGAATATCATTAGACATTGAAGTGGTATCCTTGCTCTATTCCTCTATCTCTACTTTTCTTGGACTACCCACTCGGTCTCTCCTTAGATTTGTGATGGTGTGAGGGTTTAAGTTGTTTGATGGTTCAAAATATGTCTCAATTGTGATAGAAATTTGATTTTAGGGTCTGGTGGTAGTTCTAGATTGTGGGGGTGATGGTGGATATGGATTTGGTGGTGGGGCTAGATTGTTGGGGTGGTGGTAATTTGAGTTTGGTGGTGGCGGATCTGGATTAGTGGTGGTGGTGGTGATTTGGGATGGTGGTGGCCTAGTGGATCTAGGTTAAGTGGTGATGAACCTAATTGCATGTCATATTGAATGGTTACCAACAAATTGCAAGAAAGTAAAAAAGAAAATTGAAAAAAAAAAAGTGAAAATCTCTTTGGTTACCAAGAAATGTTATGAAAATTAAAAGAAAATGATAAAATTGGTATATAAAAAGAAAATTATTTTTAATGTTGATGTGGCTATTTTTTTCTATGTAATTCTGGTGTGGGCATTAAAATTTTGACACATCAACATTACACATGTTAACAGTGCACATCGCTAGCCACATAAGTATTTTCCGTTAATGAGTTAATGGTAGCGACCAAATTGATTGTAAGTTGAAAATAACAGGGACCAAATTGATTACTACCAAAATATAAGGATCAAATTGACTGTAACTCCAAAATGTAGGGACAAAAATAGTGTTCTCCCCTTCATTTTATTTTAAAGGACTGTATGGTGATATGTAAAAATGATAGTATTATTTCTTTTAAAAAAAATGATAGTGTTATCATAAATCTATATGGTATATATATGCTAATTCAACTAAAAACAATATATATATATATATATATATATATGAATGAAAATAAGCTAATTATTATAGTTTTGTCTTGCATCACATTTAACAAATAAGTTATCAAAAACTATGGGATACCAAACGGGCACTAATTAAAATTAAATTGAGAAATTAATATTAAGCTTATGCAGTATTTTGGTAGGAGGAACTTTTTGAATACTAGAAGATTTAAAGGTGTAAAATTAATTTGAAAGACTTTAGGAGCCATGGCCCCTTTAGTACTCTCAAAGTGGATCTGCCACTGAATCCAGTCCCAAAAGAGTGTCGGCTGCTTGTTACACTTGTTATTCAACTCACTCACGCATTCATAGCAAATCATACACTTAATTGTAGCTTTTTCCGCAAATCTCAACTAAACAAAGCATGAGAGAAAAAAAAAAGTCACACCGCCGCACCACGGCAGATCTAATCCCATCTCATCTGTCTAAGACATGTTGAAACAAGGAAGCAGCAACAGACAAAACCAGTCATAAGTTGTGGGCAAATCCAATCCAATGCAAATCTTTAATGCAATCCATTTCCTTCATGATTCAACAACCATTGCATGCTAGCTCTTCTTTTTCGGCAATAAAGATGTTTCCATTTTGTTTGGAAAAACCTACAGATTTTGGCCAACTGGTTTGTTGTGCCACTTTTGCTAGCTATCATAAAAAAGTTTTCCACACGTATCGAGTAGTCATTAGATCTGGCTGATGATCATTATGATTTCTGAAGAAATTAAATTTCACTTCTTGGCTTCTTGCAATGTATAGATGTAACATAAAGAAAAAGTTACCGGAAGCTCGTATGCCTTTTTGATGTTAGGGGTGATGCAATAGTTTTTAGCACATGATATATATATATATTGATGTGTCACCCAATCTTTAAAAAATAATAATAAAAACTAATTCTGATACTTATTTATTTGTGGACTTTTATATGTTTACTTTCATACCTTGTACTTGGTAAACTTATATGGTAGATACATTAAAAGTGGCAAATGTTGTACGTATTACCTTCTTTTTTCTTTTTCTTTTTTTTTTTTAATTGTATGATACAATATAAATTTACATTATACCATAGAATTTAAAAGAAGAATTTTCCTTTATTTATTATGTTTATCACATTTATTGTCGCATCAACTTGCAAGGAATATTTTGTAATAAAATTTATTATGTCTTTAGTATTTTCCTTTTATTTTTGTATCAACTATCAACATGTAGACAAGTGCCCTTATACAACGGCTCTCCATATTAAATCTTGTTTATTTCATCCATTTTATGGTTAATATTAAATTTTATAAATCTAAAGACGTACAATCTATCATGTCATTTAAAATATTTAAAATTTTAAATGACATAACCGCTTGTACACTATTATATTTAAAAATAAAAATCAGATAATAATAGTCGAGTCAATTCTAGCTTAAAAGTCATACTTTTATTAGTTTTTGTTATCTTTCAATGTTAACACATTCCGGATTAAAAGGAAGAGGAAAGAGTAAAATAGAAGTAAGCTATTATAGTTAAGTAAAAAAAAAAAGAAAAAAAAGAGAGAGCAGATGGGACCCTTTTGAAGCGTGCTTATCTATTACACAAAGGCACCGCCACCCAGTAACAAAAGCCAACTTGAGTTAACCTTGATCTTCTTCGTGTACAGTAATCTCGAGTCTACTTTATTGACTAAATATGGAAAGTTATATACTCTATTTTATTGGCATTTGGCGACTTCGCTGGATATACCTAGCTGCATTCTTTAGAAAACTAGTGTCTAGTTATATAAAACATTATTTGATAGTGTTTATCTGCGTCATGGCCCCACATTAGATGCCCATTGTTTAACAAATCAAGTGGATCCAATGATTTGGAACTACTTGTTAGGTAGGTAAGTTGAAAGTTGAAACACGCTTTTGAGCATTTTAAATAATATTATACATTTTTTCACACATTTTTTCATCCATATGCATATCAAAAACACTAAAACAATATGGAATTTACTAATGTGTGCCTTTAGGGCACACATTAATTTTCATTTTTGGAAAAAGTTTTCTCAAAAATTGAAAAAGTAATGACAGTTCTTTTAATTTTCGAGAAAATGTTTTTAAAAATAGAAAACTTAATATGTGCCCTAAGGGCACACATTAACCGGACTCAAACAATATTACTCAAACTTTTCAACCAAAAAATTTCATTTTCTAAATAGAAGTGCTAGCACATTCAAAACGTTTTCACAATATTTTTACACAAATTTTAAGTTATAAATTATTATTGGTTCTAATTTGAATTTACAACTTAAATTACTTTTTTACTCACTCGTAACAGCCAAAAACAACATTCCATCTAGAATTTATTATGAAAATATTATGAGCATAACATTCATCTTTTTTGAATGCTTTTATCCACCATTTAAATTTGCATTCATCTTTCTTTGTGCACTTCTTTTAATGGTTAATTTCATTTTGTAGTGGCATTGAGCATTTCTAAAACCATTTTTTGGACCATAAAATATTTCACACAAATTACTTATGACATAAATATTTCATAATCTTACCTCACAACTTAGACCACAATATACTATATTCACCCAAATCGAACTATAAAACCTGATTTTGGGCCATAAAGATTGGAATTTGTATGTGAAATCATAGCATAAACACACATACTGCTAAGTACAAAAACATCACCCAAATTGAAAAACCCATTGCAGCTGATCTTTGATCTATATACCCCAAGACCGAGTTCAAATCTTCTCTCCCATTTTTCTTACTTCACTTTATACTCCACCAATAGAAGCTTGCTGCATGTACACCCATTTAATTCAAACCTAATTTTTAGATTTCTCTTATTTTAGTTTCATAAAATAAATAAAAACCTAAACCATCCCCGTTAGCCACCAGCCACCACCATAGGCCACCACGTCACCAGTCACGATGACCATTTCACCCGATCTACACACCGCTGGAAACCCAAACCAATCCCACCAACCACCATCACTCCACCATAAAAAAAAAAATAATAATAATAAATAAATAAATAATTAAATCCATTAAAGGCCAGTCATAACCATGTCGTTGCCATCACAACCACACGAATATGCAACAGCACCACCAACCTCCAACGCCACCACAACCACAAGAAATCACTACCATTCTCTCTCTCTAAGCTCAACCACCAAGCAACAACAATAACAACTATAGCTAGCAAAAATCCAACCAAAATAAATCTAATTGAAGAGATCGGACGCCAGCACTGCCGCATGGTGTCACAATCTCTTGGTGGCACCGGAGGAGAATGGTGGTGACTAATAGGGTGTGTTGGGTATTTTTTTTTTTTAATTTTTTATTTGTTGGCTTGAGATGGGGATCAAGATGCAGTAGTTGTGACTGATAATGTCGAGGGTTGTCGTCTGCCAGCACCAGCCAATTTTTGGTGGTGGTGGTAGGGAGGTGTTTGAGTTTTTATTTATTTATTTTGTTTTATTTTATTTTATTTTATTCTATTATAAGTGTTTTGGTTTTCTTTGAGTCACTGGCCGGAGGTAGTGGATGGCTAGTTGACGGTAGTGGTTGGCGATCTCCTCCTAGTGGCACTGACAATGGCTAGTGGTGGTGACCGGTGGGGATGGGCTGGTGGGGTGGTTGGGTTATTTGAATTTATTTTTTTATTAAATTTAAAAAACTGAAATAAGTAAAGGTAGAAAATTAAATTAAACTTAAATAGGTGGACATGTGAGAGGTTTTTATTGATAGAGTATAAAGTGGAACTAGAAAAATGAAACAGAAAATTTGAACTCCCCAAGGTAAGAAATTATTATTTATACTAGGAGGACTGCTGATATAGTTCTCTTTAACTAATGAGATAATGTCATCTTTATAAATGTATGTGTAGACTTCCTAATCAGTAAAAGGAATAAAAAATAAAAAATAAAAATTATCAGATAATATCACATTTTCATAAATAATAACATTTTATTGATTAGGAGGTCAAAAAATACCATATGAACTGTGTACCTAATAATTTCTCCCTGCAAGACCCACACCAAGCCACATTTAAAACCCACGTGTATTCATAGTGGTAGGTAAGGAAAAATAAATATTTTTCATTGACCAAACTGCATGTACTTTCTTTTCACTTCTTTTGGGTAAATTATTTTTTAAATTGGTAACTGGAATTTTCCATAAACAAGTGAGGCTAAATTTAGAAAGTAACACGTTCGAAATTCGAAAAAAAAAAAAAAGAATAAACAATGGGATTTGTTATCGAAAATCTGTACTTATGTGTGCATGTGTTTCATTTGGAAATTGATTAATCCCATAGTCAAAAAAAATGAGTATTTTATGGGATCAATGTCAGTACATTCTTTTCTACTCCATAAAATAATAAATTGATAATTGATTATCTTATTATAGGGAATTGAAAAACCGAGAAGTTCATTTTAAATTAATAATTGTGCAAACGTGCAATGGTGCAAGGACTGTTAATTGAGTAAATTCGGATCCTATGCTACTACATGGGACTTTTTGTTTACAACTACATGCCGTTTTAGTACGAATGATTTGCCTTTTCAGCTTTGCCCCACCAAATGTCATGCGGTTTTATGAGGCAAACCCGCAACAAACCAATGATGCTACTTGTTAGAGCGATGACATTTTAGACCGAGTCCGGTTAATGTGTGTTTTAAAAGTATGTACAATTTTAAGAAAATATTAATATCACTATAATGTGAAATATAAAAAATTGTTAAAAATATTAGGGTATGTTTGGTAACTGTTTTTTCTCTTTATTTATTGTTTTCAAAAATAAAAAATTCTCTTTATTTTTTGTTTTCAAAAATAATTTTTTTTATTTTTGAAACTAAAAAACTTGTTTGGCAACTCAAAGTGGACAGAAAACAAAAACTGTTCTCAAAACTCCATTTGTGGAGAAAACTGAAAACATGCAAAAGGCTGTTTTCAATTTCTAATTTTCAAAAGTTAATGAAAATACACATTTAATTTAATGAACTTGGCTCATTTAATAAGTTAACATTAGAGTTCAAATCCTAGTAACAACATATTTTAGTATTTTTTTATATTTTTTCTTCAAAAAACGATCGTTTTAATTTCAGCTAACCAAACATGTTTTTGATTTCAAAAATACAAGAAAATTGTTTTTTCTTTATATTCCCAAAAACAAGTTCTTGAAAATAGAAAATAAAAACTGTTATCAAACATAACCTTAGCTTCTTCTTTTTTTCATAAAATTCTTAAAAAATATTTCTTAAACCAGTGCGCTTAAAGAATTCATTAACTTTTTCATGTTAGATATATTGTAGCACAAAATTACCTAAAACACACTCACATCTGGTTATGTATTATTGTTCAAATTTTTGCACATTGCTACCGTATCATCTAAAAATATATGATACCTGTAGCAACATGTAAAAATAAACAATGCATATTTATTCTATCGGCGTCTTTTTTCGATTATTTTATATAATCTACATTCTCTTTGTCTCTCTCTCTAAGACTTTTTTTTTTTTTTTTAATTTGATGTATTGTTAGATAAAAAATGAGGTGTAGAGTGTGTTGTAGAAGTAAATATATAAATAGATATAGGTGTTTTTTTTTGTAAGTGGATGTGGATGTGAATGCTCTTAGTAATATAAGAAATTATATAATACTCTAAAAGTACAATAAATGTGTACTTTCTCCTCTCACATAAAAGTAGATTTCAATAATTAAATTTATGATAAAACTCACTATTTATGTGAAAGGAGAGGGTAATTTTTCCGTGTAGGAGTCTAGAGACCCAACAAAATGTTACAACATTTTCACATCTCAATTTTCAATTGTGATGAGTCTTGGTATAATATTTAATTTTTTTTTTAAAAAAATTATTTTGATATATGGTAACTTGACACTTTAGTTTGTTGTGAAAATGTTGTCGTAGAATAACTTTTTCTTATGCCACAAAATTCATGATTTCTTTTTCCAAAACTTGTTAGAGTGATAAATATTCAATATCATTTTTGCATTGATGAAACATTAATAAATAAGTAAAAATCTATCCAACATCATATAATTATTTATTATTAAAAAAAACACTAATCAGCCAAAAAAAAAAAAAAAAAACAAAGCCTGCAAGCTAAGTTTGTCTACTTAAATCCGTGTACAGATCTAGAGTGTGTAAAAGCGAAAACACTTCCCAAAAAAAGAGTGCAAGCCAATACTTGAATACTGGCACAGTCTCGATATAGGTGGTTTAATTGAGCACAAAACTGAGATGCATAATTGATGAGTTAAAAGTGGGTTTTACAAATTTCCCAAAAATGTCTCAAACTGAATAGACAATCTTCTTATTTCGGCAATCTCTAAATGCACAGCAAAATCTCCGACACCACGGCAACTAAAGTCAATTGTGCACAACTGGATATATCATTAGGTTTACCACCCCACATGAAGGACATTTTTGTAGGAAATGGGGCTGTGCATTTAGTGTTGGTTTCAACAATGATCTCACAACCAATATGATCATTGATCAACAATGATGACTATTTTCATCACAAGTTGTTGAGGAGACTTTTTTGAAATCAAGGGCTAAAAGAAAGGTCAAGGAAAGGGGCGGCAGGTGATGAAAATGCAATCGGTATACAAAGTGAATGCCTTTAATGGTGTCTTACATCCAACTTGGAAAAAAAAATTATTGGATTTTGACAAAAATTTCGTTGCTCCAAATTTTGGGGCTTCTTGATGCATTTGATTGACGGGAACCTAATTTGTAAATTCAAATCACTATTTTTTTTGTTTTTTTAAAGTATGATCGTAAATGAGCCGAGTCAAAATAACTGTTCATTATATACTTATGGGTTTTGTATATGTAATTCACCCTAATTAAGTGAAAAATATTATACACCAGTTGTATTGAATAATTTCAAGAGAACGGGAAGTGGGGCTCTTTTTATCACAGTATATTATGTGCTTAAATCCAACTAATCATAAGTTAGATAAGAGGGATACAATGAGCATTACGATGACAATTTAATACATCATAATATTAATTCGTGCAAAGAAATAGCATATTCAAATATGTGATTATTGATGGATTTCTAGATGACGTGGCACTTCGAGTTTGATTGCACTCCTCAACTCGACCTCGAAGGTGTCCAAGATTGAATTGAGGAGAGATTTACGCCGAGCTAACTTAGCCACCGACCTAAATGATTATTCTAAGAAAGAATCTTGAAAAAGTTAGGGACTTTGTTATGTCTCCATCACACATCCAAAGCTTGTATTGCCAACAAGGTAAGTATGCACACATAAATAGTAGCTACTAGTACATAAGAAGAGAGCAAAAACTTTACCCATGCTAACTTAAGCATTGAAGTGTTATTCGTCAGACCAAACCAATGATCCCTTGGTGTTAATTTTTGCTTATAACAAGTGTTTGTAGATCTTGTGAGATCAATTATATCAACAATTTTATTTATGAAAAAACTGCTATTGTTATTGATCAACGATCACCAATAATGAAATATACTTCTCCTTTTTTCTTTTCTTTTTTAAATCAAAATTGTGTTCACTTGATTGCTATATCAATATCAATTTCTTGAAATTATGTTATATAAATCATGCCATAAAATATTATTAAACCTACCCTTGCATTTGGTTTGCCAAACAATCCACTAGTCTACAAACTGAACACTTAAAGAATAAGGGGATTGCTAAGTTCTTTTTGGTAGAAAAGGGGATTGCTAAGTTCTCTATACGTGATCTTGTTACATTCGATTTCATTCACTATTCACAAAGAAGGAAAGAAAATAATAGAAAACAAAGGAAAAGTATCCAAAAATTACATTTTTTTTCATTTTTTTTATGCTTTAAAGACAAGGTAGTGAGAATATATAGAAAAAAAATCAATTAAGTTTTAGTAATTCCATCAACATATCATTCTCATTCTTTTCCAAACGGGCAAAAAATGGGTCTGGTTGCTCCAATCAATACATTGGCCTTGTTATGATAGTGATATATAATCAAAAGTAGACACACGTTGCCATCACAATAGGTTTACTGCACTAAAATGGGTCTAGTTGCTCTGCTCCAATCAATACATTGGCCTTGTTATGTAGTGATATATGATCAAAAGTAGACACACGTTGCTATCACAATAGGTTTACTGCACTAAAATGGGTCTAGTTGCTCCAATCAATACATTAGTCTTATTATGATAATGATATATGATCAAAAGTAGACACACATTGCCATCACAATAGGTTCACTACACTAAAACACTAGACTTAAGCCAAATCTTTTCTAAACTTTTTTGTTTGGAAGAAAAAAAATTTGTGGAATCTAAAGGAGTTACAATTTATTTTCTTAATTTCTTTTTTGCACCTATTGCAAACCAAACTTCAAAAATAAGATTGTTTTACTTTTTTTTTGGCTAAGTAAAAGAATGTACAATCTTTCTTTATTCTACAGTGAAACAAACATATAATATAATGCATACTTGGCACATATATTCCCTGGTTTGTAATACTAGTTCTTATTTTTTCTGAAACCCTTTGTTAAAATCTTTGACAATAGATAATTGGACTTGGCGATCTACAGTTACAATAAAAAAAACCCTTTAGGCATGATTTCCTTTCCTTTATGTGTGTGTTTGTATCTTAAAAAAACACACACACAAGCTCTAACATCAATTATTATGATTTGGGGCTAACAGAAACATATTCACGTTAACAAAAAAATAAAACATCTAGAAGAGATAACAATATTTAATGTAGTTCGACCAACTCTATGTCTATGTTCACGGGCAATGCCAACAAAAAATCACACACTATTAACAATATGAATCATAACGACATTAATCAACACTCACAAACTTCACCAGCATAAACTCACAAACTCAATGCCTCAATACACTAATAACTCTCTTTGCACTCACAAAACAAACAACTCTCAACATACAACCACCGGTGATCTTTCAACCCCAAAAATCCACCATTCAATCTTAGAAGAAACTCACTTATGTTCTTCTATGAGTTTTTCTACTCTCCCTGTGCAGGAGAAACCCTCGGACAAAAACCACCAAACTTCAATAATGAATACTTTTTTTTCATGAGAATTATCGTCTTCCAGTAAATTCTATTATTCTACCCTAAGAAAAAAACATTTCATTCTACTTCAGACACTCTTTAATAGCCTTTCATTTTTATTTTACCCCAAAAATGTAACATTTTTTTTGTTGTTGATGATATTTTTCTAGATAATTCCAACTAGGCCAATCCCAATCCCAATCCCATTTGAGATAGAAAACAAACTGGAAACATCCTTTTCCAAACCACCCCGCAATAATGTGGAAGAAGAACTAGAAGTTGATACAGGCCCATAATAGTTTTGTACTTTAGTAACTACGTCATATACTTGTCCATTCCTTTCTAAAATAATTAGTACATTTGCTTTTAAACTCCTATATATGCACGAGTGTCCCTATAATAATGAGCTCAAAAAACACAGTTAACCAAAACTAGTGCCCAGTCAAAACGGTGGTGGATAACCATGAAAACTGGGGTGATGGGAGTCTTTTTAACAAGTTCTTAATACAGGTCTTCTTTTTCTTTTGAAAGCTATCAAGGAAAAAGCAGAGAGAGAGAGAGAGAGAGAGAGAGAGAGAGAGAGAGGGGAGAGAAAGAGACAAAGTAAAGTACAGCTTATAGAATCAGAGAGATAGATAGATAGATGGATGGTTAGAAAGCAGGATGGAGAAATAAAGTTTGGGATTTTCTCTACTTTCTCATCAAGTTCTCTCTCTCTCTCTCTCTCTCTCTCTCTCTCTCACACAGAGCTTTCAAGAACGCCTTGAATAAAGCAAAAACAAACACAGACTCTCTCTCTCTTCTAAACACTGAAAAGGCCCTGTCACACAAAACCCTAGCCACGTTCTCTTCTGTTAACTTTATCCGAATTAAGCAGCTTGAGACGTAAAGTAAAGTAAAGGAAAATCAATCAGAGTCAAAGCATTATCTTCGCGCATGCAGATTGGCTCAGCGAGCCAGCATAGCATAGCAGCAGCAAAGCAATAGCAGTAGCAGAGAAAGCAGTACTGTGGACTCATTCATGTATATACACATTCATGCTCAGTCCTCTCAGTTCTCAAACTTCAAAGCAAAACCCAAAACCCATACCCAATCCTTTATTACTCCACCAGTATCTAACATGTGAATGCCAGACCAAATTCAATTTTGAACCCAAAAAACACATACAGTAAGAGAGAGAGAGAGAGAGAGAGAGAGACGAAAAAAAAGCTTGATTTTGACCCATGAAAGTCATCCACCATTAAAGAATGACAGAGTACTAACTCATGACTTTTTTTTTTCCACACAATGTGAATAGCTGAACCCAGTTCTTCTTCATCTTTTTTTTTTAATAAATAAAAAAACCCCATTATTTAAATTTCCCAAAATAGAAATAAAATATTAATTTTTTTATAAGGAAAAAAAAAACCCTAAACAGCTAAACTAAAAAACGCTAACATTAACATTAACATGAAATTTAAACAAAGAAGTTAATCCAGGGTCACAAACCCCGAATTCTTCAACAACAAAATAAAAGACTTTCTAAAATTCACAGTACCCAGAAATTTAAAAACCAAAAAAAAAAACGCTAAAATTAGTAAGGTGGTGGTGGTGGTGGTCTAGCAGTTGGAGCCCAAATCACATCGGAAGGCAAGTGGCAACTATACATAGCCATATTCCCGCACGACTCTCCTCCTCCCTGAGGCGGCGCCGCCGGGTGTTGCCCACTATCTCCACCTGAAACCGCCGCGTGAGGCGGCGAGTTTCCATCGTCCCTTATATCTTCCAGCTCAGGCGGGAGGCGGTGGTACGTGGGGTTGTTGAACGAGGCAGCTACGACGTACACAGTTCCGGCGGCGATTAAAGCTCCGGCGACGATTCCTCCGACGATCTGGCCCTGCGGGCCGGCGAGGGAGATGGTGAACCCGTTTGGGATTGGAGGAAACGACGCCGTTAGGAAGGTGGCGGAGACCGATAAGATGTCGAAGCGGCCGTGAAAAGTAACGGTGGCGCCGGGAGTGGTCGACGGCTGGCGTAACGTGACGTTGGCGACGGTTCCAGAAGCCGTTAAGACGCAGAGGCCGGTGTTTTTGCGGCGACAGAACTTCGAGATCGCCTCGACGACGTCGTTTCCGCCTGGGACTTCGAGAATGTACGGGCTCATGGCCGGTTCGGGCTCTCGGGTTATGATGACGGGCGGTTTGGGCTTGTTTTTGGAACCGGGCGGGCGGCCTCTGGGCCGCCGAACCACTTCGATTGAAGCTCCATCAGCGTCGTGTTTGGGCTTTAGGGCCAGAGTTTGGGTCGGTGTGGGCCCACCGCCACTGCTTCGGCTCTCATCGTCTTCGGAGTGTTGTTGTTGTTGTTGTTGTTGTTGTTGATGATGATGGTGATGATGATGCTGTTGGGTTTGGGAGTCGGTGGGGACTTGGTGGAAAGGGTGAGAAAATGGGTTTTGGAGATGTGGAGAAGAAGGGTGGTGAAGTTTTGAGAACATGTTTGAAGTGTTTTCGTTTTTTGGTTCTACATATTCACCTTTCATTGTTTTTGTGTTTTTTTTTTTTAAATATATGGATATTTGTATTGGGTTTATGATTGGTTTAGGAAACTAGAGGAATAGGATTTTTTTTTTGGTGAGTTTTGTAAATTGTAATAAAATATAGAGAAGAAACTAGAAGGCTAGTTTGGACTTGGAAGAAGGAGAGAGAGAGAGAGAGAGAGAGAGAGAGAGGGGGGGGGGGGGGGATTTGCCAAGACCAAGACTTTGAGAGAGATAGGCAGAGCAAGAAGATGGTAAGGTGGTGTTTGGATTTGTTTATAATAAATGGAGGATGAGGTTGATTTATGAGTGAGATAGAGAGAGAGAGAGAGGAGGTGGGTGAGCTTTGAAACCAAGTAAAGACTAATAGCGCCGCTGGTTGGAGGTGAAGTAGGGTCCACACTCCATACATCACATACAAGATTGAGAGAGGGAGAGAGAGAGAGAAATTGTCAATGAATAAGAAGAATTTGTGTAATGGTTAGCTCAACCTTACTTCTACATGGCCTTTCTTTTCATTTCTTCAAGTTTGAAAGAGAGGGACACATGGGAGGGAGAGAGGAGAGAGGAGAGGGTGAGTCTTTAATTAAGGCCCTTTCCGACCGAGTGGATTGACAATGACTTCTTTGATGTTATTTCTTTTGGGTTATGGGGGATGCCCTTAACTATTTCTACCCCTATCATCACTTTCATCTATTTTTCTCATTTTTTTCCCCTCAATCACTACTTCAATTTTGAATTTGAAATTGAAAATGACACAACATTTTTCACATTTACTTATTTTTATGTTGCGTTTGAAATAACATTGTTAATTTTCATTTAGATTTATCATTGATATAATTTTAATTACATATAAATTACAATAAATTATATTAAAATTGTGAAAAAATATTGTGTCTGTAGTATTATTGTTTTTTGAATGATTGGCCCAACTCGTATATTTCAATTTTCTTTTAGCTCACTTACTTTGACGAGAAGGTTTCACATAATTCATGTGCCTAAATTGGGGTTTTAAGGAGGACTTTTTCCAAAGCCTTGATCAAAACTCAAAAGGGTTCAAACCGTGTCATCATTTTGCTTAGGCAACACATTTTGATTTGTGCTTATAAAGTCAGAAAGATTGGTGTACTTTTCCCTATTTTGGACCAATAAAAATGTGTAAAGTTAATATCTATGTGGTCCCATACACATCTAATTAGCACACCATGGTGAATTTATAATGTATAATGAGTGTTTGGAAAGTATATTTGTGGTGCCCTACAAGTATAGGATCATTTCTATTTAAAATAGATTTATTTTAATTCTAATATATATATATATATATATTCATTTATTAGTTCAAATTAAATATTATAAATCTAGTAGTTCATTTAATATTACGCCATTTAAAATTTTAAATAATGTGTTTTCTATATATTATGAGATTTAAGAAATAAAATCTCAGACATAAATTAGTCTTTCTCTAATTTAAAATGGAGAGGATCGTGTTTCATCATATAATTAAAAAGTATTCATTATGCACGTTAGCCAATAAACCATATATGAGTGGTGCATTTTTTGTTATTTGTATTACCTACATTTTTTATAAGCAATATCTCTCAGGAAAAGAAAATGTAATTTGAATACATTTATACCCAAAAAGATTAAAAGAAAGAAGAAAGAGAAAAAAGATTACTTGTTGATCTTATGTTCAAATTAATGGAAATTGAATTACCAAGTATTTATGACATGATTAATTGGATATAAAATGAACAGGGCATGTTAAAATTTGGAAATATGCCCAAAATTGGACGCGTGTCTAAATCCCATATATTGAATCTTATTTTTAGCTAAATGCATATACAGGAGATTTTAGATTTAAAGCAATGGACCTAATGGTGCCTTTACTTTGGAGTAAAACTTTAACATTTTGGATAGACCGAAAGAGTAAGGCTATCAAAAGCATGTGAAATTCTAAACCAATGTAGGGATAAACAATGATCAAATGGTCTGTGTAACAGTAATACTATTGTAACCTAGCATCTCTCACTCTTGAGATCTGTTGATGTTGAGGAATATGAGTATAAATCGAAAGATAATGTGACTATGTCTATGAGGAGTGTATTAAATATTATATTTAAGATGATACTTGCACCCATTCCAAAGAGATAGCTAGATTATGAAGAGTTCACCTTCAGGATATAATACAGCCACCAACTGCAAAACTACAATTATGAAATTTCTGTTTGAGGTAAATGAAATTGTGTATTTGCCATAATGATTCTTAACTCGAATTGGGACATTTCTAAACATCATGAATTTAGAGATTAACTCATAACCTTTCAAAAACAATTACAAAAAATAAAAAAAGTTATTTTTAGTTCATAAATCGATAAGTTATTTCTATATCATAAGATAACTTTTATGGGTTATGATCCAATATATCCCAACATATTTCAATAAAATAAAATTTCATGAGTTATGGTCCAATATATCTCAACATATGTTAATAAAATAAAAAGGCACTATCGGACATCTTCATCACACATTGCAAGTGTCTGATCCCGAGTGCCGTCTACACCCTTTTTGTTGGCATGTTTTAAATCATATGTCCATAAATTCTCTCAATTTATTGGTTTATTTATTAGTGTTTGTGTTACTTTAAATGGCCAATTTGGTACATGCACTTAAATAACAGTTTTTAGTTTTTAAACAACATTATACGTTTTTTACACACTTTTTCATTCACGTATTTTCAAAAAATACAAATAACGTTACTAGAACAACATTACCAAACGAACTTATGCCCACTAAATTTTTTTTGAACTTTCTATAAGAAAAGTCTTAAAACAGAAATTCACTTCCTTTGTTCCGTATCACCATCTACAATTTTTTCTTTTTTCTTTTTTGTTTCTTTTTTTTTTTCTTTTTTTTCTTTTTTGTCTCTGTTGATGGAGAAGGAATGACCAACAAATGAAGCTTACCACACAAGGAACGATGATAATGGTAATAGAATGGTGCTACTGCTACTGAACAGTAACACCCGCTCATTGGTTCTTTTTCTTTTTCTTTTTTATACATGTACCTTCTATGAGAAACTTGTGCACACCAAAATAGATTAAGATCATGAATTGTTTTTAATGACTGAGATTGGGAATTTGGGAGTTGAAAAATCAACTTTCAATCTCAACCTTTAAATAAATAAATAAATGTAAAAAAGTAAAAATATTAAAAATTAAAAAGTGAGAATGGTAAAAAAAAAAAATTGCGAGAAGGGAAGGGGATAATTGCACTTGGTAGTATTGCACTGGATCCTAATCTCACCAAACTAATGAAATTACCATAAGGTTTAGAAATCGGACAAATCGAACAGTCTAAGTAATCGAGCATTTTTTTTTTGTTGGTTGAAGAGCATCTATTTTTTTAGACTCTTAGGTAGTTTTCCTTTAATCTCTTTTTACCCTTTCTACTTTTATGGTTGGATCAAGATTCTTCACGATAACATTTTGGTGGCATATATCATGTAAAAAGTGCTTCAAGCATGACAAGATTTTAGATATAGACTATGCATGGTTTTTCTTAGTAATGCTTTGCTCACAAGCATTGGATTGTTTTCTGCGTGGCTTGGGCTCAAAGCATAATTACCCTTTTTTGCAGCAAAATTGGAATATAGAACTTGGAAATAGGGTCACAAAGTGAAAACTTGCGCAAAATGGAAAGAGTATCATAAAAAAGAGAAAGCGTAAAAGAGTGTAACTGTAACATCAAACCCTTAAATTAAAGTAACGTAGATATATATATATATATATATATATATATGAATTGAATTTGTAGAATTCGTGCTAAAGAGTATGATTTTACATAGTAGTGATGCCCCTCTTTAGAGAATAATTTGTATCTTAGATTCGTAATCCTTATCCTTCTGTCTTAATTTTTACAATCTACATAACAAGCAGAAGCTTCTTGAAAAAAAAAATTAATTAAAAAAAAAACAGTAGAAACTTCAAAGTCATTTAGTCCAACATCATGTTTTATAGGAAAAAGTTACCATATTGTTTGTAAATGAAATCAAGTTTGAGAATTTTTCATTGGTTAAGTTTATTTTTAGTTAAAAAAAATGTATAATTTTTTAAACCATTAATTTATGAGTCTGAATTTGATAAAGACGTGGTGTAAAACTCATGTTTTACATTATTTAATAAGAGATTGTCACATTTATTTTTTACTTAAAACTCAATACATTCCACCACACCTAATAACATCTCAATAAACTTCCAATTTAGCTAGATTTTCAAATGGGTATTAAAATTTACTGGGTGTGGTTATATTTATTTTTTAATATGTAAAAAAATGATGTGGCATGTTGGGATTGAAGGGTGTAAAACTTAAGTTTTACACCACATTTTTATAGAATTTTAAACTCTTAATTTATATAAATGTAATTTTTTTTTTTTTTTTTGGATGCAAAACTATAAAACAAAACAACTTTACAAAATAAACTTTTTGATACACACAATAATAAATGGCTTAAGTTCTACATTAATTGCAAGTTGGTTTCCTCTAGTCATTGCATATTTGACACTTGACAAATCCATGTCAAAACAAGATAGCCACCTTCCAATTGTTGAATAACCTTTTTTGATAACAAACCCACCAATAGTTGAAAAATCTAGAGATTGGCTTCCATTCTTTCATACTGGTGTAGAACTGTATATCTTTTGCGTCTTTTTTTTTTCCTTTTTAATATCTAAACAAATCATACTTTAATGACTGCTTTTCTTGTCAATTATTTGAGGAGCTTGACTCAATTGATTTGTGACTCGTAATATTATATCTGGTTATTCTTACTTGATGTGAAATTCCATCACATTCATGACAAATTAACTTCAACGCTAAGAGAGATAGAGAGAAAGAGCTGCTCGATAAAAAATGCAGATGTCTATAAGTAAAAATATAAAAGATTTCTGATCTCATAACTAGATCACAGAACCTTTGTTCATCAAAAAAAGAAAGAAAGATCACAGAACCTTTTAATTATGTATTATTTTTGCTAGTGGCTGTGTCAATTTTTTTTTTTTCTTCATAGTGCCGGCTAACCTTATATTTATTAATAATGTTATAAATGCAATAAATCTTAAATAAAATGATGCAAATATCACTTTTAGTGGGATCGCCTATTGATATCATTTTTAGCTGTGAAGTTGAAAAATGTGCTTAATTAGAATTTTTTGATTATGTAATGCACAATCAAATATTCTTATCTCTAATCCTCTTAAATCATGCAAATTCATTGGTGGGAGAATTGGGGCACTTCCTCCTTTTTAAAGAGTGCCCCAATTCCGCTCCCTCCTAACAACACTCTTATTATGTTTAGTTTGAAGGAAAAGGAAAGGAAAGATCGTGGGAGTGCCCATCTCGCATCCATCCTACATGTACAAAGATAAGATAGGGTGCATTTATCTTAGGTTAAGTATAAGAAAGTATTAGACATGAATCGAATCCACTTCTGGAAACAGCTGTATTTGAAAAGATTGCGATGCTAAAGTAATTAATCCATAAATGACTTTTTTTGTGTGATTTTATCGTGGCTTAAGTCATTTTGGAAAAAAAAATATAAAATAATTAAGCATAAGTAATTGATAGCACTGTTTTTTTTTAATAGCCACTATTAATGGTAAATTTAGCAGTCGCAGTTGAACTTTAATTTCTTCCGTAATTTTGTGCATGTTTTGGTTTCATAGGGCCCATGAGTTGCTTGATTGAGTACTCTTCGTTCTTCTTTTTGGGCCATGTCCTCTTCGTCCTTCAAAGGCATCAATTTGGTGACAATGAATTTCAATCCTCAATTGGAAACTTGTTATAGAAGAAGCTGTTTTATTGCAGCCTTTTATTAAAGTGATGCTTTGAAATTTGAATGCCTATATATTTCCCAACTAATTTTATAAAGAAGTGAACCAACCTTAGGTCCTATTGGGTTATTTTTCTTCCATTAGGTCCTATGGGTTAGTCATCCCCTATGCTATGATATGCCTATATATATAAATCATATTCTCGCCCTTTGGCACCCTTGTTATGTTCCATTCTGATTTGCACCATTGCTTTTATACTTTGAACTTTGAAGTACTCACCCATATTCTATGGAAATCAACAATTTTTTACTATCAAATGGGAATGATCTTTATATATTTAACTATGCTTATAACTAAAGTAGGTAGTGAATTCTCTTTTCCAGGTATACTTGCATAACTAAATTTAGTAATTGTGCTTAAATGAAAGTTTTCTACAAAAAAAGAAAAAGAAAAAAAAAGAAACATAAAATACATACACAATTAAACTTTTAAAGAAGATAATTTAAACATTAATTCATAATAAACCTCCATCATAGAAATTTTAATTTTTTAAAATATACTTACTAGTTGTTGAATTAGCTATGAACATTATTCTGGCTGTTTAACCGACAACAACATCTCTCAAAGTCGACATCCAAATCAGTTCTCATAACTATGATAAATTGATAATACATATAATCTTTGTCATAGTAATTAAGGTGTTCTTTTTAGTTATTTGGTGGGATTGATTAATGTTCCCCAGCGTATCAAGAATCATCAACTTAATTCAGTTATACTCTTCAACATATTTTATTTGCTAAAATCATCTAATTCTACTGTGTAGGATTAGCATCATGCCTCAACCCTAACCCAATATGTGTGTGGGTCTTTGATTTAAGATAAGTCTAATTAGAAGGTTATTTAATTTATGGTTGGGTTTAAGTTATATATAGTGAAACTTTTATCGATTTTATATCATTCAATAAATTTTTATTAGATGTGTTTTTTGACTATTTTACTGTGGAATTTCATTTTCTTCTTATGCTCCACATAGATGCAAAATATAAAGACAACCATAGATTAACAATGATCTCATCTATAAAAATCTTAACACGTACACACTAATTTTGTGCCAATAAAATATCCATATAATGTTGATTTCTTTAAACTTTACATATTAGTATTACATTGTTTGTTCAAAATCCGTACACGAAATAAAGGGTAATTCAACTATGACAATTATAAAGTATATAAATATTAATCAAGAAGTTTCTCCAAACTAAAGCATTCATCTACCTTTTTGCTCAAACGAAAGCATTCATGCATCTACCTTGGCCTACACTTGTGGCCATTAAAAAGTAGAAAATGTTACGTTGTATTGACCAGTACGCAGTATCATTGTTTATTCTCTCTTTAAACAATGTGCTCTTCAAGTTTCCCTCTTATTAGGGGTCTGTTTAAACACCGCTTATTTTGCTGAAAACTGAAAACTTATTATTGAAAACATTGTTTGTTCAAAATCCGTACACGAAATAAAGGGTAATTCAACTATGACAATTATAAAGTATATAAATATTAATCAAGAAGTTTCTCCAAACTAAAGCATTCATCTACCTTTTTGCTCAAACGAAAGCATTCATGCATCTACCTTGGCCTACACTTGTTGGCCATTAAAAAGTAGAAAATGTTACGTTGTATTGACCAGTACGCAGTATCATTGTTTATCCTCTCATTAAACAATGTGCTCTTCAAGTTTCCCTCTTATTAGGGGTCTGTTTAAACACCGCTTATTTTACTGAAAACTGAAAACTTATTATTGAAAACACTGTAACAAAATAATTTTTTAAAGACAAAACACTAGCAAAACTCATGGCTGTGTTTTTCAGTTCTTAGTGGTCCGTGAATAGTACCCATGAGACCCACTAAAAAAAGGCAAAATGCAGGTTCATCTGCTCGCAAACGCACACTAAACAACGTGGTTTTCAAGAGGATTTTAACTAGTAATTTACAATTCTATTCTATACCCATGGAAGAGTAGCCGTCTCAATTGTCAAACGCAACGTTCCCGTCAAGAGGGAGACGGTATCTTAAGTCTCATATGTTGGTTGCATACAAAACTTTCACATCAAGAGACCTCCATATTTGACATTTTTTGTAAGCCGAGTGTCTTTGAACCATCAAACGAAATTACAAGAAAAATAAAGGGAGATAATTGCTGTGTCTAATATGGGTGTATATATATATAATATATTAGTGTATTAAAGCAGCGCATTTTCTTGACATTTTGATTAATTTATATACTCATATGTTGGTTGCATACAAAACTTTCACATCAAGAGACCTCCATATTTGACATTTTTTGTAAGCCGAGTGTCTTTGACCCATTAAACGAAATTACAAGAAAAATAAAGGGAGATAATTGCTGTGTCTAATATGTGTGTATATATATATATATAATATATTAGTGTATTAAAGCAGCGTATTTTCTTGACATTTTGATTAATTTATATACTCACTCCATCCATGGACCATGGCGGACGACAGCAGTTTTAACCGTTTTATTAAGTGTCCCTTTTTAGACAAGGACGATGTCCCAGGTTTTCAAAAAGGGAACTATTTTTGTACATTGCAAACCATTTTGGTGTTTATGATTCCATTTCAAACGAACAACATTAACGTTTAAAAGTAAAACACAACTAAATAATTTTAAGTCTGAGGAATGCTCAGAAACGTGCTAACTGCTAAGCCATTGCCAAAGATATCCATTAGCTCGCTCGTGTACGGAAATAGTAGATATTATGAGTTCTAATTTCTAACCAAGGAAATGAGAGAGAATAATTAGGAAAAGAAATTTTGAGTTTGCATTTTCTCTCACTTCTCAGTTCTCAAACATCTTTGAGTAATGTTATATATACATCACTCTTAACATTAGTTGAGTTTAGTTTTAATTGGTTCTCATTTGGATCCTCTACTATTATCACATTTTTACCTATTAATAGCCACCCTTCATTCAGTTATTTTGTATTTTAAGTTAGTCACTTAGCAAATCGAGGTCATTTTTGCCTATTGCTAGGTTCTCAATAGCAAATCTTAACATGAAAATTGATACTGGATAAAAACTATAATTCTGTTCGATTCTCTGGTCAACTGATGAAACTAAGCCACAACAATATATATATGATTGAAACAGAACAGATATTACACCTCTTTGAGAGAAGCAGCCACTATTACAAGAAAACGCACATATAAATTCAAAAAAGAAAAGATATTACACATCCCCTATATAAAATCTACCACAATTACAAGAAAACACATGGAATTTCCACACACAAAGAAAACACACTGCGGGTAATACTAACACCAATGCTGCACAAATTACCCAGATGGATCCGCATATACTAGATTTAATAAGATGTGATTTTGAATGCCAAGCATGGAAACTCAAGGACTAGAAGTTGAGTGGGGTAGGGTAAAGAAGAAACGGGTATGTCCTTTGGAAGGCTTGGGAATGGGATTGTAGGCAATGTTGGTTTTGGCAGATCTGGGAGATGGGGGCAAAGGTGGCAATTCAGGCAGTTTAGGCAATGGAGGCAGTTCAGGCTTTGCCACATGAGGCAGTCGGAAACTCAGGTTTAGGCAAGTTTGGCAGTGTAGGAAGAGGCGGGAGTTCAGGCTTAGGAAGCACGGGAACCTCAGGCAGTGTTGTTTCTGCAAGGAAGCGGGAGGCAAGAACTTCACTGCCACTTATTAGCAGCATTGCAAAGAATAGAATGCACATTTTCTTGGGACAATTCATGTCTGGATTACAATCTTTGATTGGCAATTCAAAAGAAAGTTAGGCTTCCTATGAGAATGGTTTGCAAGCAAAGTTTGACAGTGTTTTATAGAGGGCGATAAACAGGGATGTATGGAATGGCTGTCTACTGTTGGTTGAACCACTTATCCATGGCACAATTATCAAACTGCTTGGTAGATGGGCTCGCCAGATATAGCAGAACTCTATCATGGAAGTCATTGGAAATTCATCTGTTTGTTCTTAGCTTCATAGCCTTCATTATACTACTACCACCTGGCAGTAGGCAAACTGATTGATTGGACCCCAACTCCTCCATTATCACGCGTCTTAGTGGCCAAGGGCTCAGAATCATTACATTTAATGTATCACATTCCATTCTTAAAAAATGTCCAGACACTTATTTAAATGTTGTATGTTTAACAAACAATGCTAACTAGAGAGACAAGAACCCAATCTAGATAAAAAGCAACTAGCACAAGAATCAAATGCAAAAAACATGAATACAACTTTGATGTATAATTCAACTAGAATGATAAGCTAGCAACAAAAGTGGGGGCAACTATGGTCATGTCCAGGTAGGGAAGCCATTTTGATCGCCCTCTCTTTTAACCCCTTTTTTTTTTTTTTTTTTTTTTTTTTTGGTTATAAAAAAATGGTGGCAACAGGAAGTTTTAACCGCATCATATACGAGCAACATACGAATTGGCCTGAGTAACATATCTCACCCACCTATATGGATTAGAAGTTCCGGATTTCTTTGCTATCTGCAAGTATTTCACCTGCACCAAAAACATGTAAGACTTGAGCATCTACAAAGGCACTCAAAAGGAAATAGAATTTAGCTTACTAAACCAGAAAACACATCTATTGCACAATAAAATTATCATTCAGTTGGTTCCAACAATAATTACAGCCACAAAATTGCATGGTATAAACCCTCCTTGTTAACCACACACAAGAAAACTATAAGCATTAAAACAGGACCAAGCAATGCCCGATCTAACAGGCCGCAGTTTACTGGACTTTGTAACTTTTCCCAGGGGGAAGGTAGGGTGTTCGAGGGGTAAGAACCACAAGACTCTAGAGTATTCTGGCCATAAAAATACCAGCCTTACTTATGATCTGACCTAGTTCAGATCAAGTATTTAAATCATTATAAACAAGCTTTTGTTTTGACCCATGTCACATTAGGCATTACTGCTGATTAGACTAGCAGCCTGATCTGACCCACACAACACATGCTCAGAAATAGCAAACAGGACCAAATCATAACAGCAAACAGTTCAATTGAACGTTCAAACTAATGACGGTAGAACAAAACAAATTAATATCAGAGCTTACAAATTACAATCCATCTCATGGGTTAAATGTGTGGGTACAATATGGTTAAGTTCCCAGCAATGAGCATATTATAACCAATGAGCAAAATCAGGACTTGGCTTTACCTGAAGCCTGGAAGCATTATACATTGGTATTGTGAAAGTCATGCTAACTGGCCCAGATTCTTTTGTAATATTTCCTGTCATGAGCAATAAATGTTGCACACATAAGGAAATACATCAATCACAATGAATTAGTAAGAAATTAAACACAATTACTGGGATCATCAACTATGATACTTATATTACGACTGATCATAGCTGATTGATAAATCATACCATGTGATTCCGGAGAAAATGTTAGCTTTGCACGCAGAGTATGTTCAGATCCACCAACAATCTGTTGTGTAGGACATGCATTAGTAACTTTAATCTATCTTTTTTAAAAAAATTTTGGCACAAGGAAACATAATAAAATTGGCTATGGAGCTTTATTTTATTATTTTAAACAATTCGATGGTTATAACAAAGGGGGAGGGGGGAATTGGCTATTAACCAAAACAAACAGCCATGAGAGTATTAATAAGAGATCATTGCCTTCTTTAGACCCCATTCAAGTCTCCTATTTGCTTCCTTGAAATTTGTTGTCTGTCCAATTGCTCCAGGTTCCAACTCAAAACTAGCTCTGAAAAAACATCAATTGATAATCTAATGAGCGAACATTGAATACTGTAATACAATGTGCTCTGTCCAACAGCGTGGCCTGTGTGTTGACTCTTTATTTTTAAAAAATAAAATAAAAATGATGAAGAACCATCTCATAACTAATAACAAGCTTCTATCTCCATCCGCATGAACATAACAGGTCAAACTTTCTTTAACATAGCATTACTTTTCCACTTTAGTCTATTCAGAATCCATAACCGATCATAAAACTTTGTATTACTTTTCTGATTAATTACATTCACTAGAAGGTAAGCAAATTTATGCGGTTCATGGATAAATTTCTACTGCAAAATTGGTAAATCAAGGACCTCAGCTCTGAAGCATCAAATAGCATCACAAACTTTTGCTGACCTTATCAAATAATAGACAGATGGTATAGAATAATACCTCGTAGTATATTTTGGTAGTGGCATCTGAACCATAATTGTGTTTGCAGTAATGCTTGAGGAAAACTCCGCACGTACTTTAATAATTACTTCAGCCTACAATTGTAACTCTTAAGATGTTTGTACCAGAGTTAAAGGATAAAGATTTTACTATAACATCAGCATTTGCTTGGTGACCTTTCAATATAACTGAAAGGTATTATTATGTTCAGTCACATGTTAAAATTAAAAATCATATAAAGCCAGGAGGAAAATAAAAAATTGATATGATGACATATGGCAAAGGCACCCATTTTATTACATACGAATAGTTCTTTATAAAAATTACATTTTCAACCCTATAATTTAGAGGGAGTAACATATTCAACCCTATAGTTTTAAAAATAACAAATTAAACCCTGAAATTTCAAAACATAATAAATTAAATCTTGAGGTTCCAAAAAGTAATCCTATAGTTTCAAAAGGTAACTTATTACTTATCCAATTAGGTTTAATACCTACAGCCCCTAAATTATAGGGTTTAAATGAAACTTACACTAGCTCTTATTAACATTTCCAATGATAGTTCAAACTTAATTATAAACAAGGACAGTATTGACCTTAAGGGCTCCTGTTTCTTCAATCAAAGTGTTTACACGAAAAGGAGGTTTGAACTCCTGAGTCAATCGATAGTTCATGACTGTAAATTCACCATCTGGTGGTACCTGATAGAATTAACATGATTAAGCACCAGTTTAGACAACATGAACAAATAAATAAGTTTTTTTTTTTTTTTAATTTAAAAAATTTTCCAAGCTAATTTATCTTGATTTCACTCACCAAGCTCAAAGTTTTGTCCATTTCGAAACTATCTAGATGTACAGATTCATGAAAATTACAATCATCCAATATCACTGCTCCAGTCCCAGATGAACTCCTGTAATCTATCATGGAAAGCAGCAGAAACAAATGTAATGGTAAAAGTAAGATTTAAAAGTATAACGAATCCCTGGTAACATTTATTTGGAAAATGGATACAAGGCATCATTACCAGCGACAGTAACCAGATATTTCATACTATAAGTCTATAACAAACAAAAAGCTTTAAAAAAATAGTTAATTAATTAAAAAAAAATTTAAAGGAAGAAGGTAACCTCATAGAACAAAAATATATATCACCATGGACAATTTTAAGAATAAACAGCATTACACCTTTAAAAATATTATCTTAAACAACATTACTGGAAATATAGCTTTTAAACTTGAAAGTTTTACATGTTGATGCAAGTGAACAAATTGAGAGCATCACAATCATAATGGAAAAGTCAATTTTTAGAATTATTGTATCAGATATGCTGCCGGTAAAAACCAAAGAAACATACCAAATACTGATCTCCCTCCTCTTCCTATAGTCAGGTCATCATTAAGAGCTAATCGTATTTCTGGATTGCCAGTGAGATAGCTTTTCATTTGAATGGTACCATCTATCTCAGAAGTCAGTATATATCCCTGTTTAAACAACTTTATACTGATTAACAATGGTTTAAGTAGTGATGAACTAAGAAACATATAACCAATAAAAGAATGAATGTAATAAATAAGACTATCTAGAAAAAGATCACCAAAATGAGACGTATGAAAAAGGAAGATTATCATAAATTTAATGTACTATGAAGAAATTTTTCAAAGAGAGATCAACCTTGAGTTTAGATCCACATGATGCATCCAACAAATTGATAGTACAGTCCACACAAAATTATTGGTTTAATTACACATTTGGTTCTCAACCTTTGCCCCATGTTTCAAAATGATCCCTAACCTTTCAAATGATACAATTTAGGTCTAACCTTTTAAACGTGTTTCAAAAGGTCCCTTCTGTCAATTAGTTGATATGAAAGTCTGACATGGTAAACAGAAACACTTAAATCACGCTTTGATGCTGACATGGATCCCAGGTGACAGTTGAAAAAAATCAGCTGCTGAAAAAAAACCTGTGCGTAGAGGAACCAATTTTGGGGATTTCACATTTGAAGTATTGGATTTCCACTTGGAAGCCCCGTGAGGAAGGCTCTGAGGATGACTAAGCTTGATCCTCAAGATGATTGGCTTCCAATCACTGAGTCAAGTTTTGAATTTGAAGCCAGGTAGCACCAGGGGTTGTTGTGGTCAGGAAAGACAATGGTGGGCAGGTCAAGTTTTTGGGTCCATCTGGGAGAGTACTAAATAGTGTTGTTGTTAAGGTGAGAGCAAGTTTGGACTTAGCCGCTCCTCTCTGTGTGATGCCTCGTCATCACTCTCATCCATCATAACTTCTCTTGATCCCTTCCATGTGGGTTCTTTTTGTTTCATTCAAAATCAAAAGGCTCCAAATTTTCACTTTCTCTAAATAAGAATTTAATGCCCACTCACTTGGTTTGAGTTCATGACTATTGACTACAGTGAGCTCGAAATGAATTCCTTATTTCCTCCAAATGGGATTTTAGAATTTAGATCTAAAATTGGTCAAATAATTAGGGTGCCTTGTTAGAGGTCAGTTGCTGGGGGATAAAATTTCTTTCCTCTGTGGGTGTGTGTCAAGGATTGGAAATGGTAGGGAAACCACTTCCATTCCTCATAAAGAACAGGGTTAAGAAATGCCCCAAAGAAGAGATTTCCTGAAATCCCTCTTTGTTGACGTCTATATGTTGAGCTAGGGATTTAAGATGTGAAATCCCCAAATTCTGCTCTTCACATGCATAGCACATGTTCTCTTTAACAAGCTGCTGTTTTTAAAAAAAAAATTAAAATAAAATAAAAACTGCCACTTGGCTCCTTGTCGACATCAGTGCTTGATTTAGTGCTTCTGTTTGCCATGTTAGACTTTTCCATCCGCCAACCGATGGCGATGACCTTTTTGACATAACTTTAAAAGGTTAAGGACTAAACTAAAACATTTGAAATGATAGGGACCATTCTGAAACATGGGACAAAGGTTGAGAACCAAATGTGTAAACACCATATTATCATTATTATTATTATTATTATTATTTGATAAGTGCAATATACTGAATACATAAAATTATAGAACTAAAAGTGAGCTCACAACAGATTGCTTAAGTTTTAATTAAGTAATGAACTGAGCAGTGAGGAACCAAAAAAAGAAGAGAAGGGGGGGGGGGGGGGGGGGGGGGGGGGGGCACAAAAACAAAAAAACAACATCAATCTTTAGACAAAACCATCAACAAAGACATTTATTGACATGACACAAGCAATATAGGATTGATATTATGAACTTAAAATTGATTATAAAAGAATAAAGCAGATAGCTGTCATGGTTATCTTTAAATAGGAAAAAAACTGTATATTAAGTGCACACAATGCTTGTGGGCAATGCCTTTTTTTTTAATGCATAAATTTTCCCTTGAGACTAAATAAGATTAAGAAATATACAATAGATAACATGACATAGTAAAATAAAAAGCAAATGGTTAGAAGATGGAGGCTAATGAGAAAGAAGATAGAAGATGCAATTATCACTGCTTAGCTATAAAGAAAGCTGAGGAATTTCTCATGAAGATCACAAAGAAAGGACGAGTGATTGAGAAGGAGAGATGAGGTTTGAAAGTACTTACCCCCTAAACAGGTATATTCCGGAATATGTGTGGTGGTATGGTAGTTCTTTAGAATTCTGTGTGTTCAATTCCATGTAGTCTTTTTGATAATTTGATAGATTTTTTTTTTTTTTATAAGTAAAGAAAATTTTATTCAAATACATAATAATGAGTCACTCAAGTATACAAGAAGTATACAGCAGGGGACCAAAATAATCAAATACATAAATTACAAGCATCCATCAAATCATAGACTGAAAAAATAGAATGACTTCCTATGATAGACACCCAGTCCAATAGACTTATAAAGAAGAAAAGTTTTAAATCAACTATAGTCCTTTCAGAATCTTCAAAACTTTCTCTCTCGCCAAATGCATCACATCAAACAAAGAGGGACAGCCATCCAAATAACACCATTACGATGATGACCAAAATTTCCTTGCCAACATGCAAGGAGCTCAACCATAGTCTTTGGCACCGCCCAATAGATACCAAACAAGGTGAACACCATAGACCACAACTCATAAACAATAGGACAATGTAGTAAAAGATGGTCTACCAATTCTCCATTACTTTGGCACATACAACACCAATCTAGAATCAACACCTTCTTCTTACGTAAATTATCAATAGTCAAGATAGTTCCTAAAGCTGCAGTCCAAACAAAAAACGTCACTCTGGAAGGAACCTTTTGCTTCCAAACACTTCTCAAAGGGAAGGACTGAGTACATACACCCAACAAAGCCTGATAATAACTACTTACCTCAAAGCCCTTGCTCTTAGCAGGTGTCCAACACATCTTATCCTCACCAATACCTCTCAATAAGACTCCACATATAACATCCCAAAAAACAAACAAAGAATCTGATTCCCTATCATGAATTTCTCACAAAAATTCCAAGTCCCAAAAAAGAACCCCGTTAGGAAACTGCACGAGATCAGCTACATAAGCCTCCTTATCATTACTGATTTTGAATAAATCTGGAAAACACATACTCAAAGGATTATCCCCACACCAGACATCATGCCAAAATTTCACTCTAGTCCCATCTCCAATTAGCCACATAAGCCTTCTTGATAATTTGATAGATACAACAGGAAAGGGGGATTTGAATCCTGGATGTCTTGGAAATACCAGTAGATGCCAACTAATTGAGCTACAAGGCTCTTGGCTTCAATTTCATGTAGTCTTTTCCAATAAATAATTTATTTACTTTATCATAACCAAAAAAATGCAGTGGTATGGTAGTGGATTGGCTGTTTTTTGTGTAGAATTATCACATGTAGAATTTTTAGCTATCAATTATGAAGATTAGGGGCCTTGTGAGGAATTGCTACTGTTTTTTGTTTTTCTATTATTTTTTATTTATTTATTTTTATAAGAAACACAGATTTACCTTGGATTTGCCAAAATAGAATAAAATTGATGAAAGGCATATGATATATGTACAACATGAGCATCTGTAGGATGGAGATGGTCAATCATAGAGGCTAAGCTAGTTCCATTTCTACACTGAAGAAGCAAGTTAACTACACAAAGATAAAGACTCTTAGAATTCAATGGATCATGTGTAACGTTGCACTCTTTTAAATGCTGATTTAGTGTCAGTTTCTAGGCATAACTATTGAGACACAGAATTCACACCCCCTTACCCCCCGGGCCAAAAAAAAAAATCGATAATTGTGGGAGAGGGGATTTGAACTCTAGACGGCTCCATTGAAAACATCAGGAGGTGCGAGTTGAGCTACAAGGCTCTTAGCATCAAAGGATTCTGTTTTTATCTCGTTACCATTAAAAATATGTACAGGGGCTTGATTCTAACTTATTATGTAGTGCCACTAAACATAGTTAACTTCCTTCACCTGTCACTTATTAGGTAGATAATGTAAAAATTATACCACATGTGACAACACTGAAATTGGAATAATCACCGATATTAGAGTGAAATGAAGACAGAAGTACGCACACTTGAGCTAAAGGTGATGCTGATTTTCTCAATTAGATCGACAAAAATCTCCTCCCTCCTCCTACCCGTAGGGTCATTTGCTACAACAGATTTTGTGACAGCTGTTCCTGGCATTCTTTTCGTCCCTTGCTGCAGACATCCATATATCAGGAATCAATAGGAAGAGACGTGCAAGAAGAAAAAAACAGACACCATTTAAAGTCCCATTATTGGAGAAGTAAATTAATCAGATGACATCATACCATAAAAAGGGCAGAATATTGCAAACGTGCATCTTCAACCACTATTGGCTCATTAAAAACATAAGACTTCAACATTTCGGTGGATGTTGTTTGTACATAACCAAAATCCTGGCAGTGAAATACAATCCAACATGTTTCAGAAAGTGCGATCAATAAATAAAATCAAGCAGGTTCAATGAAGTGTCAAAACTTATTTACTGCAGAATGGAGATCTATAACACATCTAAAACAGAAAGAAAGCCACAATTATGCTCCATCAGAAACTCAATTTGATTTTTATATGTGCTATACTTTGATGCAAAACTCCAAATTGAATAATTTTCTCACAAGAATTACTCATACAAATCACGTTCAGATCTATTGCTTACAATTGTTATGCAGAATTTACAACAAGAAGAACAATAAACCAAGCCTTAGTACCAAAATTTTGGGTGGCTATAGATCCTCAACAGACTAATCGAGATCGGCCAAATGTATTATTAGGAAGAATATATAAGGAAGAATGAACATTTTCAAATACAAGAATACTTTAAATATGCAGAATGCTCAAAATTCCTAAACTCATACAGTAAGGATAATGAGATAGTCAGTTCTTCAACACTAAGCAAAGTAGATGATAAATTGACAATTAATTAGCAAGATCAAGTTACTACATTAGTAGAGCCAAAAAGAAAAGGAACGAAAATTTGGAGGGGACGGGGGAAGGAGATTTATACTTAGCATAGTTATCATAACTGAACTGAGGGTTGAACCGGCTGAAAGATTGGTTAACTAGTTCAACCAGTGGCTCAATGGTTGAACTATAGGCTTATTACTAATTAATTAATATATTATATAATTATATAAATTAACTAAATTCAAATAAAATTAGGTCATTCAAATATATTAAAATAAAAAACTATATCAATGACATAAATTTAGAAAATATAAAAATAAAAATAAATACATCAATTTATGTAAATATACCCAATCCTATAATCCAAAAGTCTACATATCAGATATCCCATAAAAGTTCAAAAATAAAAATTTTACCTTAAAAAAATTGGTACAGTCTTAATTTTTAAATTCAAGATTTTACCAAAATAGTAAATAAAAAATAATAATAATAATAAAAACAAAATAACTTTTTAGTAGAGAATGGAATGACAATTCACTGTTGCAAAAGGGAGAGAATACGTTTAAAAGGCTACAAGCTAGTTATTATGTTTGAGTAATTGACTTAAACACGCACAAAAAAGTCAAAAAGTAATTTTATTTTTGTCAGAAGTGTGATAACTTTTGCATCCTTTTTATGAATTTTTATTCAAAGCATTATGTCTTTTAGCCGCAGGTCACGGTATGACTGCTTGAGTGGTATTACACTCCATACCAGTCCAGAAAATATCACGGAACACGGGTATTACCGTTTAACTGGTGGTACAGTCCGGTATTAGTAACACGGTACATAGGCTTAATAAATATAAGACCAATGAATTGACTCAGCATGACAAGATGCTTACTATAACTTCATCAAGCAACTCGTACACAAGCACAAAATTTTTCCGCAATGATTCTTCATTCAGAATCCCAAGGTAATCTTTAATGACACGGGCAATCCTTTGTAAAAGCTCCAAGACGAGAGAGGGTGACACATTAACTCTTGTGGTTGCAACAAAAAACAATCCAACAACCTTCACATGGAAGTAGTTTACACCATCCAGATTCTACCAATGGAAAAGACACATTAGAAAGAAAAATCAGCACACTGCACCGTATAAATCATTAAAGTAAATAAATAATCTACACATCATATCAAAAACAGATAAGCAAATTTAACAAAACAATATCTGTGCAGGTGAAGTTTAATACTAATGAAATTATTGCAACTTCTGAATAATAATATTTGTTTCTTTTGGGCACGTTTTGGTGTTGTGACCAACTGGAGAGAACATGAGGACGGGGAAATCACATCCTAATATCAACTTTAAAGGGTGTAATGAAGAGTGTGAAGCCATTTTGCGCCTATTTTTGCTAGTAAAAATCATCCCTGTCACAATACAGCAGGATTTTGAAATTTTTCATATTGACACAGAGCTCTTGATATTTCTTGTATACTAAGTACTAACTTTAGTTCAAATGAGGGCCACTCTCCCCCCTTTTTAGGGAGGAGCGTAGAAATAAAGTTTTTTTTTTTTTTTTTTGATAGGTAAGGGTAGAAATAAAGATGAAAGAGTGGTAAGACGAAATGGTTAAGAGAAACCAAAGAGTAAATGCTTGCAATATCTTGAACCAATAATTCATAAAGATAAAGAGATCGAAAATGATTTGAATCATATTGAAACAGAGTAGGGCGGATGAAGCGAACAAGCAAATCAAGAGTATTGTGTGATAGCATACCTATAAAGTTAAAGGAAAGATTTTATAATATTGCTATAAGACCAACTACTAAAAGCCAGGCCATTAAGAAGAAATATGTTCATAAAATGAGTGTACCTCAAATGAGAATATTAAGATCGATACATGGAAATACATGCACAAATAAGATTTGAAATGAGGAAATTTGCATAAAGATAAGGGTGACCCCTACTGATGAAAAGATGAAAATGATACAGAGTTGTTTGAGATGGTTTGGTGCAGAGGAGAGTGATTAATACACTAGCAAGAAATATTGAGTTGATTCAAGCTGAGTGAACAAAAAAAGTAAAGGAAGCTTAAAATAACATTAGTAGAAACAGTAAAAAAAGTCGTGTCAATTTAAGAGGTAACATAGAGAATGATTTTGAATATAATAGAATGGGGGAGACGAATATATACAATTGACCCTGATTATTCTGTTGGGGATGTGCAGCCGAGGCTCAAAAAGTTTTGGAAATAAGGCTTTATTGTGGTTAGGGGTGGGGGGAGAAATTTCTTAAGTTAGTGCAGATGATTGAGTCCTCTACTTTGGTTTATCAATATCTCTCCCAGAAAAGGCAGATGTGATAATATAGTATTTATTTTTACCTTTAAAAAATTCTCAAGTATTCTAATCCAATAATAATTAATAAATAAAAAGTAATTACAATTAAGAAATTGAATTAATGTATCCCACTAAAAGGACTCAAATCCACATACCATCCTTTCAAGACTTCTAGCAAAAGTGAATTGGATAGGAAGCAGACAATTATTTTTGAACTTTCAATGCAAAGATGAAAATATCCAGAGAACAACACCAACAATGAGACATATGATTAAAAGATATAAACTTAAAAGAGCTAGATTGATTCATCTCTTCGAAAACATTTCCAGCACATTACAGTCCTTCCTTTCAGAGACTTCCAATGAAAATTTTACTGTAATAAACCAGACAGTTATTGTTGAACTCTCAATGTAAAAAATCTATGTACCCAGAAGACACTTCGTAAATTTTAGACCATTAACTATCAGAATGTTTTTAAGGACACATACAGGAACAGTAATGTGAAGTAATTGTGTGAATCTTTCACTTCATATAAATCAGCAGTTTGGCATCTAAGGAAACATATTGCCTGACATTCTTCAGTAAGATAATACCTACAAAGACAGGTGGTGCCTCCTCTTGCCCATCCTCTTTCCAAAACTTCACTTTACGGAAGAATATTTCTGTGCTTCCCTTTTGTATTTCACCGCGATCTGCAAGACAGATATCATATATTCTCAAATGCTAGGTTTCATTATTAAATAGCTAACGGCAAAACAGTATAACAGTACTTCTATATATCAGAAAATCTAAATGAACTAGATACTGACATTTTACAAGCACAAAGTTATCATAGAAATATCGTAAAATCAGAGAAGACCAACCTAGAAAAGTGCATCTGCTACGTAATGCTTCAGCTATGATGATAATATTACTGAGAGATCATGTTTAGGTTAATTTATCACCAATTTTCTATAACTACACAGTCATTCTTACTAAAATCAACATACATTAGGAACATTTTCTAAACGACCAAAGGGTGGAACATGAATAGATGGAATAGATTACTCGAAAAATAAATCAAACCCATATTTGTTACAAAACGATAAAAAGTACATACATCGCCGATATTATTTTAATATGTTAAGAGTATAGGTAATTGCACAAAGTTCCATTTCATGTTTGAATTCATAACCTCTTTTCTTTTTTTTTTTAAGTAGGGAGCCGTTCAAAAGAAGAGCCCTTTGGACTTGCTGCCAACCAGTAAAACCCCGGGTAATCCAAGGGCATCCACCCCTGATCGGCTAAGAGTATAGCGTTTAGACCTAACAATCACGCACTTCATCATTACAAAAAACAATATGTTTCCTTTTCCCTAAACATTGTAAAGCCGATTCCGCTTACTATATGTCATTTTGAAAGAACAATGCCACATTGTCATGCAAAATTCTTCATAAATATATAGCTCACCAAATCATTTCTTTATTTTTTATTTTTTTATTTTTTTTACCTTCTCTAAACCTAATTTTCATTGTTATATTTCAATTTTACTTTCTTACCAAGCCTCATTTTTACCTCAACTCCGCATAAATCTAGTAGAATCACGTGTGATGTAGAAAATTTTCACTGGATCTATGAAATATCAACTAAATGCAAGAAAATTCAAATGAACCAGATATAGATTGAATTGAATCGAGTATAAAGCAAATCAAATCGCTTTCGGAATAGTAATGCTTCCGAGATCTAATTGGAGTACGAATTGCAACGCAACATTCTAGTTGAAATGTACAGATTTGATTATTGAAATTTTGAGGTAAAATTCAGAGAAAGAAAACTCACAATCACGGAAGACAATGTTATCGCCGCGCTGCGATAGAACGAAGAATTGCGAGATCATGATGGATGACCGATCTCTCTCTCGGTCTCGCTGTGCGCACTCTGTTCAAAGCTCAGATTGCTTTGGCTTTCGCTTTCGCTTGGCTTATTATTATTTCTTTTCTTCCTTTTAAATCTGCGAGTTTTTCACTTTCGACTATTTATAGAGCTCTAATGCTCTCGGTGTGCAAACGCAGGTCGTTTACTATTAACCAGAATTTGGGGGCTTAACTAGGTGAGTGCCTTTCTCAAAAAAAAAAAAATCTAGGTGAGTAATGAGAAAAATATTATACCCATGATATTTTCATAATTCTTGTTATTGCTGCACAAAAGGGTAATTTCAGCAGTGAATTCAAATTATAACTGATAACAACTTATCATTTAGGATTTGTTGTAAAAATATTATGAAAATATTGTAGAAGTTACATTTCTCAAGTAATAAAGGGCTCCCTGTCAACCAAAAAAAAAAAAGTAATAAAGGGTAATAATAAAAAATAAAAAAATAAATAAAAAGATATTGGCTAAGGGTTAAATGAATAGAGCAAGACTTAGGTACCGTACTTAGATGCTATTTCTTAAATTCCTCTTTTAAAATTCTGCCACATGGATTTTTTCTCAAGGGATGGAAGTGTATTTTTTAGATAAGTATCTGTGTGGCAAAATCTTAAAAGAAAATTTTTTTAAATAGCACCTAAAATACTGTACCTAAGTTTTGTCCAAATGAATAAGTGGACTTCTTATTAAGATGTAAACAATAATAAATTAGTTCTCATTAATTCTTTTATTATCCATTTCAATGTATCACTTGTAGGGTCATGATTTACAGTCCAAACCCAAAACGTATAGGAAATTGGCCCAATGAGTCCAATATAATAAATTTGTAAAGAGTGAGTCGAATAACTAGACCATAATGAACTGAACAACGGCTAGTTTTGATTTGAATGACAGTCAAATACAGATAAGAGATTTTGATCTTAATATACTTTCAGTCCGAGGAGGTCCTTCTTGTATAAATTAATCACAAATGGATACAAAGATAATTTAGATTGCTACACTATTTTATCTCTATTTTTCCGATCTCCCTCTCATAAAGGCTCTCTCACATTATATAACTCCCTTTGGGTTATCTTAGTCTTACACTTGTTGATCATCTGAGCCCCTACTTGAGTACTCGTCCCATCAGACACTCTCTCTTGCTTTCTGTGAGTTGTGGTAGCCAATGCAGCACTGTTCGGAGGTCTTTTCCACATAAATACGGCCAGAAAAGTAGCTGCAGTGCATTTAATGCGGTGGTAGCAGCTTTCTCTTAGATATTTTTGGGCTTCCTTCTTTCTAGTATGTTCGTAAGGCACATTCCTATTATGGGAGCTTCTTGGAGGGTCACTTTAATTGTCAAAATACATATCTGAGCTGCTTTTATCATATTCGAGGAGGAGTTCCTCCTTGGATCATCCTCCACTCGTCCCCTACTTTTGAGACTTTAATTGGGAACTCCTAATAGCTATTTGTTCCTCCTCGGATCTATCAACATCCTTAGACAAAACCCAAAGACCAATATATGATCTTGGGTCTTTATCCCTACAACTAATTTTAAATAATAAATAGTAGTGAACATTACCACAAGGTGAGTTGAGCTGGATAATAAACGAAATATCTCCCCATGCCTTAAGTGCATGGGGAACGTGGGGTTTTGGTTCAAGCTCAAGGAAGGAGTGAAACATTTATTTAATATTTCTAACCAATTCAAAAATAAATAAATAAAATAAGTTTTATTTAAAAAAATAATAATTAGTTACCATAAGAGAGAGAAAATTTAAATTATGAAAGTCTTTATTGAAAATGCCACAAAGTCTTTTTTGGAAATGCCACGAGATGAAACACATTAAAAGGTTTTTTCAATCTTTGCACATTAGGGTAATAGGGTTTGTGGGACCCGAGAATTTGTGGTCCCGGTCCACTTCATAATAAGGCCCAAGATCCAAGCCAAGGAGAATGACTTCCGAGGACGCGAAGTAAAAATCCGATAAAGGCCCAAATATATGGCCAAGGACGATCTTATACTCGGCACCTCACAAAACGCCTGAAGAAAATGACAAACTCAGTACAAGGGCAGTACAAGAGAGAAAGCTGCCAACACCGTAGTATGGAATCCTGCATCTGACAGGCCCATACTCCAGACCATGCTATTTAACTTTTCCAACTACCCCCAACCACTCTATGTATGGATTGATAGGACGGGTCTATACCCCAAAAAGCAAAACTTACACGTGGACACTAAACGGGAAGTAAACACTAATATAAAAGGGAAAGAGAGCCAAGGGGGAAGGGGATCCTAGAAGGGGGAGAAATCCTACAAAATGGAGAATGGGAAGGATACTATGCTCCTCGGATGTAGTCTGAGGACTTAAACCCTACAAGCCGCACCGATGGAAGACTTAGCTAGTCAAGCCAAGTCCACCCTCATATAACCAGTGACCAAGGTCCAGCCTTTCAAGCCCACACTCTACAAATTATATTGTTCGGAGCATTTACATACGAGCCCAATGTCATTCTTGGGTCGTTGAACAATCGTGTCCCTACAATTGGCGCCGTCTGTGGGAAGGCTTGCGCGTTGGCACCGGTGGCGGTGGAGTCAAGTCTCTGTCAAGCAAGGGTCTGCGAAAGCTCCTTCATTTCCAGCAACACGCTGCTGTTGTTCCAACATAAATTTCTGCTAGGGGCTACGCCTCGCAGTGTCAACGGCACGGGCAGCTCTAGGGGCTTCCAACATCAAGCTAACGCCCCCCACCTTGGTCGAGGGGCTAATCTTCGAAAATAAGAAAGAATACAAGTTTTAGACAGAACTAAGGCCTTGTACGGTCCTTGGACTCAAGCCTATGGGGAAACCAACTACTTAAAAGAAAGAATACAAGTTTTGGATAGAACCAAGGCCTTGTACGGTCCTCGGACTCAAGCCTATGGGGAAACCAACTACTTAAAAGAAAGAATATAAGTTTTGGGCAGAACCAAGGCCTTGTATGGTCCTCGGACTCAAGTCTATGGGGAAACCAACTACTTAAAAGAAAGAATACAAGTTTTGGACAGAACCAAGGCCTTGTACGGTCCTCGGACTCAAGCCTATGGGGAAACCAACTACGTAAAAGAAAGAATACAAGTTTTGGACAGAACCAAGGCCTTGTACGGTCCTCGGACTCAAGCCTATGGGGAAACCAACTACTTAAAAGAAAGAATACAAGTTTTGGACAGAACCAAGGCCTTGTACGGTCCTCGGACTCAAGCCTATGGGGAAACCAACTACTTAAAATAAAGAATACAAGTTTTGGACAGAACCAAGGCCTTGTACGGTCCTCGGACTCAAGCCTATGGGGAAACCAACTATTTAAAAGAAAGAATACAAGTTTTGGACAGAACTAAGGCCTTGTACGGTCCTCGGACTCAAGCCTATGGGGAAACCAACTACTTAAAAGAAAGAATATAAGTTTTGGACAAAATCAAGGCCTTGTACGGTCCTCGGACTCAAGCCTATGGGGAAACCAACTACTTAAAAGAAAGAATACAAGTTTTGGACAGAACCAAGGCCTTGTACGGTCCTCGGACTCAAGCCTATGGGGAAACCAACTACTTAAAAGAAAGAATACAAGTTTTGGACAGAACCAAGGCCTTGTACGGTCCTCGGACTCAAGCCTATGGGGAAACCAACTACTTAAAAAAAAGAATACAAGTTTTGGACAGAACCAAGGCCTTGTACGGTCCTCGGTCTCAAGCCTATGGGGAAACCAACTACTTAAAAGAAAGAATACAAGGTTTTAGGCAGAACCAAGGCCTTGTATGGCCCTCAAACTCTACCTCATGGAGGAGTTACTCAGTACTTTTACATGCTTATAACTCAGGCAGCAAAAGAACCTAACGTGAGGCTAGCACCTATGAAGAAAAGGTGCAGGGAGCGGAGTATTCGCAGGTGGCCACACAGGAAGTTGATGAGCCTCCATGTTAGCCACGCTCGCAATAGAGCGGATGGCGCTGACGACGGGAAACCTTACTGCTGTCGCACCAAGAATCTGATGCGACCAGTACCTGCTTCGGATTTTGACTAAAAGAGGTAGAGATATCATCCCCACCTTGTGAAAACGGAGGATTGTTTTGAGTCTGTGTCTCCCCCGTCCAGACCGCACCACCTTGAGTCTCGGAAGGATCCGGCGCCTCTGGAACGGGTGTGGTTCCTTCACCCCCACCCGTGCCTCAAACATATTGCTCTAAGGGAAGATTGCACTGGAGATGAAGACTGTGAGTATGGATGAAGGATTATGAATTTGAAGGGGCCGAGGGGTTTATATGTAAAGGGAGTAACCTCCTATCCTACCTATATAAAGGGCAAATTGGTGGCATTTAATTTATGCAGGTTTCCAAGAAATGCTACAGACAAGACGGTTTTGGCTCAATTTCCAACACATTCTGCAACCATAAGATTTGAATATCCTCGTGAAGGCATGCCTCGAGCACTGAAACGTCGAGGACTCCACGTGAGTAAATCTAGAAGGACGTCCCATAATTCGGCGCACCTCCCATGCACATGGAAAAACACCAACATCAATAAAGTACAGAGTTGGGCAAGCCATGGTTTGAGCCCGATATCACCAAAACCCCCCTCCCCAACTAGGAGGTCGGGCAGGAGGATTTTGAGGGGCTATTGTGGGGCCCGAGAATTTGTGGTCCCGGTCCACTTCATAATAGGGCTCAAGATCCAAGCCAAGGAGAATGACTTCTGAGGATGCGAAGTAAAAATCCGAAAAAGGCCCAAATATACGACGAGGACGATCTTATGCTCAACACCTCACAAAACGCCTGAAGAAAAGGACAATCACAGTACAAGGGCAGTACAAGGGAGAAAGCTGTCAACACCGTAATATGGAATCCTGCATCTGACAGGCCCATACTCCAGACCATGCTATTTAACTTTTCCAACTACCCCCAACCACTCTATGTATAGATTGATAGGACGGGTCTATACCCCAAAAAGCAAAACTTACACGTCGACACTAAACGGGAAGTAAACACTAGTATAAAAGGGAAAGAGAGCCAAGGGGGAAGGGGATCCCAGAAGGGGGAGAAATCCTACAAAAGGGAGAATGGGAAGGATACGAATTGCAACGCAACATTCTAGTTGAAATGTACAGATTTGATTATTGAAATTTTGAGGTAAAATTCAGAGAAAGAAAACTCACAATCACGGAAGACAATGTTATCGCCGCGCTGCGATAGAACGAAGAATTGCGAGATCATGATGGATGAACGATCTCTCTCTCGATCTCGCTGTGCGCACTCTGTTCAAAGCTTAGATTGCTTTGGCTTTCGCTTTCACTTGGCTTATTATTACTTCTTTTCTTCCTTTTAAATCTACGAGTTTTTCACTTTCGACTATTTATAGAGCTCTAATGCTCTCGGTGTGCAAACGCAGGTCGTTTACTATTAACCAGAATTTAGGGGCTTAACTAGGTGAGTGCCTTTCTCAAAAAAAAAAAAAAAAATCTAGGTGAGTAATGAGAAAAATATTATATCCATGATATTTTCATAATTCTTGTTATTGCTGCACAAAAGGGTAATTTCAGTAGTGAATTCAAATTATAACTGATAACAATTTATCATTTAGGACTTGTTGTAAAAATATTATGAAAATATTGTAGAAGTTGCATTTCTCAAATAATAAAGGGCTCCCTGTCAACAAAAAAAAAAAGTAATAAAGGGTAATAATAAAAAATAAAAAATAAATAAAAAGATATTGGCTAAGGGTTAAATGAATAGAGCAAGACTTAGGTACCGTACTTAGATGCTATTTCTTAAATTCCTCTTTTAAGATTCTGCCACGTGGATTTTTTTTCAAGGGATGGAAGTGTATTTTTTAGATAAGTATCTGTGTGGCAAAATCTTAAAAGAAAAATTTTAAAAATAGCACATAAAATACTGTACCTAAGTTTTGTCCAAATGAATAAGTGGACTTCTTATTAAGATGTAAACAATAATAAATTAGTTCTCATTAATTTTTTTATTATCCATTTCAATGTATCACTTGTAGGGTCTTGATTTACAGTCCAAACCCAAAACGTATAGGATATTGGCCCAATGAATCCAATATAATAAATTTGTAAAGAGTGAGTCGAATAACTAGACCATAATGAACTGAACAACGGCTAGTTTTGATTTGAATGACAGTCAAATACAAATAAGAGATTTTGATCTTAATATACTTTCAGTCCGAGGAGGTCCTTCTTGTATAAATTAATCACAAATGGATACAAAGATAATTTAGATTGCTACAGTGTTTTATCTCTATTTTTCCGATCTCCCTCTCATAAAGGCTCTCTCACATTATATAGCTCCCTTTGGGTTATCTTAGTCTTACACTTGTTGATCATCTGAGCCCCTACTTGAGTACTCGTCCCATCAAACACTCTCTCTTGCTTTCTGTGAGTTGTGGTAGCCAATGCAGCACTGTTCGGAGGTCTTCTCCACATAAATACGGCCAGAAAAGTAGCTGCAATGCATTTAATGCGGTGGTAGCAGCTTTCTCTTAGATATTTTTGGGCTTCCTTCTTTCTAGTATGTTCGTAAGGCACATTCCTATTATGGGAGCCTCTTGGAGGGTCACTTTAATTGTCAAAATACATATCTGAGCTGCTTTTATCATATTTGAGGAGGAGTTCCTCCTCGGATCATCCTCCACGCGTCCCCTACTTTTGAGACTTTAATTGGGAACTCCTAATAGCTGTTTGTTCCTCCTCGGATCTATCAACATCCTCAGACAAAACCCAAAGACCAATATATGATCTTGGGCCTTTATCCCTACAACTAATTTTCAATAATAAATAGTAGTGAACATTACCACAAGGTGAGTTGAGCTGGATAATAAACGAAATATCTCCCCATGCCTTAAGTGCATGGGGAACGTGGGGTTTTGGTTCAAGCTCAAGGAAGGAGTGAAACATTTATTTAATATTTCTAACCAATGCAAAAATAAATAAATAAAATAAGTTTTATTTAAAAAAATAATAATTAGTTACCATAAGAGAGAGAAAATTTAAATTATGAAAGTCTTTATTGAAAATGCCACAAAGTATTTTTTGAAAATGCCACGAGATGAAACACATTAAAAGGTTTTTTCAATCTTTGCACATTAGGGTAATAGGGTTTGTGGGGCCCAAGAATTTGTGGTCCCGGCCCACTTCATAATAAGGCCCAAGATCCAAGCCAAGGAGAATGACTTCCGAGGACACGAAGTAAAAATCCGAAAAAGGCCCAAATATATGGCCGAGGACGATCTTATACTCGGCACCTCACAAAACGCCTGAAGAAAATGACAAACTCAGTACAAAGGAGAAAGCTGCCAACACCGTAGTATGAAATCTTGCATCTGATAGACCCATACTCCAGACCATGCTATTTAACTTTTCCAACTACCCCCAACCACTCTATGTATGGATTGATAGGACGGGTCTATACCCCAAAAAGCAAAACTTACACGTGGACACTAAACGAGAAGTAAACACTAGTATAAAAGGGAAAGAGAGCCAAGGGGGAAGGGGATCCCAGAAGGGGGAGAAATCCTACAAAATGGAGAATGGGAAGGATACTATGCTCCTCGGATGTAGTCCGAGGACTTAAACCCTACAAGCCGCACCGATGGAAGACTTAGCTAGTCAAGCCAAGTCCACCCTCATATAACCAGTGACCAAGGTCCAGCCTTTCAAACCCACACTCTACAAATTATATTGTTCGGACCCTTTACATACGAGCCCAATGTTATTCTTGGGTCGTTGAACAATCGTGTCCCTACAATTGGCGCCGTCTGTGGGAAGGCTTGCGCATTGGCACCGGTGGCGGTGGAGTCAAGTCTCTGTCAAGCAAGGGTCTGCGAAAGCTCCTTCATTTCCAGCAACACGCTGCTGTTGTTCCGACATAAATTTCCGCTAGGGGCTACGCCTCGCAGTGTCAATGGCACGGGCAGCTCTAGGGGCTTCCAACATCAAGCTAACGCCCCCCACCTTGGTCGAGGGGCTAATCTTCGAAATAAGAAAGAATACAAGTTTTAGACAGAACCAAGGCCTTGTATGGTCCTCGGACTCAAGCCTATAGGGAAACCAACTACTTAAAAGAAAGAATACAAGTTTTGGATAGAACCAAGGCCTTGTACGGTCCTCGGACTCAAGCCTATGGGGAAACCAACTACTTAAAAGAAAGAATATAAGTTTTGGACAGAACCAAGGCCTTGTATGGTCCTCGGACTCAAGTCTATGGGGAAACCAACTACTTAAAAGAAAGAATACAAGTTTTGGACAGAACCAAGGCCTTGTATGGTCCTCAGACTCAAGCCTATGGGGAAACCAACTACGTAAAAGAAAGAATACAAGTTTTGGACAGAACCAAGGCCTTGTACGGTCCTCGGACTCGAGCCTATGGGAAAACCAACTACTTAAAAGAAAGAATACAAGTTTTGGACAGAACCAAGGCCTTGTACGGTCCTCGGACTCAAGCCTATGGGAAAACCAACTACTTAAAAGAAAGAATACAAGTTTTGGACAGAATCAAGGCCTTGTACGGTCCTCGGACTCAAGCCTATAGGGAAACCAACTACTTAAAAGAAAGAATACAAGTTTTGGACAGAACCAAGGCCGTGTACGGTCCTCGGACTCAAGCCTATGGGGAAACCAACTACTTAAAAGAAAGAGTACAAGTTTTGGACAGAACCAAGGCCTTGTACGGTCCTCGGACTCAAGCCTATGGGGAAACCAACTAGTTTAAAGAAAGAATACAAGTTTTGGACAGAACCAAGGCCTTGTACGGTCCTCGGACTCAAGCCTATGGGGAAACCAACTACGTAAAAGAAAGAATACAAGTTTGGGACAGAACCAAGGCCTTGTACGGTCCTCGGACTCAAGCCTATGGGGAAACCGACTACTTAAAAGAAAGAATACAAGTTTTGGACAGAACCAAGGCCTTGTACGGTCCTCGGACTCAAGCCTATGGGGAAACCAACTACTTAAAAGAAAGAATACAAGTTTTGGACAGAACCAAGGCCTTGTACGGTCCTCGGACTCAAGCCTATGGGGAAACCAACTACTTAAAAGAAAGAATACAAGGTTTTAGGCAGAACCAAGGCCTTGTATGGTCCTCAGACTCTACCCCATGGAGGAGTTACTCATTAATAGTTGGGTTAATCCCTAGACCGAAGGGAATCCCCAGTTTATCCTCAAATCCTCAATACCAAGGGAACTAATACAATTCGATGGGGCCAGGTGTTATCAAAAACACGGCCAAAGTCCCTCACTACTCGGCAACCCTCTCGGATGGTTTATTTTGAGTCTCTCATTCTCGGACGGATGCCTCACACGCATTACGGAGCACTCAGCTGTTATCTCGGTTAGTCTCATAAGTTTAATCTATTGTGGGTAGCATTATTATATTTGATAATGTTGATAAGTTCAAATCAATAGCTTTTTGTTACAAGGTTTCCTGCCCTAAGTATCATTAAAGGAAAATACATATGTAGTACACCCATTCACAAAGTAATTGCTGCAAAAAAAAAAAATGTATCTAGAAGGAAACAGATTCATCTTTTATTAAGATAAAGAAATAGTACAACGTACAATGAAAGAGCTTGAATAAGCTTATACTAAAAACTAATTACATAAGCAAAAAGAAAAGATACAAGGGAATGAAGAAAAAGCAGAAGAAAAGGTGTAGAGAAGAGGGATGCAGCAGTTCCAAAATGTTGTCTAAGGAAACCATTCCTCGGTACTTTTGCATGCTTATAACTCAGGCAACAAAAGAACCTAACGTGAGGTTAGCACCTATGAAGAAAAGGTGCAGGGAGCGGAGTATTCGCAGGTGGCCACACAGGAAGTTAATGAGCTTCCATGTTAGCCACGCTCGCAATAGAGCGGATGGTGCTGACGACGGGAAACCTTACTACTGTCGCACCAAGAATCTGATGCGACCAGTACCTGCTTCGGATTTTGACTAAAAGAGGTAGAGATATCATCCCCACCTTGTGAAAACGGAGGATTGTTTTGAGTCTGTGTCTCCCCCCGCCCAGACCGCATCACCTTGAGTCTCGGAAGGATCCGGCGCCTCTGGAACGGGTGTGGTTCCTTCACCCCAACCCGTGCCTCAAACATATTGCTCTAAGGGTAGATTGCACTGGAGATGAAGACTGTGAGTATGGATGAAGGATTATGAATTTAAAGGGGCCGAGGGGTTTATATGTAAATGAAGTAATCTCCTATCCTACCTATATAAAGGGCAAATTGGTGGCATTTAATTTATGCAGGTTTCCAAGAAATGCTACAGACAAGACGGTTTTGACTCAATTTCCAACACATTCTGCAACCATAAGATTTGAATATCCTCGTGAAGGCGTGCCTCGAGCACTGAAACGTCGAGGACTCCGCGTGAGTAAATCTAGAAGGATGTCCCATAATTCGACGCACCTCCCATGCACATGGAAAAACACCAACATCAATAAAGTACAGAGTTGGGCAAGCCATGGTTTGAGCCCGATATCACCAAAACCCCCCTCCCTAACTAGGAGGTCGGGCAGCAGGATTTTGAGGGGCTATTGTGGGGCCCGAGAATTTGTGGTCCCGGTCCACTTCATAATAGGGCCCAAGATCCAAGCCAAGGAGAATGACTTCCGAGGATGCGAAGTAAAAATCCGGAAAAGGCCCAAATATACGGCCGAGGACGATCTTATGCTCGGCACCTCACAAAACGCCTGAAGAAAAGGACAATCTCAGTACAGGGGCAGTACAAGGGAGAAAGCTGCCAACACCGTAGTATGGAATCCTGCATCTGACAGGCCCATACTCCAGACCATGCTATTTAACTTTTCCAACTACCCCCAACCACTCTATGTATGGATTGATAGGACGGGTCTATACCCCAAAAAGCAAAACTTACACGTGGACACTAAACAGGAAGTAAACACTAGTATAAAAGGGAAAGAGAGCCAAGGGGGAAGGGGATCCCGGAAGGGGGAGAAATCCTACAAAAGGGAGAATGGGAAGGATACTATGCTCCTCGGATGTAGTCCGATGACTTAAACCCTACAAGCCGCACCGATGGAAGACTTAGCTAGTCAAGCCAAGTCCACCCTCATATAACCAGTGACCAAGGTCCAGCCTTTCAAGCCCACACTCTACAAATTATATTGTTCGGACCCTTTACATATGAGCCCAATGTCATTCTTATGTCGTTGAACAATCGTGTCCCTACAGGGTTGTAACAGTCTATACTTTGGTTTCGATTGAGGATATGTTCTCATGTATCGAGTAATGTATTGCCCAAGATGTTTTGAGTAGGCAACAACAGTTCACAACTAAAAAATTTCAAAATAATTAATATTATCAACTTCAATTGTTCTTTGTACACCTACCAGGTAATATTTTACAGGTTTGATATCTTCTACTTATATGTATGCTTTGATTGGGTTAAAGAGTTTGTAACTAAATATACCTCCTAAAAACTCAAGACAAATGGATAATGCACTCATCTTAGACCTATATTTTCATTACTCTCTCAATGAGCTGTAAAAAAATATCTTCTTTTTCAATAAGCTGCTTGTATTGTCAAAATAAGAGGACTCAATTATCGTTTTAATGGATACTGTGAAACTCTATGATTGACAACATTATTAAATGAAGTATGAAACTCTAAGGATTCATTATTATTACTGCTTTTTTAAAAAACCAAATTTGAAATCTTAATTTAAACTTACTATGCTTATTTAGTTAGTATAATATTTGTAAATCATTTGTGCAATTTGTTTGTTCAAACAATGACTTTTTTTTTGATAAAACTGTTCAAACAATGACTTGAGTACATATTGAATGTTACTGTTAAATATGCCCGTGCATATGCAGGAATTACAAGCAAGTTGTACTTTCTTGTTACAGACAGATAAATTACATGATTTCAGTTGTATTAAAGAACACTAAGAAATTTAAGGGGAAAAAAATTAGAGTTTGTAAGGGTCAGCTCAGCTGCTGGTAGACAAGTCAATGCCAAAATGCTTGATCTTTGAAAGAGTATCTGCCCCCTTCAATGCTGCTTCCCTTCAAATCAAGAGTCCACTTCTCAAATGAACAATTCAGGAAATCATAATACCCTCCATGAATAGAGAGCAACTCTTTCCTGACTCTCTCTTTTATCCACGGGTACGTAAGCAAGTTCAGTAACGAACGGTTGATTGATTCCTGTTAACACATTAAACAATAATTACTTTAATGATCAAAACCTTTGAAGACTCAAAATCTCTACCATTTTTATAATTCTCTAACACCAATTCGCTCATAAGCTTTATCTTCACCAGCTTTAGAATTGTATATAACTATATATCTCAGTAGTGATGTTCTGCCAAGTTGAATCTATATAATCAAAAGTCTCAAGTAAAAGTACTTTCCAAAATGCTGACAAATTGTATAGTTCAAATAAGTATTCCAGGTAACAATTTTCATGTGATAGTCTAGGAAGTTTGTGTTTTCAAATGGAAAGGAACCTTCTCACAGTGTCCGCATTGCTGGTCAAAGCTAGAGTGGGCCGCTTCAGCTTTTGCTCTTAACTTGGCAGATTTCCCATTAATGACCCACTTTTCTAGAAAGCTTCTGAAGAGAGAAATGAACTACAATAAGAAAGTAGGTAAAAAAAACTGCTACTAAGATTTAATATTGAACACGATCAGAAGCCAAAGAATTGAAAATGTATAACCAAACCCTGAGTCTACATCATCTTGCATGCTCATAAGGGCTTGTATTCCACCACAGCTACTGTGACCAATGACTAATATGTTTTCAACCTGGAGACAGTCAATATGTATTTTTCAACAATAAACAAGTATAGGGACATAAACAGAATGCGATTAAATATCCTTATACAAGAAATTTTTTACATAAACTTTTATCTTGTGTATATACCCAATTATAAAGAGAGTTTTTATTCTGAGCATCTTGTCCAAAAACTTTCATTAACAAAATTGACTACAATTATACAAGAACCACATTAATTGTTACGACTTTGAAGGCCATTTTCCTTCTTCTTATTTCATGAAAAATTGCATTGCCTTTCCCTCAGCTTAAACTCATTATAGAAATTTATTTGCACTTCACTCAAATTATTGTTTAAAATTTTTGTCTTCCAGAGCTTGCTTCAAATTCTTGTAATTTTTAAAATGTTATAAACTACACCCTTTTTTTTTTTTTTTTTTTTTTTTTTGTGGGTAAAGCCTTCACTTACTTCAAGAGTATTTACTGCGAATTCCAGAGCAGCATTAGTTTCTGATGGTCCATGCTGTAAAAAATAAAACATGTTATAGTGGCTACTGATAAAATCAATTGGAATGCTTTCTACTTTTGTTAGTATGGTACATAACATAAAGTTAATTTCTAGGATACCTCAAGTGGGGGAACAAGATTCGCAACATTTCGAATCATAAATGCTTCACCAGGTTGAAACCCAAGGATGATAGAAGGACATACTCTAGAGTCTGCACAAGCAATTACCATAAACTGTTCTTGCATTTGTCAGTTCAAAATATCTATCCCATCATATTCATAATAATATGGAGCAGCGTGGAAAGTAGGTATGAAAGACTATATAGTCATGTAGAGTATCTATATCAAAAAATAAATGAACAGACAAAGTTTGTGGTGTATCAAGATCAATTAACTGTATTGAGTTTGTTCATTACCTTAGGGTATTGAACTTCAGCAAGTGCTTGAAAATGCTCCAAATCCTCTCTGTTCAAATGCATAAGAGTTAACCGTTAATAGGAAAAGTAATTTCTTATAGCTAGGAAAGCCCTAATATTATCATACTAACTACTAGGACTACTCACAGATATTTCTGCTTCTTGAAACTAAGAAATCTTTGTTTCATTTCAGCAAACAAGTCCTGGTCCCCATCAGTTTTGCCCGTATTTTCCACTTTATAGCAGGTAAGTTCTTGTGCAAGTCCAAGGGAACACCTTGAAGCCTCCGGTCTCGAAATTTGGTTTCTCCTACAGACACAGATGCCAAATATTGAAGGGCAGTTATAATATCTGTACAAAGTTTACTTCAGACCCTTAAGGTGAATTTTCTCGGTACAAAATATTTAAGAAAAATGGACATCCTTATCTTCTGGGTCAGCAGCAAAAGTAACAGTTGCATTGAAATGTCTGCAATGATAAATGTGCAGGATCCTTTCAGCAATTAAATTTAAAACTAGTATTGCAATACATGAAATAGAACACTAGAATTGTCATGAATCACTCTCTTATTATGCAATGTCATCAGCTGAAAAAATTAGCCACGTTTTCTAAATGCATAAACATCACAAGGAAAGAGAAGCAAGATCATTATATAAAGTATAAGTTTTATAATCAAAAAATACAGACATGTATACACATAAATATGATGTGACCGTTTGGTTGTGAGTAATTGGAAACTCAACACAGCACTACAGGGAGCAACCATTCAGAATAGTAGCAACAGTTAGAGCAAGTGTGTAATGCACAATGCATGACCTCTGAACCAAAATCGATGTATTTCATCACTGTTAACTGCAGAAACTAACATTCATGAACAGGAATGACTTCCATAATTTGTTCAAAAGATGAAATTCATTCATTTTAGAAACTTACATTGCCATTCTTGACAATAACATGGATATATTGTCAAACAGTGAAGGACCTATTTTTCTCATTTTCAAAACTTAACCAAACTAGATTATCCATAACAGTAATTTGTAGATCACAAAAAACTAACAGATATCTTTGCCCATAAACTCGGACCAAAGACCGGTAAAATTCCAGTACTCTACCTTAGGTTTTGCAATTCAATTCAACCATGTGGCTGCATTGACCAATGAACCACAAGTTTGAATTTTATCATCCTCGGAAAAGATAACACTAGTTGTGCTGCAATGGTCAATAGTGGTTGAATTCAATTGGAAAACCTAAAGTACAACACCTAAAAGAATTATACCTAAGTTTTGCCCAATACTAAATTATGTTTCTTAATTGTTCAAAAGGAAAGGAACAAAATATAATAGCTTGGTACTTAATTAATCATAATCAACCAATCTATCAAGGGGGCAAAAAAAACACCTTACTTGACTGAAGGCAGTAATCTCAAATGGGACTCCATATTCTTGCTCCACTGTGTCTGGGAATCAAACATTAGCAGAAGAAACGTAAGATTATTACTCAATAGGGAATAAATTGGATAGCTTTACCTTCAAATGCAACAAAAAACTTTCCACAACACAAATCAGATTATGCCTAAGAATTAAATGTAAGAACTCACTGCGTTTGGATTAGGCCAATTTCTGGAAAACCCCACAAAGGAATTGGTTAAACCAGAAAAGGGTGAGCAATGAAAGGAGTCCCCATAGACCGAAGAGGAGCTTAGAACTGCCACTCTTGACATGACCGTACGAGCTCTAGAGCCTGTGTATTGTTTTTACTTTCAGTACTTTCGTAGGTTTGAATTGAAATTAAAGTTTTTGGTCGTTCAGAGAAGGATTTTTAAGACAGTAAATCACGTGCTTTATATGAAATGAAACAAATTCCAACGGTTTCCAATATATATATATATAGAGAAAACAAAATAAAAAACATTACAAACACATTTACTCACGAATTTGCCAGACCATCTCTGTTCCTTCCTCTACATTTGGCAACTATATCTTCTAAAACCATAATATATAGTTGGACCAAATAAATAATATCGTGATAAAAATGATATTTATATTTCATATTTTTGGTTAGTAGTATAGCTATTGTTTACAACAATAATTGATAATTTGAGAGGTGACGCGAAGACATACTTATCCAATTCAAAAGGTACCGATAGTTATCCATCCATTTGAATAGTGGAAAATTATCCTTTTGCCTTATTGGTTTATATCCTTTTGTACCGCTGGATGGACCATCAAAGTGATCAAACGGGCAAGACATAATCGGGGGGACCTCACAAAATTTACCAAGAGGTTTTTTTGGACAAGGCAACAAGCACATCACATGTCAGTCTCATTTAATGGTGTTTTATAGCTTGGCCACTCTGTGATCCCTAATTGCCGAAGCAGTCGCTTTCACAAATTAATCCCAAAGTGAACAGTCAAATCATACAAGGCAACAAAACGTTAGGGCAACAAAGCTAGGATTGATTAGACATGGCAAAACGGGTCAGAATTTTCTGACCCGACCCGACCCGAAAAATACCCGATCCGAACCCGTTTTTTTACCCGAAGCAAAAACGGGTTGACCCGTGACCCGACCCGTGTTTTGTGCGGGTCAACCCGACCCGACCCGAACCCGAACCATTTTTTTAAAACTTTTTTTTTTTGGGTAAAAAAAATAGTGAAATTAAGACAATATTGGTTTAATTGTTTATTGTGAGCTTTAAGGAAACAATTGATACATTTACATAACTGCATGCAAATTAATTGAAAAATAAATGGTTGAGCATTCTGTAATGAGTAAAGATTTTTAGATATCAAATAGCAAAGTACATGCCAAGATAATCTGGTTACAGTAAAGTTAAAAACAGATTTAAAATTGTAGATATGTGTGAGACACATTCACGAGTGTGAAAATAGTAAAGCCAAAGTATCAAATTAGCATAAATTATGAATGCTTAGATCTATTTTTTAACAATTTATGTTCAAAATAAACGGCTTTTCAAAATAAATTATGATATTTCCTAGAGTGTGTGCTGCTTAACAATGATATGATCTTCATAAAAGAGACTAGGTATAAATAAGTAAGCAATCAAACTTTAATGTATATCTCAAATTGAAATAGAGTGTCAACCACAATTGATAATAGATTATAAAATTAATTTTTAAAATTGTAACTTTCTTATATGTTTTTATTCTTTATCAAATGAGTTATCCAATAAGTCATTTGTAATTTTTTTTTTTGGAATGTTGATATTGTGTAAAAATAAAACTTGTATATTTGTTTTACTTATCTTTGTGTTGTTTTGTTTTAGATAGCAATGTTAGGATTTGTATAATTTTAAAATTATTGAATAAATGTTAATAAGTTTAACTGAGTTTATTCTTGATATAACTAGTGAATGCAAAATAATGCATTTTACATCAAGTAATATGTTGCATAACTATCCAAATGGCAAATACATATTGTTTTCTTTATAAAAAAAATAAAAAATAAAAAAAAATAAAAAATTTCATGTGAAAAATATGGGTCAACCCGACCCAACCCGACCTGACCCGCAACCCGAACCCGATTTCAACCCGCTTAAAATGACCCATTTTTGACCCGTGACCCGTTTGACCCGTGACCCGATTGACCCGACCCGAACCCGACCCGACCCGCCCGTTTTGCCATGTCTAGGATTGATGGGAACTTTGTTTCTATTTGAAACAACTTATTTAATTTTTTTACTAAAAATTTTTCTTAAAAAAAAAAAAAAAAGTGTATTAAAGATTATTTATACTTTAAAAAATAAATAAATTAAAATTTTTAAAAATTGTGTGCAAAAATTAAAAATTTAGTTTATAAACTCTAACCAAACAAAAACGTAAAATAAGCATAACTTCTATCAAATCTTCTAGATATTAGACAAAACTCAAAAAAGGACTGATTGGACCTTTTTTTGGGCTATAAGCTTCGGTCCAACGCTGTTAATACGTTAGACAGACGAAACACCAAAATAAAAAGTAATCAAATTTAAACACCTGTCCCTATAAAATATATATATATATATATATATATATTTAATGTCTTTGTTGCATACTCTAAACAAAATATAGTATATTAGATCGAACACAAAAGTGACATATAATCAGTTTTAGGCATATGTAATGCAGTGTTGTATCTACCAAACTCCTCCAACATTGTTTTAAAACCCAATCAATCCATCTCATACTATTCCTTCTACCCATACAACTCTATTTCTTTTCTTCTCTTTTTGGCTTTTTTTTTCTTGGGACTGACTAATAATAAGACATTTGTTTTATTCTTGACATTTACAATACATTTGTAGGAATGAGCGAATGAGAAACAACGTGGTAGAAGAATATACTCAACATGCAAATGCTCTTTTTTTTTTTTTTTTTGGTAGAAGCAAATGCTCTTTGTCTTCTTGTTTTTTACACCTTTACATTCTATAAAAGCCAAAAACAAATCCAAGAAATGAGTCAAATCAAAAAAACTCATTATCGCCCTCCTCATTAACCGAACCATAAACCCGAGCCCGTTTACTTCCAGACACAACCCGGCTCAACCCAGAATCCGAGACCCGGTTCTCCACCACAGCCTTCAAAGCCCTTTTCAAGGCCCCAATCTCCTCCTCTCCACCAACACTCTCAGCCCATTTCACCACCACCACACTCTTGGTCCGCCCACCAACCGTCATCATCTCTGCCCTGACCGCCCTGGCCCGACCCGCCCGAATGGCTCTGGCCAAATCAACATTCAAACCGGGTCGGTCCTCACAACACAAAGTTGCTTTCATCTCCTTACAATTACTATTATTATTATTATTATTATCACCACCATCACCGTCATCGTCACAATAACTCAGACTCGCCTCGTCCGACTCGCTCGGAAAAACCCACGTGTCCCCATCCTGTTTCGCCATGTCATCAGCTCGCTTCCTCAGCTCCTTCACGTGATGGACAACCTCTGCTAGCAACGAAGCCTTGTCGGTCTGTCAAAAGTATATTAAAAAAAAAAAAAAATTCCCAATTACTATAATACCCCGGCGTTTCGATCAAGATAACGTGAAGAATTTTAGTTCGTGAAAACAAAAACAAAAACAAAACAAAAAAATGAAACCTTGGTGGTGTTAGGTAAGAGAGTACGAAGTGTGGAGAGATGAGCGTTAATCCTCTGCCTGCGTCTCCTCTCAGCTTCCTTGTGACTCCGACATGCTTCTTCTGATTTTCTCTCCACCCTTGACGCCGAGCTCATCGTTGAATCTCCACCGTCCATCAAGTTGACCACCAAGTTTGGTGGTTCATGACTCATCTTCTCTTGTTGATCAAAACCATAGTAGCTTTGAAAAGGAAGCATCTTTATTTGTTCACCAAGACCCAAAAAAAAAAAAAATACAACGTTAATTTATATATATAAAACCATAAAGAATAATAAAGAAGGAGTTCTTGTATTATTGAATGTGAAAACACATATAAAAATTACCTCTTTACGAATGACCCGACGTCGTATTATACTAGGAATAACAGGTGAGAAGAACTAGGAGGGAAGAGAAATATAGAGATTCGTAGTGGAGGAAACTGAAAAAGCAAGTTGAGGTTTAGCTGTGAAGTGGTAACTGGTAATAGAGACCGAATGAGTATAAAAAGAGAGACAGTGTCACAGTGTTTTTTAAAAAAAAAAACCTCTCTTACTGTTAAAAAAGTGAAACGTTAACCGAGGTAGAAATTGAGGGAGGTAGGGTCCGTTTAGGATTGATTTATTTAGTTGGAATTGAAAATTTTTTACTGAAAAATATTATATATAAGAGTAAAAGTTAGTTAAAATAATATAGTAAAATTCATAAATAGTATCAAAAAGTGCAGTGGACTCATGAATATTAGTAAAAGTAAACTGAATAGTAAAATAAACTGATTTTTAATTTAGAGCCAAACGTACACTTAGCGTGTGTTTGTTTTTTTTTTGTTAGTCTCATAGTACTGTTCATGAACCAACCAATTCTTGAAAAATACATAAACAGTATTTTACATTTTAAAAAATATTTTATTAGTGTTTTCAACAATACATTTTTAATTTTTAGTAAAATAAACCTTATCTAAAATATACCCTTAAAGTTGAAACCATAACCTAAAAGGGAATAAGAAGAAGAAAACTAAATTTGAGGAAGCTTAGGTGAAAAGTGAAAACATTAACTAGTCCATGACAAAGTGTACGTACACACAACTGGGTTTTGATATAAATTACAAGATTCTGATTGTTTGGATAGGTCATTTCAGTCATTTAATTTAAGCTCATTCTCCTTTATAATTTTGGATTTCTTTTTTCTTTTTTCTTTTTAACCGGAAGTAAAAACTATGTGCTCAGACTTTAGACTGTTGATGCACATCCACTTATGTTGATTTTGGCATGGACCAGATAAAAAAAAAAACCGGGAAGTAAAAACTATGCGTTCAGACTTTTTAGACTGTTGATGCACATCCACTTATGCTGATTTTGGCATGGATTAGATCCTTCTATGTTTCAAAGGTATCATTGAGTGTGAATTGTCAAAAGACAGGTTTAGCATAATTCCTGTTTGGTAAGGTGATTTTTGTTTTTGTTTTCAAAAAATATGAAAATAATTTAAAAAAAATTGAAATTAAAACTAGTTTTCAAATAATAATTTTTACATTATATGTGTTTTAATATCGTTGTGGTGGTATATTTTCCTGCTTTTCTTTTTCTTTTTAAATTTAGTTCCCTAGCTTGTCAAAAATTATACTATACTTCATAGTATTCATAAATATCATTTTGCTTCTACTTTTAAAAACAATTTTAAAATACTAAAAACAAAAAAAATGATATTTGGGATACCATTTCTATTATATATATATATATATATATTTGGATAATGATAAGTTTCAAATTTGGAGCATGAGATTTTTTCTTTTCTTTTTTTTGTGATAAAGATAAATTTCTTAATTTAAAAAATAGAAGAGTTTGAACAAATTTGTGGGGTCCGCTGTTTTCATTTTATTTACAACTATGCCATTAAAAACGTTTTATATATCTTGAATATACCCTCTCAACTGTTTTCAAAATCCTAGTCTAAACGAGGAAAATATGATACAATTTTCTAAAAACTGTATTTAGAAAACATCCGCTAAACAATATATTCAAGTGTGGGACCCACAATTTTATGATTTGCAAAACAAAAAACTATATTTAAATTCTCTTACCAAACAGGCCCTTAAAATCATAAATTCAATGTTAAGTTCTAAAATATTGTTTAATCGCGTTTAAACATGTAGATGAAATACTAGAAAATAAGCTATATTGAACCCCAAGATATATTAAATAATTTTACTTTTTTTTTTTTTTAATAATTAAAGACAGTAGAAGTATATCAATTAAATACCATCCTTGGTTTTAAAAATCAATATGGTCAAATAACCTAAAAGCACCTGATTTCGACAGGTTTTTTTTAATTGATTTTTGGGGGGTTAATCGAATCAAATTGGCATTCGGTTCTTGATTGATCAACCAGCTAATCCAGTCCAGTCCATTTTTTAAACTATAATACCACCACAACTTTCAGCAAAAGAAAAAAAATATACCACCACAACTAATAAAATTTACACCTAATAATACTAAATTAAGATTCTAATGTGGTTCTTATGATTCTAGCGGTAAGATAAAAAATAAAGCACTGGGGAGGTTAGCAGTTAGGTAAGGGTCACCCCAAAACCTACTTTATGAGACCTAAACGTTAGAAAAATTTTGTCGACTATGTCCTCCTATCAAGGTCGAGTAATGTGGTAGAACACTCTGCCAGACTGCCACGTCTACTTCATCCTATATACTCTCATTCCTCCACCCATTTATATAATATTTTTTTGTATTACTGTTGTTTTTTTTTTAATAGAATTTCAATTTATGAAGTCTATTTTTTAATGATATCTCTTTATTATCAGACCAAGATATCAATGTGTCCGCTTATAATAATAGCTCTTTTATCATCAGGTTAAGATACCAATTAATTTTTGGTGTATGCGGGGATTGAGCCACAGATCTCTTATACAACCATCAGAGATTTTACCAGTTGAGCTAACTGGAACCCACCTATCTTATTAAATTCATATCATATTATTTTATTAGGTGAATTGTTTTAATTAATATATATAAAGTATCATGTCAATCAATACTAAATACATATCTAGTAATTATAGAGCAAGATACCAATATGTTTTTTTGTTTTTTTTTCCAATATATATAGGATTCAATCATAAAAGGCTTTTATTTGTTTTCATTAGTGTAGTTGTAATTACATCTGAAATCGAAATTGCTTGTTTTGATTTGGTTAAAAATATTATTACATAAATATTTCACCCTTCTTGAGCTCAAACGGAGACTTTCACGCTATTCCATTATGCTCAACTCACACAGCCTATTGGATGATTAGAAGTTTAGAACTCTATCAATGGAATAAAATAAAAATCAAATAGATTACTTTTATTTTAAAAATTAATCACAATGTATTGCTAACTCTGCCGCTCGAACAATTTCTCAACCAACTCAACCCTCGGCATCAAATAAATTACTTAGAGGCCCGTTTGAATTAAGGGGTAGGGAGGGGGAGTAAACTAGAGTTTGATGAAAATAAGCTAATTTTGGATCAATTCTCCTCTACTGTATTCTACTCTACTCACTCCTCCTCCCCTTTCATCCAAAACGGACTATAAAAGTGAAAAACTCAAAACAAAATTTACCACCCGTGGTAAAATAGCAAGGTAATTATAGAAGGCATGTATGGAATTTATTAGAGTATCCCCAGTAGTGGAGTTATATTTTTAGCTATTTGGCACCACAAAAAATTACTTTATCTATTTTACTTACTCACATACTGCAGCACTGGATCTATTTTAGCTTTCAACACAATAAAATAATATAAACATCACAATAAAATAATATATCTACTACTATAATAAAATATAATATATCCCACTACAAAAAAAAAAAAAAAAAACACCACAAATATTCTAACCAACCGCGTAAACACAAAATAAAATAATTTTTTTTTTTACCTTTGGGGTACAATGCACAGCTATCTTTAGCTATACACTATAACTGAGAAGCCAAAATTTTTATTATAAATCCACTGCTACAACTCCAAATAACTTTTTAGTGGTACTAAAATAATTTTTTAACTTTTTAGCACCACTACTACAAATCCTCTTATTATTACAACAAATAGAGTATAGACTACTACTACTATTATTATTGCTAGTGGGCGATGACTGATGATGAGTCCACTGCTCAGCATTGCCGTCAAGACCCAAAAAAAAACGAATCGGTGGGTGTGGAAATTGAAAAAAGGAAAAAAGTGGCAAGAGTCATTTTCAAAGGCAGACCACTATTACTTACGGCGGCGCAGACAGCTTTTATAATAGGGAATCAAAAAGTGACAACAGCGATCATGAGCCGACAACCTCTTTTTTGTTTTTGGCCCTTTAGAAATTTTTGTTACAACAAAATATTGTTTCACACTTTCACTGTTTCAATTCACACTCATCCAGTCATCATTTTCCTTTTGTCTATAATGCCAACCCAGTCTGTGTTAGAAACGTGTACCACAAGTCCCATTTGGGTGGCCGTAAATGGATGTGGCAACCAATAACAAAAGCTGAGCCCATCTCCGCCGTCCATTTTTTCTCATTTTCTTCTATTCACTATTTGATGACAAATTTTAGTTTATTTTACTTAAAATATAAATTGGATAAAATATATTTATTTCTGGAAATGTAATCTCTTCAGAGTTAAAGTTCTAATATTTTTTTCCAAGTCCAGTGCAACCAACTTTTTTTTAACTTTATCATAATTTTATCACGGGACGGCTTGTAGGTGATGAAATTTGTAGTACTAGACTTACTTTTTTTTATTGACAAAATTTATTAATTTGTAATAATTGATCAATGTGAAAGTGAGGAAAATATTTCTTTCTAAATTACTTTAGAAAGAAACTTTTTAAACTTCTGTGGTAGGTAAAGTCTGTCGGTTGATGTTGGGCCGTAACTCATGTACCAAGCCCAGCCACGATAAAGGGGAAAAGGCTTGGGCGTAGGATATCCCGTCCCAATCATGATGGGCCGGGCCTGCTAAGGGGCGTCCGAGGAGGAACACCTCCTCGGACTCACCAAGTAAGTGTCCAATTTGCACCCCATACTTGGCGAAAGTTCAACCAATACGAAGAAACAGTGCGTGACACTCAGGAAGGGGGGGGGGAACAATCACAACTGCCGCATTAAATGCCTAGGAACTACTTTTCCAGCCGCATTAATGTGGAAGGGACAGGAACGCAGAATGATCTTGGCCAGTGCAACTCACAGAAAGAAGGGAGAATAACCTATGGGACAGGCACTCGAGTGGAGGATCGGATGACTGACAAGTGTAGGGACATGATCTCAGGAAGGATGCTATATAAGGGAAGGAGATCCCCATGGAAAAGGGATCGCAAGCAGAAAGAAGAAAGGATAAGAAGGAGAAAAGAGAGAGAAGTAGCAGGAACGACCTCAGGAACCGTTACTCCAAAAGTTAGAAGGAATATCCCTACGTCCAACTGGTTGCATGGCTTGGTCGTAACTTCGTTTCTCCTGTCAAAGACCTAGTTCTATAACCTACTCTCTACAAATTCATTGTTGAGGGACTTTTGGGCCAGAATCTCCCACCTGTTGGGCCTGAGCTCCAAAATTCGTCACCCTACAATTGGCGCCGTTTGTGGGGAGAACTTGTGTCTCGACAAGTGAAACAGCAAGGGATGGAAGGATCAGGTCCGCGCCAAACCGGACGTACTGAATCTCAACGACAGGACAACTTTGTAAACCTTGAACGAGCAAAAGACCAAAATGATCAACGAGAGGGCAATGTGAACACCGCTCACACAAGTAGAAGTCGCTTGAAAGGGAAAGGCCATACATCCCACCAGCACAACGAGCAGAAGGCTCTGCAGCAAGAGATTGAGGATTTGAAGAGAAGGCTGCGGCGAGCCCAACAAAAACGTCCTTTGCCCATTTCGGATACTAGCAGTGGTGAGGATGATGAATACAGACGAAGGACGAGGACCCCCCCGAGCGAGACGTTCTCCTATGAGGAAGAGAGGCCTCACAAACGCGGCCGCAAAAGCCCACCTTACCAAGGCTTAGTCAATGACGCCATGAGCAAGGCCCTGGATCGAATCTCCCAGTCGCCATTTACCCGTAGAATAGAGCGGGCGGTGCTCCCTCGGCGATTTAATCAGCCAACGTTTACCCTGTACAATGGTCGAACTGACCCAGTGGAGCACGTGAGCCAGTTCAACCAAAGGATGGCTGTTCACTCCAGGGACGAGGCGTTAATGTGTAAAGTGTTTCCCTCCAGCCTGGGGCCCCTGGCCATGAGATGGTTTGATGCCCTCCCACCAAACTCTATAGACTCCTTTAAACAGTTGACGCAGGCCTTTGGCTCCCGCTTCATCACTAGCACTAGAGTCCCTCGGCCCCTCGATTCCCTTTTATCTCTGTCCATGCGAGAAGGAGAAACGCTAAAGGCCTACTCGGACAGATATTGGGAATTGCACAATGAGGTAGAAGGAAGTCACGATGACGTAGCCATCAGTGCCTTTAAAAGGGGCTTGCCGACAGAGCATGGCTTGAGAAAGTCTCTCACAGGGAAGCCAGCCACCAGCGTGCGGCAACTTATGGACAGGATAGACAAGTATAAGAGGGTCGAGGAGGACCAGCAAACCGGGAAGGGAAAGGCGAAGTTTGTCCCCCAGGAGAGAAGGGACTTCAGGTCGGACCGTTTCAGTAACAGTAATAAGCCGAGAAGAGATTATACAGAACAATCGGGATCTACAGGGGCTCAGGTAGTCCACGCCGTGTTCCGAGAGCCATTACACGTGATCATGGAAAAAATAAAGCACGAGCCTTTTTTTCAATGGCCAAATAAGATGGCAGGTGACCCCTCAAAACGCAATCAGAACCTATATTGTGCGTATCACCAAGAGCCCGGCCACGTCACGGACGAATGTAGGAATCTGAAGAACTATGTGGATCGACTCGTCCGAGAAGGAAAGTTAGGGCATCTGTTGCAACGCCCTGAGCAGTCAAATGTCGATACCAGGCAAAGCACCTTGAGGCCACCCATCGGCACGATAAATGTCATTCTGGCCGCGCCTGGGAGAACCGGTTCCGGTCCACTCAGAGTAATGTCAGTAGGTAGGTTCCCGGCAGAGCCAGGCGAAAGGGAATCCAAGAGGGCTAGAGGGAGAGTGCCATTAATTGGATTCACGAAAGAGGACAAGGAGGGAACTACTCAGCCCTATGACGACGCCCTAGTCGTGACACTCAGAATAGGAGGTTATGACGTGAAGAGGGTGTTAGTTGATCAAGGCAGCGCCGTAGAGGTGATGTACCCGGACCTATATAAAGGGCTGAATTTAAAGCAGGAGGACCTGTCGCCATACAATACTCCTCTGCTTAGCTTTGAGGGAAAAATCGTCATCCCTAAGGGCATGATCAGATTGCCTGTGCAAACAGACATAGAAATAGTGGAAGTGGACTTCATTGTGGTGGACGCATACTCACCCTACACGGCTATTGTGGCACGGCCATGGCTTCATACGCTAGGGGCTGTGTCGTCTACCCTGCACCAGAAAGTGAAGTATCCCTCAGAGGGCCGAATCAAAGAGATAGTGGGGGATCAAGGAATGGCCAGGCGATGCATGGTATCGGCCATTGCTCGACGATTAAGCGACGCGCCTTCCACTTCAACCAAGAATGCCTTATAGCAATCAAGAACCCCGGTCCTAGTTGTAGGTAATGAAGGACCGGACATGGAGGTGAGTTGTGAAGAGCTAGAGAAAGTGCTCGTCGGATCAGACCCCGAAAGGTTTTTCCAGATTGGCTCAGAGCTACCAGCACAGGAGAAGTCGGCGCTAATTGATTTTCTGCGTCGAAATGAGGATGTATTCGCTTGGGATCCTTATGAAGCCCCTGGGGTCGACTCAGACCTAATACGTCATCACCTTAACGTTAATCCAGCTATTACCCCAAAGAAGCAGCCCCCTCGGCGCCCGTCAAGAGAGCATGCAGACGCTGTGAGGGAAGAAGTGGCGAAATTGAAAAGAGCTGGGGCTATCAAGGAAGTGTTCTACCCCGAATGGTTGGCGAACACAGTCGTGGTGAAGAAGAAGAGCGGGAAATGGCGAGTCTGTGTGGACTTCACGGACTTAAACAAGGCTTGCCCGAAGGATCCTTTCCCAATGCCGCGAATAGACCGACTGGTCGACGCAACCGTCGGGCATCCCCGCATGAGTTTTTTGGACGCTTTCCAGGGCTACCATCAGATATCCTTGGCCACGGAAGACCAGGAAAAAACTGCCTTCGTCATCCCAATTGGCAACTATCATTACAAGGTGATGCCTTTTGGCCTGAAGAATGCCGGTTCGACCTATCAAAGGATGATGACTAGGATGTTTGAACAACAGATGGGAAAAACTGTAGAGGTGTATATAGACGATATGGTAGTAAAGAGCAAATTGGTGACTGACCACATCAGGGACCTTGACGAGGTGTTTCACATCCTGAGAAGGTACAGGCTGCGACTGAACGCATCCAAGTGTTCATTTGGAGTGGGGTCGGGAAAATTCCTTGGCTACATGGTAACCCATCGGGGGATCGAAGTTAACCCTGACCAAATAAGGGCCATTCGTAGTATGCAACCGCCTCGGAATCCCAAAGAAGTCCAGAAGCTTACCGGCATGATAGCAGCTTTGAACCGTTTCATCTCCCGCTCGGCGGACCGATGCCGACCTTTTTTCCTCCTATTGCACAAGTGGAAGGGTTTCGAGTGGACTGAGGAGTGTGACGTGGCTTTCCAACAGCTCAAGGAATACCTCGCCCGACCTCCGATCATGTCCAGTCCCGAGGCCGACGAGGTACTCTATGCGTACATCGCAGTCGCCGATCATGCAGTCAGCCTAGTACTGATCCGAGAGGACAACGGCACGCAACGGCCCGTGTACTACGTGAGCAAGTCGCTACAGGAGGCAGAGACCCGGTATCTCCCCCTCGAAAAGGCAATATTGGCTGTCGTGCAAGCTACAAAGAAGCTTCCTCACTATTTTCAGGCGCATACAGTGGTTGTGCTAACCCAACTTCCATTGAAATCAGTCCTCCGCAGCGCCGACTACACTGGGAGAATCGCTAAGTGGGGAACCGTTTTAAGCGCTTTTGACATCAGATATATGCCGCGCACCGCCATAAAAGGTCAAGTCCTCGCTGATCTGGTAGCTGAATTTGCGGAGCCAACAGTGGTAGGGGTGGACGTGTTGGAATCACCGAATAATGATAGGAGACTGGTCAGCACGATTTCTGTGCAAGAGCACGATGAGTGGAGAGCATACATTGATGGTGCAGCGAACCAAAAGGGGTCCGGAGTGGGGCTCGTTCTAATCTCTCCCGAAGGTATAACCCTGGAGAAGTCGTTGAGACTGGGATTCCCAGCAACGAATAACGAAGCTGAGTATGAAGCACTGCTAGAAGGGATGTCAATGATCCGGAAGCTGGGTGGGAAATGCGTGAGCATATTCTCGGATTCAAGACTCATAGTGGGGCAAGTAAGCGGGGAATTGGAGGCGAAAGACGAAAGAATGCAACGGTATCTTGCCCGAGCTAAACGCCTACGCGCCCACTTCGACGACTTCCGTTTGATGCATATACCCAGAAGCGGGAATACTCACGCCGATTCTCTGGCAACACTGGCCACATCCTCGGCTCAGCCCCTTCCGCGGGTTATCTTGGTCGAGGACCTCTGCCACCCCACGGAAGAGGAGGCTAAAGGAATTCGGATACACAATGTCGGCGAGGGGCCAAGCTGGATGGACCCTCTTGTCCAATTCTTGAAGAATGATTCCTTACCAAACGACAAGGTCGAGGCCGACAAAATCCGGAGGAGAGCTTCTCGATTCTGGTTGTCTGAGGGCTCCAAGCTCTACAGACGTTCATTCTCGGGGCCATACTTGCTGTGTGTACACCCAGGCGCAACTGAACTCATTCTGGAGGAGTTGCACGAGGGGATTTGTGGGAGCCACACGGGGGGCCGGTCCCTCTCCCACAGGGCTATGACGCTGGGTTACTGGTGGCCAAGCATGCATAAGGAAGCTCTGGAATATGTGAAGAAGTGTGACCAATGCCAACGGTTCGCTCCGAATATACATCAGCCCGGTGGGGTACTTAACCCATTGTCCAGCCCTTGGCCATTTGCACAATGGGACCTAGACATATTAGGTCCGTTCCCCAAAGCTGCCGGGAACAAGAAGTTTCTTCTCGTCGGCACCGATTACTTTACGAAATGGGTTGAGGCTGAGGCGCTGGCAAACATTAGGGATGTTGATGTCATGAAGTTTATCTGGAAAAACATTGTCACCCGATTCGGCACCCCACACACCCTAATCTCGGACAATGGCCTGCAATTTGATAGCAAGGCCTTTAGGGAATATTGCAGTGAATTGGGGATTGTCAACAGGTACTCTACACCAGCCTATCCGCAGAGTAACGGACAAGCCGAGGCAGTTAACAAAACCATAGTGAATGGGCTGAAGAGGAGGTTAGACGACGCGAAAGGGAGATGGGTTGAAGAGCTCGCCCATGTTTTGTGGACGTATCGCACCACGCCCCGCCGATCCACGGGAGAAACCCCCTTTTCGTTGACCTACGGGGCCGAGGCCGTCATCCCATTAGAGATAAACTTTCCCTCCCAGAGGACTGCTACATTCGACCCTATTGTTAACAACGGGCTTCTAGAGAAAAGCTTGGACCTCCTTGAAGAGAGAAGGGATTGCGCGATGGTGCATCTAGCTCAGTATCAGCAAAAGCTCAAGCGGGGCTATGACGCCAAGGTGAAGTCAAGACCGTTGACGCCTGGGGACCTAGTGCTGAGGAAAGTCCTGGGCAATGCGAGGAACCCTGCATGGGGAAAACTCGGGCCAAACTGGGAGGGTCCATACCGTATCACCTCTGTGGCTGGCATTGGAGCGTACTATTTGGAAGACTTGGATGAACGTGTAGTGCCACGTCCGTGGAATGTAAATAACCTGAAAAGGTACTTTTATTAATGAAGAATATTTTACTTGATGTCGCTCTACTGTGCAGTTTTCAATAAGCGTTAAACAGAACCCAAGTCCTGCATGGCCCCTCGGACCACAGACTTGGGGGAAATTAACCACGCAGCACTTTTCAATAAGCGTTAAACAGAACCCAAGTCCTGCATGGCTCCTCGGACCACAGACTTGGGGGAAATTAACCACGCAGCAGTTTTCAATAAGCGTTAAACAGAACCCAAGTCCTGCATGGCTCCTCGGACCACAGACTTGGGGGAAATTAACCACACAGCAGTTTTCAATAAGCGTTAAACAGAACCCAAGTCCTGCATGGCCCCTCGGACCACAGACTTGGGGGAAATTAACCACGCAGCACTTTTCAATAAGCGTTAAACAGAACCCAAGTCCTGCATGGCTCCTCGGACCACAGACTTGGGGGAAATTAACCACACAGCAGTTTTCAATAAGCGTTAAACAGAACCCAAGTCCTGCATGGCTCCTCGGACCACAGACTTGGGGGAAATTAACCACGCAGCAATTTTCAATAAGCGTTAAACAGAACCCAAGTCCTGCGTGGCTCCTCGGACCACAGACTTGGGGGAAATTAACCACGCAGCACTTTTCAATAAGCGTTAAACAGAACCCAAGTCCTGCATGGCTCCTCGGACCACAGACTTGGGGGAAATTAACCACGCAGCACTTTTCAATAAGCGTTAAACAGAACCCAAGTCCTGCATGGCTCCTCGGACCACAGACTTGGGGGAAATTAACCACGCAGCAGTTTTCAATAAGCGTTAAACAGAACCCAAGTCCTGCGTGGCTCCTCGGACCACAGACTTGGGGGAAATTAACCACGCAGCACTTTTCAATAAGCGTTAAACAGAACCCAAGTCCTGCATGGCTCCTCGGACCACCGACTTGGAGGAAATTAACCACGCAGCACTTTTCAATAAGCGTTAAACAGAACCCAAATCCTGCATGGCTCCTCGGACCACAGACTTGGGGGAAA